>NC_051224.1:18907500-19507500 GCF_015220715.1 Pygocentrus nattereri | reverse complement strand
TCATTATATGGTAGAATGTTAATGGCAAAGGATGCAGTACTAACATCAGAGGCAGTGGTGGACAGGTTGTACATGTAATCACAAGTATCTATACTTTAACTAAGTATTTCTATTTGTTCATACGTTTAGGGTGCTTTCACACACCTTGTTTGCTCCGGACCTTTGGACTTTTCAGTTTGGTCCGAAACGAAATAGCATGTGTTTAAAAACACAAAGGACCACAAGGACCCAAATTTGGTCCAACCCACACAGGCTGGCTCAGTGTAGATCCAACTGAACCATCGCTTCACCTCCAATGTAAAAACACTTATTTGGACAGTTTGTATTTTGGGACCAATCATAGAAAGTTGAGGCAAGCTATCATCAGCCATTAAACAATAAAAGAAAAAAAAACTGGGAGAGAAGTAAAAATGAGACACTGTGGTTTATGAGGAGAGGAGAACATGAAATCTAAAAAAAAAAATAATTTTATTTTGTAATTTGGTCCAGCAAAAAAGTCAACAGCCACCTTGAAAAAGCCATTGAAATTCCAAAACATACACCTTATTTTCTGAGATGAAGAGAGAATTTTCATTATTCTCCGTTCAAACAGTAGACTTCCTTGATACTTGATACCCCCATGTGAGACACACAGTTCTCTACAACCAATCAAAGTGTGGGTAGACCCAGCCTGCATAGGTGATGTCGACAGGCCATGTTTTTTCATTATATTAAACAAAAATATGTATTTGTGCTTATGTGCCTAGATAGCAAATTAAATACAGATGATTTATTTGGTGTTGTAGTCTTTGTGGAAAAAGCTGTTGAGGTAACACTGTTTCTCAGCCCTTCATTTGACAAAAAATGTGCAGTTCTGACGTGAGCCGAGTTTAACATTTCATATTAAATTATTTTGCAGAATAGAAGATGGTGCTTTTGCAATTTTGCACGTTTCTATTTATTTAAGGAGAGTTTAAAAGAAGTTCATTTGACTGTTTTATACATTCCAAAAATAAGTCTGCACTTGCATTACATCCAGCCAGAAACACAGTACTTTAATAGTAACTTATCGCTTCTCATTTCGTCATCATGACATCTGGTCACTTTACCGAACTTACTTGAAGCTGAAGCCAGTTTAGCAAATCCTTCCAGGTGAATATAAAGTCACCAAACATTATTATATAACCAACATGTACACCAGAATGCATAGTAGAACAGTTATTCATATAATATTCATATAATAATCACTTCATTACTATTACTATTAAATGTTCTCTAAGGTGACAAAAGCTGGTGAAGAAGCTAACACCACCATTAGCCGCACCTCAAAACCAAGGATACAGCTGGAAAAAGCTGCGGTTCTCGAATGTTACGTCACTGAAGGCCAACTTCTTTTGGAGGCTCTTGCAATTACAGCCGAGAGATACGTCTTTCGTTTCTGGCAAATCCTTCAAGGCGTTCAGTCACACCCAATCCTTCACGCATGGTGCAAAAACATTGAATAAAAGATTATATTTTATTGCAAGCTTTTTTTTATATATATGTTTTAAGTATCATAAATGTGTCTTTTGCATCAGTAAGCGTGCTCAGGCAATCTCGTAAGAGGAGCCTACACCAGTGCTAGCAATGTCTATCCTACTTCTAGGGCTAAACGATATGTGGAAAATGTCTAACTGCGATTTTTAAGGATAAGGTTACATTTCTCCATTTAAAACTTCTTAAAACAACTGCGAATAATATAAATAATTAAAACTACCATTCAAAAATTGCACTTTCGTTATTAAAACAATTAATCTTTCAGCATTGTTAAAATGAGAAGTCTGCTTGACTTAAATGTATAAAGTAACTGATGAAATGGCTTTTCATAAACTGACTCAACTTCAGGACACCAGAGTTCAGCCAACTCAACCTTCTTTGTTGAGTCAAAAATTCTCCCAGCTATTGTTTCGAGTGCTGCATCCAAATTAGACAAACAAAATATAATTAGCATTTTCACTCAACTAGATGGCACTCCTTCCATCACATAGTCCCATCTGACATGTTTTCCTCTTGAGCTTACAGATATAAACAGCAGTAGCATTACTGGGAGTTAAACTCACGATCTGATGATGTTGGGATGAAGTATTAGACAGCGGCACCACATGAGACGATGCCATCCTTCAAAGTTAAAACAGCAGATATTTTCTTCAGTGTATTAAACATTTGTGGTCACAAAATCTGAGGTGCTTCACATGTTCCTGAGTGGAGCAACAGACTGAGCCATGATCCCAACAGGAGGTTGTGAGTTTGGATTCAAGCGATGCCATAGCCATCTGTAAGTGCATACCCAAGAGGAAAAAATGTCTGATAATATTGTGCGCTGGAAAGAGTCCTAGCTAGTGGGAAAGATGAGGTCAGAAATTTGTTCTACCTAATTTAGATGCAGAACTAAAAATTAAGAGAACTTTTGACTCAACTAAGAAGTTTGACTTGTGTGAACTCAGGTGTCCTCAAGTTGTGTCAACTGGAGAAATGCCATGTAACCAGTTACTATATAGTTGAGCTGACCTGAAAGCATCACTTTGAGAAGTATTTTTACACTTGACAGAAAAATATAAGCTAAGCACCACCTTCTAGAACACTTTGTGTGAATATGCAAGTGCTGAAAAGCCCACTATATTTTAGCTAGTAGTAATAACCAGCATTAAGATAACTAAGCATATTAACTAGGTCATTACTCGCGATATTAATTACATTCTCTTAAGTAAGTGAAAGAACAAACTAGAACCGCAAGCTATGCTGGTACCCATTTAGGTCAGATCTTGTTTTTAAATGTGCCTTCCCTTTAAAGGGAAACCAATTTTTCAAAAACTACAAAATAAATGGTTGAGATGTAATCAAAGTAATAAAGAGTGGTTTGGTGTTAAATGCAAAGAGACAATTAATTACAGTGGTGGTAACAGGAACCAGATGTCTGAGACAGATAATTGCTTCTGATAGACGGTTATTGGATGAAACAATTAGATAAAAGCTGCCTGATGTCTGACATGATGGTTCATGATGTTATTGTGAAGTTTTGGCTTAATGTCTGCTTTAATCAGTTTATTTTAATCCATTCATGGCAGAGGGGTAAACACAGTACGGTGTAGCAAACTAGTCCATTTGTCATAAAATAGTCAGATTTATCACTATTTTACGATAAATGTTCCATGTAAAAGCTCAGAAGACACGTGTAGGTTCACTGGTGGTTTTGGATAACAAATAAAATGGCTATTTGTGTTGTAGACATTGACCTGTTTCTATCATCAAAACTGTGATGAAATCTGTGCCTCTACACTGAACCACTCCACATGAAACCACTCTGAATTACTCCTCAAAGACTGAATCATTTAGAAATTTTGAAAAAGTGGTGGTATTCCCCTTTGACACTAGTTTCTAAATCCATTGTGTTGGTTCTCCTCTGGGCTGCTCTGCTGTTGCTGGCTTACATGGCAGCACTTGATTTAAATTTAAGACCAAAACAATCCCAAAAGAAAGAAACAAATTATAACAGCTTTGCTGGTGTCTTCAATATTAGATGTACTAAGAAGTAAGAAAAACCAGAAACGATTCTCTTTTTTTTTTAACTCAAACTTGTAGCTAACTAGATAGTTAACTAGCTTATCTGACTGATACTTTTACATTTTATATTACTTCTGTGATACTATTACTGAATTTAAAATAATCCTTGTAACTCTATGAACCTTCAAAGCTTCACTGTGTTGTTACACAATAGCCAAGGTCATAAAATAGCAGTTTTAACAAAAAAAGACCGAGTTACCATTTGAGTTTAGCATCGCTCTAACAACTTTTTTACAGCTCGGTAGCGTCATTTTCCCACCCGTAGTCCGCCAACCGGTGTTGGGATTGGCTAGTAGTGTAAACTCACAAGGGGCCCACCAATCTCTTGTCGTAATACAGGTGGGAAATAAAAAGCAGCTCTGACTCTTGCGACCGTTACTAGAAACAGACGGTAGAATTTCACAGGCTAGCACTGCTAGATAAACTGACTAAGTATCTGTGATCTGGTGACAACTAACCACACATTTAAAATGCTATTGTGGAGTAAAGGTTATTAAGCATTTGTGGTTGTGTTTTTGTGATTTAGAACAGCAAAAATATCAATATTTCAATCAAGAAAATGCAGTTTCAACATCTGAGTATTGGTAATTCATGCCATGTAGTACACTCATTATTACTCATTATTACTGTGAGATATTTAGGATAAGGAATAAAATGATCCATAGCTAATGCTAAACTGCTCTTCTTTTTCTAGATAAACATAGATCCCAAACGCATGCCCTCCAGTAAATGAACCAAACCATTTCCCACTGAGCCAAATGGTTCCCAGGGCCGTACTGCACCACTCGACGCTGGTGCAGACTCATAAGACCAGTTACATTTACTTTTTCATCTGTTCTACTGCTAAATGAGTGGTTGAGTCTCATTAGCTAACTAATGAGAGGAGGGTGGATAACGGCTCCAAACACCACAGTACAGGTTTAACTTTCAGTCCATTGTGGAAATATCAAAATTGTTTTGCATTATTTACTCTAGTGTAGCATTATTTACTCCTGTTTAGCATTATTTACTCCTAGGTAATAGTATACTGAATATGCTTATAGGGACCAGCATATTAGAGTAGGCCCGCTTCGCTCAAGTGTGTACGTGCATAGCTGCACATAGGGTCCTCATGTAACCTTTTGCTCTATAACATTTTGTTCTAAAAGTTTCTAAAAAAATTATGTTCAGCGTCTGTACAGGAAACAGACTGGAGGGAAGTGAGAGAGAGAACCACACTGAAACCACGGCATGCAGATGTATAAATTAAAAAGGCTAGTCAGAGACACAGGAAGGTGACAACGAAGGCAAAGTTAGAAAGATAATTCCATGAGTCGGGGGGGGGGGCGTTAAGAGCAAAACTGTTGTGGCTCAGACTTGGTTGTCCTCCCACGCATATGGGAGGGGGTTTTGATTATAAAATGTATTTCTGCACACCCGGAGTTTGAGTTTTTCTGGCAGACTTTGTGAATTTCAGACTAAGCTCCCGGAGCTCCGCTAATAAAACTGCTGCAACTTCAACTTTACTGCATGTAGTCGGTTTTCTTGATCCATGTGACCAGATCCAATGAACACACGAGCGCTGTCAAGTGAGGGATAGTAGAGCGCACTCAACACCATCTAACACCAGCTGTTTGACGTGGCTTCCTCAGATTTGACCTATTATTTTGTAAACTTTCATGTGTAAAAGAGCTGGCAGCATGCAAGCTAGGCTAATAGTGAATAGCTATGTTGTTGTCATCCCACCAAACAGTTTCGTGGCCTTGAACACGTTGAAAAAACTGTGCTGAGCTGGTTTAAGTGTTCTGTGTCGACCTGTGCCAATGTGGAAACGCCACTGGAACAGTTACCCTCCATGCTCAGAATAGTTCGACCCTGCAGCGGAAAGGAAGTGACGCGCAACTCTGGATTCTCTAGAGTCGACTCAGCTTCTCGACTTCAGCAGCTTGAACTGATGGGAGTCGACTCCACTTAATTATAACCAAAATGACACCAGAGCGTTTGATAAACGGATACAGCAGAGCTGAAACCATCCTAAATGGGTTATCCAATGTTTTGAACAGCTACAGATTATAAAGACATGGTGAAAACTCAGATTACACCTAGCATACCTATACTGTATATATGTCAGCTAGCTTAAACAATTATATTGTTTGAACACATTTTCCCCATCAGATAGTCTGTTCCACATTATGCTGAAGGGAGCTCGAGCTTAAGCAGGCTACAGGAGGAGGGAAACAACGTACTAGGAAAAAAACATTACAGTAGCAGTAGTTCAGTTGGATGTTATGTTCTGTTCTTTTCATTAGGGCTGAAGTTAGCTTCTTATCCAAATGTCCGTTCTACCTTAAACAGCAGTTGCCAGAATGTAACTGCAGCACCATTTAAGGTGGAAAGAAAAATAATAAGAAGCCAACTTCAGTGTTCTCCTATTTTCAGTGCTGTGAAAATACTGTTTTAATTTCATCTATCATTTCTAACTGTTATTTATCGCAACTCTAATGATGAATCAAATGAAGAGTTTGGTCTCCTGTAAGCAGGGCGGTGCACTTTAGAGGTACATTTTTCTGACCATATTTTACACTTACAACAGCTGGTGAGTAGCTGCTGTAAGTTCACAGCTGTGTCAAAATGTCCACCAAGCCAATTACACTGAAAACAGAATCGAATAGTCGACTCCAAGCATTTTGACTTTCAGTAATTGGGCAAGACTCCCAACTCCCAGATGTACTGTAGTTGAATAAGAGACTGTGGCATTGACTTCCTATCAGTCCCGATACAGCTCTCTCAGGTGGTCCATAGCTAATGGTCTAGGTGTTCCACTATGAAACATTTAGAGAAAAAAAATGCATTTATTACATAAAACAATGGATTTTTGAGGACTTTTTCGGTAACAACAGCACATGCTCCATATTCAGATTCAAAAGTGGCTGTATGTCGTACTGTTTGGCATTTAATGATTTAATGATTTAATTTTTTTAAATCCAAGTCCAAACATTTCCATTCCTTCACCTCCATTTACTGGGATTCATTTACCGAGGAGGAAACTGGATGATACACTGGGAAAAGCGGTGAATATTAGGATGTAAATGTGAAAAAAAAAACAGGGAAATAAACAATTGCCTATTAAGACTTAACCACAATACTCAGACCAGCATTTGTGAAGCCTACAGTCAATTGTGGTCATGTAAATTAGCCGAGCCTAGCACAAATCTAGTCCCTTTTGCAATGAAGCACAAATGTATAATGCTAAATCATCCTGAGTCAAATGTGAATGTGTGGAAATGGAGGGTAATGAAATGTAGGCTACTGTGCTAAAAACACAGAGAGGGACGGATTACACTCGGAGTACCAAGAGCAAAGGGGGGTAAGATAGAGCATCATCAGGAACACTGCTCTGAGACAGGTCAATAACAAAAGAGAAGGGAAGGGAAGCCAAGAAAAGACGAAAAGGCGAACAGGAGTCAGCAGGATGTGTAAATGCGATAGGATTATTGCAGAAAATGAGGTAAACAGAAAGGAAGGGGGGAGGGAGGAAAACAGAAACAGAGAGAAGATGCAAAAGAAGAGAGCGAGGGAGCAGTTGGAGGAGAGACAGACAGTGATAGATTATTAGGTGTGCTGAGTGAGCAAAAACAACTCCCACAGATAAAAGGAAATCATTGTTAAGTGTGTGCGTGTAAGCAGGAGTACTCCAAGTGCGTTGGGGTGGGGGGTTGCCTGGAAAAATGAACGTGGCAGTGGAGGACTGGGACACCGGCTGAGAAACTACGTGTAGAAAGACGGTGAGATACAGTATGTCCAAAGATTTCCAGCATTTCTTCTGAAATGAAGGATATCAACATGGGGATATATCATATTATATATTGAGTGTGTCCCCCTTTGCTGCAGTAACAGCATCTACTCCTCTTGAAAGGCTTTACACTAGATGTTGGAACACTGGCGTGAGGATTTGCTTGCAATCAGCCCCAAGAGCATTGCACTGATATTACATGACTAGTTCTTGGTCACAACTGCCACTTCAACTCATCCCAAAGCCAATCGGAGCTCTATCACTAGCCCTGGTGTTGAAATTCAATATCAACTGAAGTGCCTCAGTAGTACTATAGTACTATAGCCAATCAATACCGAATTTTAATACCTAAGCTGTCGGTCTTGGCGTTGGTGAGCCAGTAGATATGCTTTCAAAATTCTAGCCTGCTGATTGGGTGTCTTAAATTCCTTCTGTATGCGAGTCATTAACACCTGCGTTTCTAAATAGCCTCTAACCTGTTCTGGTCAGTAAACCTGCCCACTTCCAGCACCTCACTCTCGTTCCTGGATTAAGCCACACCTACTTTCAGTTTGCATTTCAAGGGTTCATATAATGGAAAAATCACTTTTTATTGAAATAAAATAGCTTTTTGTAGAATATAATGTAATGCAACACAGAATAGATAGTTTCAAGACATATTGTACTCTATCACCTCCTTGTTTCTACTCTCATTGTCCATTTTATCAGCTCCACTTACTGTATAGTTGCACTTTGTAGTTCTACAATTACAGACTGTAGTCCATCTGTTTCTCTGATATTTTGTTAGTCCCCTTTTACCTGTTCTTCAGTGATCAGGACCCCATGGACCCTCACAGAGCAGGTACTACTTGGGTGGTGGATCATTCTCAGAACTGCAGTAACAATGATGTGGTGGTGGCGTGTTAGTGTGTGTTGTGCTGGTCTGAGTGCATCAGACACAGCAGTGCTGCTGGACTGTGTTAGTGGTGTGTTAGTGTGTGATAGCTCATCTGCCGTTGCAGTGTGTGTTGGTCATCCTCTAGTCCTTCATCAGTGGTCACAGGACGCTGCCCAGAGGACGCTGTTGGCTGGATATTTTGGTTGGTGGACTATTCTCAGTCCAGCAGCACTGCTGTGTCTGATGCACTCAGACCAGCACAACACACACTAACACGCCACCACCACATCAGTGTCACTACAGTGCTGAGAATGATCCACCACCCAAATAGTACCTCCTGCTCTGTGAGGGTCCATGGGGGTCCTGACCACTAAAGATCACAGTAAAAGGGAGCTAACAAAGTATGCAGAGCAACAGATGGACTACAGTCTGTAATTGTAGAATTACAAAGTGCTCCTATATGGTCAGAGGAGCTGATAAAGTGGACAATGAGTGCAGAAACAAAGAGGTGCTCATAAAGTTATGCCTGATTGGTGTATATATAAACAGTTTGTTCTGAAATCATTGTTTTTGTGATGTCACGAAGACCAACAAACACACACACACACACGTCTATTCAGCCTATAACAGTTTAGCTCCACCCACTCAAACTGAAGTTATAAGGACTGTTTTAGTCTGACAATGAGGCACAATACAGAACAGCCAATTGGAACAAAGCTCATTTAAATATGTCAGCCTTAAAGGCACAGTAAAAAGCAGCCTCTTTGTTTTTAAGGGATAGAGTGGAAAATTGACAAAACTGAATTACATCTTTTGAGTATCAATATCTATTTTTAACTATAACCAGCCCTATCCATCTCACCAGAGAAGGCAGTCCCACTACTCCACAGCCCAATGTTGGGTGGTTTCATACCCCTCTAAATTATGTTTGGCATTGGACATGGTGACCTTACACTTATGTACTGCTGCTTCAGGGTGTCCCATTTTATTAGTTAATGCTTTTCTCTGGAGATGATACAAGCAGTGTGAGCACAACTGAACCAGTGTCAGCACTGGCTGCACCTTAAAATATCAGAACTCATTCATTAGAAGATATCTGCATACTTATATGCCCGAGTCACTGGGCAAAAAGCAAAGGACGGTAAGGAGACGCAGGAAAATCTAGCATTTCTCCCCCTTTTCCTATCTGCTTTCAGACTCTCTGGCTAGCCGGTGTGCTGAGGCATGGCTGCATCAAGCCATATCCCCCTCCTCCCTCCCCTTGTCTGTCCCTCTGTGGTGCAGTGTTGGTTCTCCTGCTTTTTTCTCCTGTGTACCCCACTGCAGTTTACACTCAGTGGTGCTCAAGGGCCACCTAGAGGGCAAATAAGGCAACTACAACCCCCAAAATGCTGCAGTCCCCCCCCCTTTTCTTTCCTTCTTGCCTCAGTGTGGACGGCTTATGATGCTTCTGATGATTTTAAGCTCTACATCCAGCTTCAGTACGTGCATATAAGCAAGTCTATATTGCGCTTTCAACAGTTTAAATATCCTACTAAGAAGGCCTGAATGGGATCACGCTTGGCACGCTTGCTGCACTCTCTATCCCTCTTTTTTGCATGAACCCCAACACTCATGTAAGCTGCTCTAATTAACCCTCCTCCAAAATAACAGAAGGGAACGATCAAACGAGGGAGGAAAAGTAACCAAATACCATTACAACCAATCGTATTTAAAAAAAAAACAACAACAACATACAGCCTGAAGGTCATCTGTAGGACTTTGACCTCAAGGCCAAAAAATATGAAGGCCTGTCCAATCCCAAACCCTTAAGCATAGATAAGAGACATGAGAGTGAAAAGAGGGGCGTTTTAAAAACAATGGGTCCTAATAAGAAAAGAAATAGACTTATTGGCTATGTTTCTTGCAAGCACGTGTGACAGCTTTAAGACCAGTGTCGCTACGCATATCTAGAACTAACAGTATTCTTAAGATAGTTTTATGCCCCCTCCTCCTCCTCCTCACCTGCCCCCCCAAGCTCCATCTCTCGTTAAAACCTAATTAATAAAAGTGCCCTCTCCGGTTAATTACCATCCCTTTATAGTTTCCCATTAAGCACTCAGGGAATGAAGCCAGGGAGAGAAGGTAGAGAGATGGGATATAATTGTGTTAAGCCAAATCACATCTGAACTTGATGGAAACTATTCTTAGCAGGGGAATAGAGACAGGACGAAGTGAGGTGGGGGCACCAAAGAGAAGAGGGAAAGGACAAGGTGGAGAGAGACGACGTGGGGTTAAAGGAGAAAACCTAGTGTGGTGGAGGTGTTGATAAATCAAGCAAAGCACAGTTAAGAGAAAGAGTGTACATGTAAGTGTGTAGAGAGGCAGGAAGTCTCAGGTATCCAGATAATTCAAGCCCAATCCTCACTTTGCGATCAAGTTATGCAGCTTATTGAGAGACTTGTGGAACACTAAAGGAATTCCCCAGCATCGCTGCTGCATCGGTAGCATAGGTCACCTGCTATGGACAGTTATTCTGACATACTTAGAAAACCTGAAACACATTTATAATAGAAGACAACCAGGGTATGCCCACTGGCTAAGTACAGGCTGCTTTATAATAATATATAATAATAATAATTCCTTTAAAATGGTCTAGAGTAGACTTACAAAATAAAGGGACTGGTGACTGGACAAGGGGACAAAGTCATCTTTAAAGAATTTTACACAAATCTGGTCACTCAGAAAGCAAGTAAAGTATAACTTGGGGGGGGGGGGGGGGGGGGGGGGGCGGAAAAGGGAGGGGGGACGGGGTTATAGGGTGCACAAGGAAAACAAACAGAAAGGCTAGCTGTATGCTACTGAAGCTTTCAGTGTATTTGTGTAAGCCAAAAGTCTAGTATCTGACAGACTGCCCTGTTGTGTCTAGCTTTGCTTTATATGAGGCTGAAATCAGCTTCTCAGTCGAATTTTCCGTTCCACCTTAAATGGTGCAGCAGTTACATTATGGCACCTCAGGCTCCAGAACGTAACTGCTGCAACATTTAAGGTGGAACGGAAAATTCGACTAAGAAGTCTATTTTAGCCACGTTAGCTTTGCTTTCCGTCTGTTTTTTTTTTACTTCTATTTCTATTTCTAAACCCATAGGCACAGTGGGAGGGACAGGTGAAGTCACAGGTGTGCACCTACTTGTTGAGCCTGAATGCGCACTATTATCATCATCATCATCATCATTATTTTTATCAGACGTGTAGAGGAGAAGGGAGATGGGAGATGTGCACAAAAAAGACCACGACACCAACACAAATCCACACAGCACGGCACACCACAACACCTATGAAGTACTTACTCACTCGCTCTGGGCTCTGGCTGGCTTTCGTTGTGTATGGAGTGTGTGTGCGTGCTAACGAACACACACACACATAGACATACACACACGCACACTAAACATACAGAAACTACGTGTGAATTTGGCTAGTTTCTCACTGGAGGGCTGGAGTCCGCGGTGTGGAGGCCGACCTGCCTTGCCTGCCTGCCTGCTCGTTCTTTCGCTGGACGCTCTTAAGCCTCTTTAATAATAAAGCACCGCACTAAAAGCTTTCTGTGCTGCAGCGCTCCTCAGAACTGACTTCTCCTCCTCCATGCTCGAGTAGCCTGCCCTCATGCTCGTGCTCAGGCTCGCGCTCGCCCCTGACAGCTCACACATTCTCTGGGTTTCCTCCTCAATGCACTGCTCCTCTTCTTATTAAGTTACCTCTGCAATTGCTACACAAAAACCAAGGCTGCTTCTTCACCCTTGATCCCCTGCTTTCAATTAGGTCCTGTTTTTGTCTGTCTTCCCTGAACCGCACGAGACCTATCCATCCATCCACCCTCCCTCTCTCTCTCTCTCTCTCTCTCTCTCTCTCTCTCACGCCTGAGATTCGCGTGCTCCCGGACTTCCCAAACAGACAATGAGCTTCAAAATAATAATAGCAGTAATAATAAATCTGCCACCTGCTTATGTGTGTCGACCACACAGAGTTAACGACACGGGGTGTGTGCGGCTTAATTAGTCCCTGAAAGCTGAAGCTGAAGCTAACCAGTGGCGTCCTCTTCCCTCGTGTTTAAGTTAAATTTGTTGTTTTTTTTCGCGCAGTGTCGCCCTGCTCATCTACTGCGCTCTCTCTCTCTCTCTCTCTCTCTCTCTCTCTCTCTCTCTCTCTCTCTCTCTCCCCCTCCCCCCCGCGTTATTTTTCCCCCCACCTGTATTCCGGCAAACCCCCGCCCTCTCCCGCGAATCAGGATTGGCTGGAGGAATTCGGCTCTTAGATTGGCTAATTCATGTCCCTCTTCTTGCGCTGATTGGCTAGTGGGCTAATTTCAAAAGCCTCTGGATTGCTCGAGAGCAGCTAAAGAAAAATGAGGCTTAATAATGTAATAAAAAAATGTCTCGTTAACCGTCCCAAAAACCACTTTATCAGCTCCACTTACCATATAGGCGCATTCAATGGTCAGGACCACCACAGAGCAGGTATTATTTGGGTGGTGGGTCATTCTCAGCACTTCAGTGACACTGATGTCATGGTAATGTGTTAGTATGTGTTGCGCTGGTGCGAGAGGATCAGACACGGCAGTGCTGCTGGAGGTTTTGTCCACTCACTGTCCGCTCTATTAGTCACTCCTAACAAGTCTGAGATGATGGCTCATCTGTTGTTGCACAGTTTGTGTCGGTCATCCTCCAGTCCTTCATCAGTGGTCACAGGACGCTGTCCACAGGACCCTGTTGGCTGGATATTTCTGGTTGGTGGACTATTATCAGTCCAGCAGTGACACTGGGGTGTTTAATAACTCCAGCAGCACTGCTGTGTCTGATCCACTCAGACCAGCACAAAAAATGAACTTTGTTACCAGAAACTGATTTAACGGCTGTTAGGCTGCCTTTACATGGTAAACTTGCACCCAATTTTAGTTGTTTGAAATCGACATGAAATTGCACTTGAGATGCATAATGTAAACGGTCCTGCAACTAATTTGAAACTCAGCTGCAAGCATCTCAACTTTATGTAAGACGTTTCATGCTACAGCCTATTGAAAGCCAGTAATGCATCACGCGATAAAGTCACATGCAAGGCTTTTCGCAAACCTAGTGTTTCTGTAACTAGCTGTGTCAACAATATAACAGCTTAATAACAGCTGTTTAAACTCATTTCCCTCTTTTTCTGTAGCGTGCGAGTTGCAGGATGTTTTACAGTATGCAACTCAAGTAAATTTTAGTTTCATGTGGGTTGCAAATAATTCAAATTGCACTAAGGTTGTAGAGCTTACTGTTCTCTTTGTGCACTCCAATCCACCCTACCACACACACACACACACACACACACACACACACACACACACACACACACACACACACCAGTGGCAAAAACACAGGGAAATGACATACTCCCAGAGACTATTTCATTAATCCTCTCTGATATTCATAAAGCAAACCTGTGCATCATCAATGTGTGATGACTGCAGTTAGCTGGCCAGGAAAGCTTTGGCCAAACTTCAGTGTTCAATAAATCTGGACTAAACTACATTGCTTCTACAATTTAGAGGTTTCTTTCTGACATATAAAATAAAAAAGACATATCTTACCGTCTCTGGCGCTGTGCAATTTAAGTTAACGTTGCTGAGTGTTTTGAACAGCTGAGGCTGTATGACCCAAACTGAAAGCTAGCGGTGAAGTACTCAGAATAAGGGGGGGGGGTTATACTGTTTACTGTAAATCTGTGCCAGCAGGTTATATATAGAGAGAAATAAAACGAGATGTGACTGTGTGCAGAACTATACATAGAGGCAGAGATGTTTCAGTGTTTTTAGATACTGCAATTGAAATGCTGAAACATTTGTTATGCCAAAACAAAAAAACAGCTGTTAGATTGACTTTACATGGTGAAGGCTTCATGCAATTTTAGTTGCTTGAAACCTACATAAAACTAAATTGCAGTTGCACAATTCTACACTGTCCTGCAACTAATTTAGCGCTCAGCCGCAACAGTCATGGAAGAAGTTTCATGAGAAAGCCTATCGAAAAGCCGGTAACGTGTCACGTGATCAATTCACGACACCATTTGAAAAGTAGATACTCCGAATTTACTTGGCAAGATTAGTCATTTTTCATTTTGTCAGTTAACTGAGGGATGACAAGAAACGGCTGAGAATTTTCAAAGCTAGTGTTTCTGTAACTAGCTGCATTAACTAGCCAGGTAGCTGTTTAGGCTCTTTTGCGTTTTTTTGCTGTAGGCTGGGGCTTCAATCCCCACCTGGGTAAACACCCTACACTATACCAATAAGGGTCCTTTGGCAAGACTCCTAACACCACCTTGGCCTGTGTAAAATGATCAAGTTGTAAGTTGCTCTGGATAAGAGCGTCAGCAAAATGCCATAAATGTAAATGTAGATTTCAAGCAACTAAAATTGTATATAAAGCCAGCAATCCATCTATTTCTTGACACAACCTGAGCAAATCTGAGGTTAGAAGGCTAAATTAGCCTATCATTCTAAAGAATTTGTTCAAGGTCAGTGTTAAAACCCATTTCAGATTTTTAAATGGAATGGAACAAAATCCTTTTACGTTGAGTGACTCTGTACCATATGAAAGATGTTTATTGTATTAAAACAAATGATTGAACATCATAACATTGCTTTTTGAACACACACCCTATGGGTGACAGCGTCACTCATAGGATTCAATATAGTACCAAAAAAGGGTTCTTCAGTCCTTTTTGGTGCTATATAGAAGCCTTTTTATACAACACATTCTCCATCAAGCTGGAGAACCCTTTAATCATGCAGAGGGTTCTCTGAGTGTTTATGGTTCTATATAGAACAATTTTCTTTACTAAAGAACCCTGGTAGAACCATCTTTTTTAAGAGTGTAAGTTCAAAAAAATATACCAAATGTTTCAGTAGTGGCTGTTTCAGTAGTGACAATTTTAGCTCATTTTGAGCAGAAATCAAAAACGCTAGCCAGTACATGACTCTGAGCAGTTGTACACCAATAAAATCTAAATATTTCTCATTAAAACACAAAAAAATTTATTTCAAAACAGGAACATTCCACTGTATCACTACCAAAATAGTCATAACATTACCAAAACCTTTCGGCTGTTTCAGTACTGACAATTTTGGCTCATTCAAAATCGCTAGTACATGACTAACAAACACTTTGAACACTTGTACACACTTAAAATCATAATACTTTTAAGTAAAACACAAAAAGAGTTGCAGTAAATATGTGTTTCAGTTCCACACTGACACATTTACTTAAGGGACAAGGGATGCAGCCTCGGTTCCTAGTGTAAAATGCAAGGGTGTGGCTAATATAACAGTTGTGTACAGTTAAATCTGATGGTAAAATAAGCGCACACAGAAATCACCAACATTTGTGTTATACATCACTTTCATCTTTGGTCTTTCTGCTCAATGAACTCCAGTCTGTTAGGAGTGCATGTAAATTGGGCCTCATAGTTGAACAGGCTGATGAATGCCAGATTTATGGTTAAGTATTCAAAATGATCATAGCAGCAATAACCGCAAAAATGGAATGTTTTGTTGTTTTTTCCCCCAATATGTTAAAGTCAGTAGATAAACAGTAATTGTGCATTAAACTGTGCAGAAGTGTGTTCTCTGTAGAGAATGCGTTTTCAGATATTTCATGGGGCACCCAAACTTTTGCATACGGCTGCACTTACTACATCAAATCCTTAGACATTTCAGAAAAGCAAAGAAATCTTGTTTTTTTTCATGACACGAGCCCTTAAAACGGTCAGAGCTATGTTAGCCTGTGTTTTACTGGTGCACCAGTGAGACTGTGTCTGCATGTATGAATCTGAGGGAAATTGCTGAGAGGTTTCATTGCAATATTTCTGAGCATGTGCACTGAATCAGCTCAGCTGACGCCATACGGCTTGTACAAGCTACTAACCAACCAGTTGCAAGAGGAGGGTCTCTCCTGAATACGGGTGGGGGAAATCACCCTCCCTCCCTCCTTCGCTCTGCACAAGAAAAGGTGGCAGCTGGTCCCCCCCTCCCCAAACCCCACCCTGTGTCCTTTAACCATCTCAGCACCAGGAGGTGGATGCTGCAGCAGCAGCGTAACCCAAATACTGAATTTAGCCTGACATGGATCTTCCTCAGAGCCATCCGGTCCACTGTGAGAGCACGCACAGCAAGACACATGCTTCATTCGGTGACTGTGGTTATAAATCTGTATATGATGCTAATGCAGAGCCACATTGCTGAGACTGATTCTCGTTCATTCATGCTGTGAATTCATTCATGTGTAAAGGGAGCATTTCCCATCTCCTCCTCCACAAGGGTGTTTTTCTTTCCAAGTATCCTGGGTGACTTTCAGCAGACATTAGAAGACATGGCAGCCTAAATCATCACAGTATATGTTACTAAATATAAATTCTGTGCTGCAATTTATATGAAGCGCCTTATTTTAAGATTGAAGTTTCTGATCAATTAAAAGGCCCGTGTCCTGCATGAGGTCCAGTTATGTGTGGTTTTAGGCAGCGAAACGTTTTCCAACATCTCCTTATCCCTTAGAATATATTTAGGCAGCGAAACGTTTTCCAACATCTCCTTATCCCTTAGAATATATATATATATATATATATATATATATATATGTACATGTACATGTACATGTTTGTGCTATGTGACATCACAAAAAACAACAAATGCAAAATGGGCTGTTTTTGCAGCTAAGATTCCATGTATGGACTGCATAGACTACACATAAAACAACACATAAAAATAAGAGACGAGTCAAAGACAGTAAAACACAGACACAGTTAACACCTGGTCACTTGATGCATCTTTAGTATGAGTACTATGTCTGGATGAGGCCAAATGCAAATCCATTTAAAACAGATGCAAATTTGATCACTCAAACCACTTCGGGAGGTGGGCTAAGACACATTTAAGCCACATGTTATAGTAGCATAAACATATCTGTCTCTCCACGACATATTCAACAACCAGAACTCCTCCCAGCATAAACAAAACTGCTTCCAGTACAATCAAAAATCTCCCCAGTACAGCAAAAACTCCCCCAGTACAGCCATAATCCCTCCCAGTACAAACAAACCCCTTCAAGTACAACCGAAATGCCTCCCAGTAGAACAGAAACTCATCCCAGTACAATCGAAACCCCTCTCAGTTCTACTGATATCCCTCCCAGTACAACCAAAACTCCCAGTACATTCAAAACCTCTCTGAACACAACCGAAACTCCTCCCAGTACAACCAAAACCTCTGAGTACAAACGCAACTTCTCCCAGTACAACCGAAAGCCCCCTCAGTACAACTGAAACTTCTCTGAGTACAACCAAAACTGCTCCCAGCACTACCAAAACCTCTCTGACCATGACCAAAACCCCTCCCAGTACAATCACAACCTCTCTGAGCACAACCAAAACTCCTCCCAGTACAACTGAACCCCTCCAGTTCAACAAAAACTCCTCCCAGTACATTCAAAACCTCTCTGAACACAACCGAAACTCCTCCCAGTACAACCAAAACCTCTGAGTACAAACGAAACTTCTCCCAGTACAACCGAAAGCCCCCTCAGTACAACTGAAACCTCTGTGAGTACAACCAAAACTGCTCCCAGCACGACCAAAATCTCTCTGACCACGACCAAAACCCCTCCCAGTACAATCAAAACCTCTCTGAGCACAACCAGAACTCCTCCAAGTACAACTGAACCCCTCCAGTACAACTAAAACTCCTCCCAATGCAACTAAAACCTCTCTGAATAAAACCAAAACTCCTCCCAGTACATCCAAAACCTCTCTGAGTACAAATGAAACTTCTCTCAGTACAACTTAAAGCCCCCTCAGTACAGCTTAAACCTCTCTGAGTACAACCAAAACTGCTCCCAGCACGACCAAAACCTCGCTGCATGTGGTTAAAATCTTATCAGGATACAATCCAGATATGAGTCACATGAAGTGACGAGGTCTGTAACACCTAATATGACCAACAACTTCTGTGAGGACAACCTCAGAGATCCCTGTGGTTGGGGGTGTGAACAAATTGCCAGTATAAAGGGGGGTAAACCATTTAGTGCTTTATAAAGCAAATAAAGCACTTTAAGCTTTAACCTGTGGTAGCCAGTGAAGCAAAAAGGACTGGTGGTCTCTTTTCTTGACTTTCAACTGTAAATTGCAGTGTTGACTGGTTAATACCAATGTATAAAGAGTTGGAGTAGAGTTCTAGAAGAAATAAATGTATGAATGACTTTCTCCAGGTCACAAAAAGAAAATGATTAAGCTTTTCAATATTTCTAAGCTGGAGGAAGCAACCTCTTACCACAGAATTGACTCGTCTGTCAAATCTGAAGTCTGAGTCAACAACAAGATTTCTCACTGAAGATGTGACACATGAGGACAAGTGACCAAGGTTACTGGAGATGCTGTTACAGAGATGAGAAGCACAAAAAAGAATGACCATTGACTTGCCTTCATTCAGCTAAGGACAACTGACAGCCATCCATCTCTTAATGTCCTCAAGACAATTGTTGAGAGACATTAAAGCGCTTTTTTCATAAGGTCTAATATGGAGGTAAACCTGTATGTCATCAGCATAACAATAAAAGCTGGCATTATGCTACTTAATAATTTAAACATGTACAGTCAAAAAAGGATGGGCCCTAGTATAGAACATTGTGGAACACCACAAGTGATGTCAGCAGAGTTGCCAATGTTCACTGAAAATGTGTGGTTCCACACTATACACAGCTCTGTGCTCTGTCTCATGCTTCTAATGTGATCTAAGATATTGTGACAAAAATAGCCTCCAACAGACTTCAAGTGGGCAAAATTTTAGGCAGCAATATTGCTTGAAGGGGCATTTATGCAGCAAGATTCTGATTATTCTAGTCACATAGTCATCAAACCACAACAATGTGACGTTATTACTTTTTTTTAAGCTTTTCACTTTAAACCCAGCTCCATGCTCCATGATTTGATCTGGATATAATCCAGAAAACGTCAATAAAAACGTAGAACTGTCAAAACTGCCATATGGTCATCATGCTGACAATAATTGAAGACTTTTCATGTTCCAAAACAGAAGAATCCACAACAAACAAAGTTGATGGATCATGTTACATTGTATTTCATGTAGTTACTGAATGATACAATTTAGGATGTGGCCATCCGTGAATGTTAAGGGGTTTTTAACCATAAAATGCAACATCTGTGATGAATAATATATATTTTAAATCGCGTCAGTTGTAGTCTGATTGTTTAATGTAAAAAACACTACAGTTGTGTCTCTTTTATTTCAGCACAGCCGTCTTCGTGGAGTGATGTGAACTCATTGCTCGCTAGCAGCTCAACACAGAGTCGCACACACAGAGTGTCCTCCTCAATCTATTAACATGAGTAAGATACACTGAAAATATTTTGATCAGTTTTATTCATGAGAAACAGTATTTTGTGGAAATGACTTCACTGCAGAATTCAGAACTGCTGCATGAAGACATCAACCCCTGTTTGTGTATGTTGGTTAGTGGGTGTTTCCCACGGTCATAATTCACAGGGTGAAGATGTGACCCTGGCTGCAAAACTCAATCAGCCTCTGTCCATCTCAATGTCACACAAACCTGCAGTCCAACATATACATAATTCACATACATAAATCACAGACAAAAGGCAGGTGCTCATAACATTTCCACAGTCACATGCAAAAGTTTGGGCACCCTGGTTCTAAGTGAACATATCCTCTAAAGAGAGGACATGTCTGCACAATTTAATGCACAATTACCTTTCATTTCATTAATATTAACATATTAGGGAAAAAACAAATATTGATACGGCGATACATCGGATCGCTTTCTTTTGCTATATGTTATCGATACACTGACAGCAAATATCAGTTTATTTATGCACTGAAAATGCTCTAAACTGACTCCAAATCAAAAACAGCGAACACTGTCACAACTCAGAAGTCAGCTTTTGTTAAAATAGATTTTAGTGAGGCACAGTTGGTTTACCTTTATACATTTTAACTGAACTGTTTTGCTTTCTGACAGTTTGTGGCTATTTTACATTGGAATTATGACACACGCAGTCTGTGTGTGTGTGTGTGTGTGTGTGTGTGTGTGTGTGTGCTAAAGAGGCATGAAGCTAAGCCCTGCACTTTTTTTATACACTGTTTCACATTGGTTGCAAACTTCTGTGAAACTGACACTAATAAATACATAATTCTTACTATTTGCCTACGTAGGAGTATTGCATTTAATTCGGTTACACAGATATCGTGATGTATGGTAGAGAAGTGTATTGCAACATATCAAGTATCACAGAAACACAAAACCATGATATCATTGTTATCATGGCCAATGTATTGTGATAATATCATATTGTGAGATGTCCTGCGACACCCGCCCCTAAAAAGTTCTGCCACATTTTATATTTTATTTCTTCCGATATGTGAAATTAGAAATTGTGCCACAAATTTGCAGAAAATGCCACATGTAAGTGTGTTCTCTGTAGAGCATGCGTCAACTTATCTTCACTAAGAGAATCAATTAAACACGTCATGTGACCAGGGGTAAAACATACATACGACTACACATGCATAGCAATGGTATACCGGTACACTAGTCTAAATATGTCTAAGTAATGTTTTATAATAATAACTTACCTCAATAAGAGGCTGACATACATTAGTAAGTGTTGAACATCTCTCTTTATACACATTCCTCTTTTCTCATTTGCTGTTATGCTTCTTTGACAAACCATTAAAAGAACGTTCCAGTGTTTTTCAACTTAATTTCTAATTGCTGCGTCTGTAGCATATTGTTGATTATGTTACATTTCCCTACACAGAAAACCTCTCGTCTCAGTAAACAGATATAATAGAAACTAATATGCTGTGGCTATTGCATTTTATTAGGGGGTGTAATGATGCATAGATTTTCTGGTTTGATTCTGAGGTCATTTTATTGATATAAATTGGATAAATTAATTAGAATTTACATTTGAACTCTGCAAGCAATACAGCAATACTCACTCATGTAATTGTTCAATTCTGGTTAGAAACTAAGGGGTTAAAACTTTGCTCAACAGAAAATGATCCAGTCAGGATTTTTTTTGTTCTGTGGTATCTGGATAAATACAACCAAGCAAGCTCTGCTATTGGTTAGGACTTCCGGAGCTGAACTAAAATCCCAGAGGGGCGCTAGCGGAAATTACCTTATCGTACAGGAGTTTTTTCCTAGCTAGCCATGTTTTACCACTGTATACTACACAGAAAAATAGTTCATAAAAATACAAATATTACACAACAAGAGACAACGTAGCATGTCCTTGTGGAAAAGAGTGATCTTATAAAACACCTGGCTAGCGTTAGGCCTTTGGCTCTCTTCTGGACTCAGAAGTTCCTCCCACCTTTCACGATACAATATCAGAAAGGTTAGTCTTTAAACCGGAAAATCTCACTCTAGGGCAGGCATGCCAAACTGAGGACCTTCCAGGCCAAAGTGCTGTGGAGATTAGTGTTTACCCTCAGCTAACACTCTGACTTCCATTCATGAAGGCCCTGCTAGTCAGCTGATGAGCTGAATCAGATGTGTTTAATGAGGCAGTCTGTTGTTTTGGCCTGCAAGGACTGGAGCCTGACACATGTAACTGTTTTCATTTTGGCTAGAGTGTCACTTAAACCACTGGAAGCGATTGATGCTGTATTTACATGTTGGTGGTAAACAGACAATGGCAAACCAGATATTTAATAGAGCCACAACGGAAAACTCCGCCAGTGGCAACATTTTGCTGAGACCAGCCGTAAGCAGAACGTTCCGTCGAAGGTTAAAATTCCCAACTTTTGCCGTCAGCAGCAGTGGTGAAATAAATCAAATCAAAACAAAAATTAAATGAAAACACTATAAGTAACTTGAGCAAGAAAACAGTTTTAGGATATAATAGTAGCTAATGCTGCATTTACGTGTGGGCATTGAGCAACCACCGTTCCACACCTAACCAAAATCAGAATCGGCAACAGATGGTGGCATGAAGCCTCGTGACCGTTGCCACAGCAATAGCATTACTGCTGATTCTGCCCGTGTGTGTGGTGATGGTGTTAACCACTAATTAATTCCAAAAGCATTATAAATATATGTTATTTTCATCAGGAGTTCAGGAATTGATGTACACAAGTAGGAGTGCCCTGGCTTTTTAGCACACGTATTTCTGGGAAAAATCAACACCAATGGTCGGATTCACAACAACTTTCTTAAGAAAAAACTACCAAAGGCTCTTAAGACAAACACTGCGAAGTTCATAAGAATGTTCCAAATTCACCAATCCTTCTTAAGAAGACATTTCTTCTTAAATTCCTCTTATGCGGTTTTCTCGAATACTCTGACATTCACCAGTGCTCTTATTTGGGGACTGGGAATCTACACACACTCAAAAGCACAAAGGTGCGAACAGGTCTGCAGTTTAAGAACGCGTCATGAATCTGATGTAGACTTTTTCTTAGGATCTTTCTAAAGAACAAATTTAAGAAAAAACTTAAAAGATATTGGTGAATGGGGCCCAATTTTCTGGAATATTCTCTTAAGATACTTATTTTCTTAAGAATATCTTCATTGTTTTCTCATGCTTTCTCATACATTGCATTTTACCCAATACCATAATTTATACAAGTCAGATTGTGAATGCATATCAACTATTATTTCCATTATTTAGTTTAATCCACTCAGAGGAGTTTAGTGAACAAGAAGTAGAGGATATGGTGGAAGAAACAGCCAACAGGACAAAAAAAGTCCTGCTTGGAAAATACAATAATTGTGAGGTGACTGCGGAAAGCCAGAGACGAGGATGAGCAGGAGCAGATATATTGATAAATTTAGATGCTTACTTTATCAGCTCTTACAGTATAAGACAAGAGGCTATCGTAAGGTTAAGAAAGCATTTAAGAATATAATAGTTTCAAGGATTCCACGTGTTCTTAGAATTATTCTTAGGAAAACAGGTAAGAAAATAAAACCATTCTTAAGAAGTTATTTGAAGAATACATTTTTTTCATAACGGTTTTCTTATGAACGGTGTTAAGGAAAAACAAACATTTAAGGTTTTCTTTCTTAAGAAGGAAAGCATGGCAAAAATGGAGAAAACTGAAATTTACACTGCAGTGGCAGGAGTTTTCATACATGCTCCATTAAAAACAATGGCATATCATATATTTTTGATGTTTTTGATACTGTATTGGAATTGTAACACCCTTACTAAGTTTGTCTGTGGTAAACTACAACGTGTACTACAGATGCAGCAGAGGGAGAACAGGCTGAGAAATGCTGGACAATTCCTTTAAATTTCTGTATATGGCTCTAAATGTTTGCTGTGCCCTCGCTCCCCCCCTCCGTCTGTCTGGCAGGTTGTGGTGGGAGACGGAAGGGGAGGAGAGGCTGGGATCCAGAGAGCAGGTGGGCGGAAGAGAGTGAAGAACAGGGGCGGGAAAAACTCACATGGATTCAGAAGCTAATTTGCGAGATGCTGCCAAATCCCTGCTATTTTTCTCCCACTCTCAGCCTCCCAAGTCTCGCTGTGTTGATCAGCACTGATGTCTTGCGTATGCGTGTCGGCCCTGTTCTCTTCAGCTGTCTCTGTGTGAAGTCAACTGCCTGTTCAGCAAGATCACTCTCAACACACAAGCCACACTCTTCCCTCGCTTCCTGCTTACACACATTACAGTTACAGAGCTAATATCTCTCTCTCACATATATATAAATATTCACTGCCAGCTCTTTTATAATTGCTTGAGTGGAAGTCTACAAAACAATAAACAGAAGCTTTAAAGGGCCCATATCATAATTTCTCTTTCTCTCGGATGTCCCCTTATGACATATGTGTGGTTTATTTATATCAGAATGCATGTTTACATGAACACCTTCCAACCTATTTTTATTCCTTGGAATTAAGTAGGCTCTGTTACTGTACCTTTAAGACCGATATATGTAAATGAGCTGTATTGTGATTGGCTGCACTGTATTGTGCCTCATTAAAAAAGCAGTCAAGGCTGAAATACTCATAACAGTGGGAGTGGCTAAACTGCAGTAGGCTGAATGGGAAGATGCATGTAATTCCGGGTAACACTTAACTTGAAGGGTGTCTACATAGCACATTCATAACATCTTACATAACCACTTCATAACCTGTTAACGAATGGTTAAATCAACATCTATAAAGTACAGATGTTTTACACAATATGAATATACACAACTATGTCATTTTAATGAGATTTACTTCCTTTTTTTCTCAAAATAAGTCTTTAAAAAAGTGTATTATTTTCAGTAAAATGCCTAATTTCAGGACAGCCAAAATAAAATTCATCTCGCTTTATCATGGGTTATTAAGTGCTTTGACATATATACTCGCCAATACTTTCAATTTCTTTTTTTTTATTATTTGTTTCATCTTCAGCATTTGTTGCTTTGCATGTCATTTTACGAGAGGTGCAGTAAATTACTCTTAAATATGCTTCGAAACCATCGCCTGACAATCTTAGTATGATGGCGTGCCTAAATGACAAAGCACTTAATGACCAAAGGGGTAAAGAAAGGTCATTTTATTTTGGCGGTGCCAAAATTTCGGTTTTTTTTAAATAAAAACTTTTATTGTGAGAACTTTTATTTTGAAAAATGTCTCTTAGTAAAATGACATAGTAGTCTATATTAATATCATGTGAAACGTATGCTTTATAAGTGTTGATTTAAATGTAAATGTAAAATGTTATGAAGTGTTTGTAAGAGTATGTAAGATGTTATGAATGTGCTATGTAGACACTCTAAGTAAAGTGTTACCTAAATCTGCTGGTTTGTTTATGACATCACAAAAAACCCAATTATAAAAAAAAATGATCAATTTCCATATATGGATTGTATGGACTGTCGAGTGAACATTCCATTTCGAAACTTTAACTGTGTTTACATACTACATCACATTCTTTTATTAAAAAAACCAAGAACAAATTGTTTTTCCACAATATGAGCTCTTTAATATTGAAATATATTAATATATGACATTTAAAATGTATATTCCTGCATTTTTCAACCCAATCTCTTTATTTGCTGTATCTGCAGCATACAGTTGTTTACCACAGACAACAGTGCTCCTGTACTTATAAAAAAACAGAAAATCTGTCTATTCAACTCACTTATTATAAAACAAATAGATGCACTTGCTCTTTGACCTCTATTAAAAGTGTGTTTCAGGTTAACTGGTTTTCTGCTGGTTTCTCATCACAATGAAATGTGTCAAAAGTGTTGTCCATGGCAACTGACCACATACTACAGATGTGGCACCTAAAGATTAGGTTTAATAACACTGCAGTATACTGTTAAATTAAACCCAAGACGTTATCTCAGAGACCTCTGGAGTCATGTCATCATCTAGCAGTTGGTGTCATGCACATATTAGGAACTCTGGATCGAATCGGAATTCTTTACAGACAAAATGAACAGCATTTTCTTTTTCACTGCTGTAGTGCCCTGCATATATATATATATATATAGTCGTTTTTTAGTTTTTGACATAGTTTGAAAATGCTTGTTGCTGTTTGATTGATGAATGGACCAACAGAAATGGCCCAAAATGACTTAGAAAATGTCTGGTTCCATTAACTTACATTAAAAGCAAAGTAAGTTTTTTCCATCTCCTTTTTTTCCCCCATTTTGGAGATACGAGGTTTTGTTCCGACAACAGTGACACACACACACACACACACACACACACACACACACACACACACACAAAACACACACACATACATACATACATACATATACATATATATATATATATATATATATATACATATATATATATATATATATATATATATATATATATATATATATATATATATATATGAATGTGTTAGTTGGCTGGTGTTGATGTATTTTAGTGTTGACATTTGACAGCACACTTATGTCATTTGAGTGCATTGTCAACTGCAATGACACAGTGTCATTTGAGTGCACAGGAGCGTTATTCATATTTCAAACACTTAAAGAGGAATCTCACCTGTTCTTAAATCTCTGCATTATTAAATGGTTATTATGTGAATGAAGTCATTCAAAGTGTTTTCATGTCGTTCACAGTGTCGGTGTTAGGAACCAAATGTCTGAAGAGTTTGATTTACATTGGTTTACAATTGGTTTACTTTAATGTTTTTACCTTAAACATATTTCTTTGTAAATCTACTCTTGGTGGAGAGGAACATGCAGGGCATTCTAAGGCAAAATAGTGCCCAAAAATATTTTTTATTTTCAATATTTTACACCCCAATGACTGAATTATGCAAACACGTTGAAAAATCAGTGGAATTGCTTTGTAATGATTTTGTACATTCTTTAAAAAGATGGTTCTTCAAGGGTTCTTTAGCAAAGTAAATAGTTAGAAAGAATGGAATCTTTGCACGATTAAAGGTTTCTTTGCACCGTGAATGAGTTCTTCAGATTGAAGGGGGAATGTGATATATATGGTTTTATATATACACCTTTTTTTATACCTTTAAAAACATCAAAAAAGGTTCTTCTATTGTGACGATGTCAAGCTTATAACAATAGCAGAACTCTCTTCATCAATCTGAAGAACGCTTTAACCATATAAATGGCTTTATGAGTGTTCATGGTTCTGTATAGAACTATTCTCTTAACTAAAGGACCCTTGAGGAAACATTGTAAGAGTGTAGTTCACAGAATCTGGTGACACTCAGGGGAAAAATGTGGGGGGGGGGTGACGACCTATGAACCTATTACCTCTTCCTCCTCACACTAGCACCATCTTTCCTTTCCCATAGGTCTGGTTCTCTGTGCCATACATTTTGGGCACTTCCATGACGTGCTGCCTTAAACCCCTGCTTCCCTCATTTCTGCTTTTTGCTGCATCGTGATCAGCAGCACTAGTGGATAATTTGGGGAGATATGCAGGTACAGTAAAACTATCTGTATACAGACTGGTTCTACCACCATGAGGCAAGGCAACACATGGGCGGGGCAGCTGAGAGGACATGTTGGGCAGAGCCTTGCGAGGGGGAAGGCGGCTGAGAGCCGCACTCCTGGTCAGGGTTCCCTGAATGGCCGGAGTATTCAGGCTGGATGGAGGAGCCAACTCAGACCTGAAACACACAGTAAATGAGAGTAGAAAGAAGAAATGGACAAAGGCGGACAGGGTTATTAAAGGAATAAGCAACATGAGGCTTTGCATTAGAGTGATTTTAGCAGGTTAAGGGGTGTTGTTAGGCACAACATGGCCGCACAAGTGATGCTGCTTTCAAGAGATCTCAGTTCAGATCAGAAAAACAAGTTTACCAGGATGCACCACATGAACACTTTTTTATAAATATGATAAAGTCTGAGTTTATTTAAAGTCTAATGTCATCCAACATCAGCCCTATTTTATAATGGTTGTGGAAAAAAGAGAACAGTCCCTCAACACCACGCAATCACATAACACTTTATAAATTAATGGTAGAGATAAAGTCATTTTTAGATACATACAATGAACCCACATTCTATTTCTATACAATACTATATTGTATAGATATATACAATATATACAATATATATTTCTATACCATTAAAAATGTTTGATATTACTTCATCTATACATAAATACATTTTAGCATTAATTCTCTCAAACCTATTTGTTGTTTCATATTAATCTTTTATTTTTTGTTATATTTTAATCTTTATTTTATGCTGTTTACTTTTTACTGTTTTGTTTGATCCTTCCTAATAGGACTACATGTTCATGTTTTGACATTTTGATATGTAGCTGTTTTATGTTTTTTAATGTGTTTTGTGCATTTTTTCTTATATAATGTAGATTTCATTATTAAACTAGACACCAAATATACTTTAGATGTTGTATTAAATATTTTGGGGTTGGCACAAATTTGAATTCCTTGAATTAGTTTTTATTATGTCCATTTGAAACCTGTAAAGTTGTACCAAACTAGCATATTAGAAACATTTTATATATTTATCTGCAATGAACTTGGTTGTATTTTCTTGAATTAAAAGCCGTTTTATTTTACTGAAAAATATGATTCTACACTTTCGATACAACTTACCACCCTGTACTTAACTAGTTAAAAGCTACAGAGTAAATGGGGCTCCTTACAATCATGCAAGACCTGGTTGACACCAAAACAGATCAATAGCTTTCATCTTTGAGACAGAGGAGAAAATCAAGCTGCTTCAGATCTGAAAACATCCACAGGTGTTTTTGTCCATCTTTCCACTGTGAGAAGACAACTCAGTGCTATGAAAGGATGTGTAGCTGTTCAGGAAGCTCTTACTGAGGAAAGGAGACAGAGACATCAAAGAAAGAAGCTGCTGGTGTTCAATGTTTGATTATTTGGATCATAAGTGAACTTTGGAGATGTGAAAAATATCCCTGCAGATATATTTGAAAAGCTAAAACTGAGTCTCCTGAAAAGAAGGAAAACTGCAATAAAGGAAAAGGGTGGACTCACTAAATACTAATATAATAAACATTACTATTATATGTAGTTCATGCAGCTTCTGTGTAATCTTCTGTTAAATATTCATTCTTCTGCAGTTGATGAAAATCAAACAACCGTAATCTAAATGAAAGATGGCCTCTGACTTTTGCACAGCACAGGCAGCAATTATTCCATAATGGTTTTCAATATTATACCACATTAATAGAGAGCTCATCTGACGCACGCATTCACATTTGTGTATACTGAATACTTCACAATGCCTTCAAAGTGATCAGATTTTGGAAATATGTGTTTTATAAAGTAACTCCAAGCTTCATTTGAAACTTTAAGAGCTTCTGGTTGTTGTGTTTCAAATCCATTAGCTTCCAGCTTCAGCACTTGCTGGCCATTTGCTTAGTGCCAACCGCTCTGTGAATGCAGAAGCATTTGGGAGTTTGTGGGCCCTTTGAGACCTGTGTTCTTTCCTCTAGCATAGGTATAGGATGTCTCCACCAATGCTATATCACTGACTTCCAATCAGAGTGCTTCCTCTAAAACCCCTTTAAGCCCAGGAAGGGGGTTTAAGTGCCCTTTAAACAAAGTGTTTCCTGATGATTCGGGGACCCTCTCAGTACTGAGGTCAGCTAAACCAAATGTACTTTTTCAAAGGAGTGCTGGAGGGAATACGGGTCCTTGGCCAACTTATCACTTACATGCTGCCATGCATCACTCAGTGACAGTGAAGTTACATTGTGTTTGTGTTGTTGGTGCAGCTGCTTTTGTTAGTCAGGAATCGAAACGGAGATTCCACTTTCATTAGCCAGTCTGCTGCACATAAACACGGGCATCTAAAAGCTGGTGGTGGATGGTCAGTGTATAATCCAAGAGCAGTGTGTTAAAGGGGAACCCCACTGATTTTTCAAAATTTCTGCCTAATTAAGTGGTTGAGATGTTTAAAAAAGTCATTTTTGCGTGAGGTCCAAGCATGACCCCTGAGGATGTGTGTGTGGGTCACACTTCATTGTTCCAACTTGTCTTTATTCCTTAGAATAAATCTGTGCCTTTAATACTGTGCCTGATTTAGGTAAATGGTCTCTGCTCTAAATGGCTACACTACACTGATATAGGCTTAAAGCGGAATTATACCATTTTTAAAAATGCATAATTGAATACTTCAGATTGTCAAAGTGGTTTGAAGTGAAATGGTTCGTTGTTGAGAAACATACCAACTCAAATTTCTTTACAGTGGTGGTAATAGGAACCAAGGATCTCAATACCTTCAACACAAATATAGCCATTTGGTCCCAAAACAAAACATTCATAAAAAGAATGTCTGATACATTTTTACCCATTCCATTTAAGAACTTTCTGAAATGTAGCTTTTACAGGTAATAAACACTTCAAACGACTGGTTCATATCAGCACCACTGATTTACATCTCAATCAATGAATTATGCAGAGATGTGAAGAAAAGGGTGGAAATCCACTCTAATAGGAGGATATATGCCTATACAGCTGTTTCTGTGGCATCTATACATATTTCATCTTGCACTGTCACTCTGTTTATGCAGCCAACTGTTAACATTGGTTATTGTTTACAGTACATAGTCACTAGTTCATTCCCTGGAGGGGACACTGCACCACTGCATTGTCAACTGTATATGTATGTGCTTTTGCTTCTTATTTTTGTACTGCACATTATATTTTTGTTGTCGTTTTAGTATATTTTATTATTTATCTTTACTTTCGACTTATGCGTCTGTAAACAGTGTATGGCAATACTTTGCACCTGTTTATTTTGCTTTTGTTTTGTTGTTTACTGTACTTTGTACGGCTGCAAAAGAGGAATTTCCATCTGGGATTAATAAAGTGATCGATCTATCTATCTGTCCAACCATTTATCTATCTATCTGTCTATCTGCTTGCCTATTTATCTATCTATCCATCTAACCATCTATCACAAAAACGACAAATTCAAATGATTTTTCATCTTCAGCTTCATTACTGTATATGGACCATATAGACTGGGAGGTGAATGGAATGTTTTGACACTTTAAGAAACTTTATATCCTGCAAAAACTCTTATTTTGAATATGTTGATGGGCACTTTGAATCATGGTGAAACTGTCTAGACATGGCCCATCCTGCTCATAAAAAGGCAAACAGACAAGCCGCAGGTAGCTGTGGGTCAATGTTATCATCTTGATTTTTATCAGTAAGATTTGCAGTAGGTCAGTGAGGGTATTTTAGGTCCAACACTTTTTAATCCTCTCTGGCATAGCAAAATGATCAATGGCTGTTTTCACTCAGCTACAGATTTTTGATTGAATCTCCAACCCACTTCTGCCAGTATAACCGATTACACCTCATGATACCAAGTTCCAGCACCGCAGGGCTCATTCACGATCCAGCTACGCTGCTACACTGCCCTCTGGTGGTCAGTCATTACCTGCTGAAGCGCCTGTGGACCGCCTGCGCTGTGCTGAGCAGCGGTTCTTTGGAGAGAGGGGCTGGAGCCAGATCAAGCTGTCCATACAGCGCCTGAGTAAAGAAAGAGGAAGCAGTGTAAGTCCCTCCATCAGCCCTACAGCTCCATTAAACCAAACCGCTCGGCCTGCTGAGAGCTACATAATCCTTGGGCTAAGAAGAGCCTGTCCATTAAGACACTTTGCATGAATTACCATTATTTACTATTAATGTATTCACTTCTCCTCTCTCTGATATGCTAATGTTGTCTTCCCTCTCCTTCCTCCTCTCCCTTTCTCACTTCATAATCTCCTCTCCTTCTCGTTCACCCATTTAGCGCATAAATCCCTGCTTTGAGCTTTCTGCTGCGCACCTTTCTGTCAGTTCCCTCGCCTGCATCTGTCATGCTGCTGCCTGGCTCTAGAACCTTCTTCTGCATCCATCAGCTTTACAGCTGTGCTTACCGCTTAAAATGAAAATCGTCACGTTCATTCTGGCTATCTATTAAACCTGAACTTGTAGAGAACTGCACATGTTTATATCCTACAGCTGTGACTATTTTTATATATACTCAAAGACAAATAATATAATAAACATACTGCATGTAATAAAAATCCATGAGTTGTGTGTGTGTACACTCACTGGCCACTTTATTAGGTTGGTATTAGGTTTATCTTGCTAGTAAAAGGTTGGACCCCCTTTTGCTTTCAGAACTGCCTTAATTCTTCGCGGCATACTTTCAACAAGGTGTTGGAAACATTCCTCAGAGATTTTGGTTGGTTATTTGAGTTACTGTTGCCTTTCTATCATCTCGGACCAGTCTGCCCATTCTCCTCTGACCTCTCACATCAACAAGGCATTTTCGTCCACACAACTGACCGCTCACTGGATATTTTCTCTTTTTTCAGGCCATTCTCTGTAAACCCAAGAGATGGTTGTGTGTGAAAAATCCCAGTAGATCAGCAGTTTCTGAAATACTCAGGCCAGCCCGTCTAGCACCAACAACCATGCCACGTTCAAAGTCACCTTTCTTCCCCATTCTGATGCTCGGTCTGCACTTCAGCAAGTGCCTAAATGCATTGAGCCGTGGGCATGTGATAGTTGATTAGCTGTTTGTGTTAACAAGCAATTGAACCTTGTACCTATATATATATATATATATATATATATATATATATATATATATATATATATATAGGTCCAACGTTGATGTAATGTCCTTAAAACAAGTCAAAATGAGGCTCAGTATTGTGTGTGCCCTGCACGTGCCTGTATGACCTCCCTACAACGCCTGGGCATGCTCCTGATGAGGTGGCGGATGGTCTCCTGAGGGATCTCCTCCCAGACCTGGACTAAAGCATCCGCCAACTCCTGGACAGTCTGTGGTGCAACGTGGCATTGGTGGATGGAGCGAGACATGATATCCCAGATGTGCTCAATCGGATTCAGGTCTGGGGAACGGGCGGGCCAGTCCATAGCTTCAATGTCTTCATCTTGCAGGAACTGCTGACACACTCCAGCCACATGAGGTCTAGCATTGTCCTGCATTAGGAGGAACCCAGGGCCAACCGCACCAGCATATGGTATCACAAGGGGTCTGAGGATCTCATCTCGGTACCTAATGGCAGTCAGGCTACCTCTGGCGAGAATATGGAGGACTGTGCGGCCCTCCAAAGAAATGCCACCCCACACCATTACTGATCCACTCCGGTCATGCTGAAGGATGTTGCAGGCAGCAGATCGCTCTCCACGGTGTCTCCAGACTCTGTCACGTCTGTCACACGTGCTCAGTGTGAACCTGCTTTCATCTGTGAAGATCACAGGGCGCCAGTGGCGAAATTGCCAATCCTGGTGTTCTCTGGCAAATGCCAAGCATCCTGCACGGTGTTGGGCTTTGAGCACAACCCCCATCTGTGGACGTCGGGCCCTCATACCATCCTCATGGAGTCGGTTTCTAACCGTTTGTGCAGACACATGCACATTTGTGGCCTGCTGGAGGTCATTTTGCAGGGCTCTGGCAGTGCTCCTCCTGTTCCTCCTTGCACAAAGGTGGAGGTAGCGGTCTTGCTGCTGGGTTGTTGCCCTCCTACGGCCTCCTCCACGTCTCCTGGTGTACTGGCCTGTCTCCTGGTAGCGCCTCCAGCCTCTGGACACTACGCTGACAGACACAGCAAACCTTCTTGCCACAGCTCGCATTGATGTGCCATCCTGGATGAGCTGCACTACCTGAGCCACTTGTGTGGGTTGTAGAGTCCGTCTCATGCTACCACGAGTGTGAAAACACTACCAACATTCAAAAGTGACCAAAACATCAGCCAGAAAGCAGAAAGGTACTGAGAAGTGGTCTGTGGTCCCCACCTGTAGAACCACTCCTTTATTGAGTGTGTCTTGCTAATTGCCAATAATTTCCACCTGTTGTCTGTTCCATTTGTACAACAGCTGTGAAATTGATTGTCAATCAGTGTTGCTTCCTACGTGGACAGTTTGATTTCACAGAAGTGTTCCCCTAAGTGTTCCCTTAATTTTTTTGAGCAGTGTATGTATGTATGTATATATATATATATATATATATATATATATATATATATATATATATATATACACACACACACACACACACACACACACACACACACACACACACACATATATACATACATATATATATACACACACACACATATACATTCATATATATATATATATATATATATATATATATGGCTTAACATTATAGCACTGCTGTGGCTGATCCACTCATACCAGAGCAACACACACTAACACACCACCACCACATCAGTGTTACTGCAGTACTGAGAATGATCCACCACCCAAATAGTACCTGCTCTGTGAGGGTCCATGGGGGTCCTGACCACTGAAGAACAGGGTAAAAGGGGGCTAACGAAGCATGCAGAGAAACAGATGGACTACAGTCTGTAATTGTAGATCTACAAAGTGCATGTATACAGTAAGTGGAGCTGATAAAATGGACAATGAGCACAGAAACTATGAGGTGCTCATAATGTTATGCCTGATCGATGCATATTATATATATATATATATATATATATATATATATATATATATATATATATATATATATATATATATATATATATATACACACACACACACACACACACACACACACACACACACACACACACACACACACACACACACACATATATATATATATATATATATATATATATATATATATATATATATATATATATATGTAATTAAAAAATATATATATATATATATATTTTTTTTTTTTAATTACATACACCATATATATAATTACAGTAAAGGAACTGCTAAAAAAACAAATAATATAGATATGCCAACTTGGATTAAACATTAAAGGAAAAAAGATTTTTAACTTTATTTTGACAGAGAGATGTGGACACACAAGCTGAAATCATGCATAAATCAACTAGAATTATTATTATTATTATTATTATTAATAATAATAATAATAATAATAATATCATCTACTTGTTGTAATGACAGTAAGGTTTTTTTAAAGCCTTTATGGTAATGGTGTTGCTATGCCAGGCTGCAGCTAAAGAGATGAAAAAAACATGTACGAGGAAAACATCGCAGTTTTCGTGACTGCATCAGCGTCCCTGCATGCATGAAATCAATTCCGGTTTAACCCTTTACAGGCAATTTTACTAGACTGTTCTATGCAGCCCTAACTTAAGTTTCTGGGATTGCCACTAACCCATTTCCTTTAAACGGTATTTTTTTTTATATTAGAAACATTGCCAAAGTCAGGCTTTTTCTCACCCTGCATGGTACTCACACAATCATTTTCTCCCGTTTGGATTATTTTAGTCTACTGTTCACTGGCTCACCCAGAAAGAGCATAGACAAACTACAGCTTATACAGAATGTGCCAGCAAGATTTCTAACCTGAAGAATGAACACACTACTCCAGTACTGGCAGCAGTTCACTGGCTTCCTGCTCAATTAAAAGTTATTTCATTTGTTTTTAAGGCTGTTAATGGACCACCACCTTCTTACTTATCAGACTGTCTGACTGAATTGCTCCACAATCATGTCTAATAAAATAAAGCAGTAAAATAAAGCTCTGCTGATCGTTCAACACAGTTTAACAATACATGGTCTTAAAGACTGGAGTTAATGTAGAACTGCTAAATCACCCTTTAACCCTGAAGGTTGGTGCACGGACTGCAGGACACCATAGCAACGCAATCTCACCTAGCTAGCAGCTAACAAAACACCAAAGAGAGAGATTTAAGATGATCAGCAACAATTTGGAGATGAATGGACTTATTTGCCTTTATAATCACTCCATTTGGTTTCCTCATACATTTAAATGGAAACGTGAAACTGTCAGACACTAAAACATCACAGAGCTGAAGTAAGCTTCTTGCTTGAATTTTCCCATTCCACCTTAAATGGTGCAGCAGTTACATTCTGGCACCTCAGGCACCATTTAAAGTGGAACAGGAAAATTCGAACAATTAGTTGTGGAATGAGAGGCTAAAAAAATCAAACATTTTAACAAATGTTAAAAGATGCTTTATGAGAAACTTTTCTACTTTTGGGGAAAGGTTTCCTGTGGGAGATGTGAGAAACAGACTATAGCTGAGCTAAAGCTTAAAGCAGAGCAAAATAAATCAGCGTTTTTTTATTTACATTAGATTTCTTAGCCTATATTAAAACATCAGCACATACTGTGACATGTTTACAACCAGGACAGTAAAATGGACATGAAAATGTTGTGGCTCCCAAAGTGGCTTGATTTTTGTTGAAAGGACAAAATGGCTCTTCTTAACATTTGGGTTGCTGACCTCTGCACCAGACGTACAGCCAGCATCTTCAGTCCACAGTTTTAAAACCAGCTTAAAGCAAATATTTTAACTTTACACATTTCTTTATTATTTCTTTTGTACTTATTCTTAACGTTACTCCTTTTTTTCAGGTTTTGCCTTTTCTGTAATGTTTTTCTCATTTATGCTTTTTTGCCGTTGTTCTATAAAACACTTTGAAGTGTAGTTCAATGTATGAAAAGCTATATAAATAAAAGTTACTATTATTATAACCTAATCCCAGCACAAGCCCCCCACCCTCCTCGTCTCTCTTACCATCAGGGTCCTGTAGTGGTCCACTGAAAGCTCATCTGGTGCTAAATGGCCCTTGTAGCGGTCCTGCATCTCACTGACAGGCTCAGAAACAAGCCTGATAGATTGGCAATCTCGGAGCTGCAACAGGGCACCAATAGGGACACACGCACACACACAAACACACACATACACACATGCATATAATGGCATATAAAAACACTCATACAGTATTTGCAAATGTAAAAGAAACATGTTTTGTTTATTTTATAAGGGAAAATGAGTTAACATATCCTCCATGGGGAATGCATTGGGGAGAAAAACTAAATATTACATTTGCTATAACTTTTGCATCAGCTAAAGTGTATGTTTTTTTAATACTTTAAATTCAGCAAATAAACAGTAAGTGTGCATCATAATGGGCAGAAGTGTTTTCTATGTAGAGGATGTGTTCACTTACTTTCACTTAGAAAATCAACAAAATATGTCCAGAGGTGCTCAAACATTTGCACACAACTGTAAACTGTTCATCTCTCATGTTGCCCCCCCCCCCCAGACCCTATCTTATCCATAATTTGCTTTACTATCACTACTACACCATTCGCAGACATTAGATCTGCTGTCTCACCTCTTTAAGAGAGATGACGACATCTCAGGTCATTTGTTGTCTGTTTTTGTTGTGATAGATGTGCTTACACTTGTTACTTTAAGCTGACGTTCTCTGCCGCTGTAAACATCTTTACTGGAAAATGTTATACCAATATAAGTTTTTTATAAACACCCACAGACACATCCTACCCTCTGAGCCAGTTCGTTCAGGAAGTGAGTGTTCCAGTGAGGAGAGGCTTTACAGTAGATGAGGTTTCCCAGTGGCCCCTTGGCAGGTTTGTGGTCATGTTCCATGTGGGAGGTGGAAGAGTGATGTATGTGTCCAGGTATCCGGCTATGTTGCTGGAGAAGAGGGGGGAGAGGGGCATCCTATAGGGAAAAAAAACAGAGGGACAATAAGAACGACTGGGAATCATTCTTTCACATCATTCTGGGCCCAGTTGATGCATTATCTTCATGCAAACTGCCAAATGATCATCAAGAAGGTCATTTTCATCCAATTTAAGCAAATAATGCTGACAGCCCTAAAAGCTAAACCACCTAAATTACTACCACAAGGTTTAAACAGTCAAATCACTGCTCTGAGCTCTTCAGGGAATCAGATTCTTTTAAACTAGGATCTTCTGAAAAGCATCAACAGGTACAAATTACTAAAACAAGCTTAGTGACATGTCACTAAATGCCACTTCAATATGTTAGGCTATGTTGTAATTTAACCCTTTTTTCACAGCAGCCATTACATTTCCATACGTTCTTTAAGTCCCTCAGTTAAACTATGAATTTTTTGTCTTCAATAATGTTGTTGGAATATGTTTAGACATTAATGCGTATTAGTTACTGGATGTTAACTGGTTTGTCTTTGCAGATGAGCAAGCAACTGTTCCAAGACAGTTTTGAGGTAAACTTATGAGCAGCAATGTACTTTTCTAAAATCTGTTAATAGTGGAGGGTGGCGTCTCTGTTATTTGCAGATGATGTTATTCTTTTGGCTGAATCACATGGATGCCTGCAGTGCTCACTCAAGTGCTTTGTGAGAAGCAGTTGGTATGCAGATCAGCACCTCCAGTCTGAGTCCAGAGTCCTAGCCCGGAAAAGGATGGCATGCCCACTCCAGGTAAGGGGAAAGGACTTGCTCAAGGTGGAGGAGTTTAAGAGTGTTGATATCATGAGTGATGGGAAGAGGGATCGTGAGATCGGCCACAGGCTGGGACAGGCAGCAGCAATAATGCGGTGACTGTAGTGGTGAAGAGGGAGCTGAGTGATAAGGCGCAATCCCGATCCTCAACTGTGGTCATGAGCTTTGGGTAACGACCAAAAGAATGAGATCGCAAACATAAGAGGTGGAAATGAGCTTTCTTCACAAGGTGGTGGGCTACACTCTACTTGATAGAGTGAGGAGCTCGGTCATCTGGGAGGAGCTCAGAGAATAGCTGCTACTCCTCCACATTGAGAGGAGCCTGTTGAGGTGGACGCCTCCCGGCAGGGGTGTACCAGGCTACTGGGACAAGACCCCTGGGTCATCCTAGGACCTGCTGGAGGGATTATACACTATATTTCCAAAAGTATTTGCTCATCTGCCTTCACACACATATTAAATTGAGTGAGATCCCATTCTTAATCCATAGGATTTAATATGATGTCGGTCCACCCTTTCCAGCTATAACAGCTTCAACTCTTCTGGGAAGGCTTCTACCAGGTTGAGGTCAGGACACACCAAACTCGCTCATCCATGTCTTTATGGACCTTGCTTTATGCACTGGTCATGTTGGAACAGGAAGGGGCCATCCCCAAACTGTTCCCAAAAAATTGGGAGCATGAAATTGTCCAAAATCTCTTGATCTGCTGAAGCACAAACAGTTCCTTTCACTGGAACTAAGGGGCCGAGCCCAACATCTGAGAAACAACCCCACACCATAATCCCCCCTCCACCAAACGTTACACTTGGCACAATGCAGTCAGACAAGTACCGTTCTCCTGCCAACCTCCAAAGCCAGAATCATCCATCGGATTGCCAGATGGAGAAACTTGATTCGTCACACCAGAGAACACGTCTTCACTGCTCCAGAGTCCAGTGGCAGCGCTTTACACCACTGCATTCAATGCTTTGCATTGCACATTGTGATGTAAGGCTTGGATGCAGCCGCTCGGCCATGGAAACCTATTCCATGAAGTTCACTACGCTGTTCTTGAGCTAATCTGAAGGCCACATGAAGTTTGGAGGTCTGTAGCTGACTCTGCAGAAAGTTGGCGACCTCTGCGCACTATGCACCTCAGCATCCGCTGACCCTGCTCTGTCATTTTACACATGTTACATATACATGGAGTTGCTTTCGATCCAAATCTCTTCCACTTTGGTATAACACCACTGACAGTTGGCCATGGAATATTTAGTAGTGAGGGAATTTCACGACTGGACTTGTTGCACAGGTGTCGTCCTGTCACGGTACCACGGTGGAGCGACCAGAGAGCTGAGACCTGAGAGTGACCCATTCTTTCACTAATGTTTGTAGAAGCAGTCTGCAGGCCTGGGTGCTTGGTTTTATACACCTGTGGCCAAGAAAGTGATTGGAACACCTGAAATCAGTAATTTGGATGGGTGAGTGAATACATTTGGAAATATAGTGCATCTCCAAGTTGGCATGGGAGCAGCTGGGGGTCCTCGGGAATGAGCTGGAGGGAGAGGGTCATCTGGTATTCTCTGCTCTCCCAACTGCTATCGTGACTCTATCTGGGCTAAGCGGTTAATGATGATGAATTTTACCACTATTTTACTACCTTCAACACCACACAAACACTCAGAAGACACTAGTGGCTTTGGATATTTAAAAAAATGGTTATGTTGTAGATGTTGTGACCCCTGGTTCTTGTCACCACCACTGCAAAGACATCTGAGTCTATAAGTTTCTCTGCAATGAAACATTTCACACCAAACCACTCTGAACGAGTTTGTCTACATCTCAATGATTAAAAACGGTGTTCCCATTTAACCTCATAGTCGCGGCTTTATTTTAAAGTCGACGTGAGGAAGCATAGAGCCAAAGCCTATAAACTACTAAATATAACACAAAGAATGTCGTTAAGGCAAAATAACCCACCTTACAGCTCTCGGTGAGGAGGTACGCCGGCTGCACGTAAGCGTGTCCGATGACCGCTGAGGTCTGAGCGAGCCCCGGCCTTTCTTTACACCAACGGTCCATTCGCCTCATAGCACCACAACACTGCAGCGCTCTCAAGATTAAAGGCACAAATACAAACAGGAACCTCTTGACATGGAGCTAAAAAACACAGAATCTGAGCAAAAAGTACATTGCATCGCAAATAAAATGTACAGAATGTGAAAAATCGGTATTTCTAGCTTACCCGTAGCTCGCGGAGTGGAAAAGCTCACACCTTTCACCACAGAGAAGCGGAACGTTTACAATTGCCATAGCAACACACTGGCGTGCAACCGGACAGCTAGCCAATCAGAACGTGTCCAGTGGACGCGCTGAGCTTAGACGCGGCCCAAACGTTAGATTTGCAGCGGAAGAAAACCTCATATCTCCAAAATGGTAACTTTAAGCCAGTGGACCCAGACTTAAGTAGAAGTCATTTTGGGTCATTTCTTTTGCTCCAATCTTCATGAAAAATTGACATACAACATATATGGGAGAACACACACACATTTTCGGGCGCTGGAGCCTTGTAAAGGGTAATTATTATGTCAAAAACTGAAAAACATCAGAAACTGAGTATGTGTATGTGAGCAATACATTTTTAATACCTATTAAATACATATCTTCTAAAACATCCATCCATCCATTTTCTAAGTCGCTTCTCCGTCAGGGTCGCGGGGGGGGGGGGGGAGGGGGGGGTGCGCTGGAGATTTTATATATATTTATATATATATATATATTATATACACACACACACATACATACACACACGCATATACACATCTTTCTGCCATGCGTTTTAACAGAGATTAGAGATTTTAACAGTTTTCAAGCAAACACACGGTCAAGACTTTTTCCTCAGGTGCCTAAAACCTTTGCAGTGTCCCAAAGCAGACAAAAAGCAAACAAATGCACTGTTAGGTGACACTGTCAATTTTATTGTAGGAATGAATGAATGAATGAATGAATGAATGAATAAATGAATAAATAAATAAATAAATAAAAGCTCATGAATATCTAAACAGGCATGACCAGTAGCTCAAAGCCACATGTAACAGCTCCATAACACAGGGTTAGACAACCTGCTGACACAGGGACATTCATAATCCTAGCACTGAACACATTTACAGTATTAACACACCACTTTTCTCTCTCACACTCTCACTCACCCACTCGCTCACTCAGTGATTCTCCACCCCCCCCCCTCTCTCTCTGTCATACACACACACACACACACACACACACACACACACACACACACACACACACACACACACACACACACCGACAGTTCTTTCTTCTGAGGAATGGTACGGTATCTTTGGGCATACAGTGCTGAGGAAAAGCTATATGTTCAACCAGCATGAGGCAAGTTAGTTCTTCAACTCCAGAACGATCTTCTACCACCACTGTATTCTTCCATAAAGTGATGTGATCTACAGAAGCCTTTTCTAAACCAGTTTTCAGGGACCTGATCAGATTGTCTATGTCTGCCCCATCCCAGCTCCCAACACACCTGAACAAGGCCTGAATTTTGGCTGATCTTGATGATGCCTGGGGTTAATCTGATTTTTTTTGTGAACTCTTAACTGTGCAACATCATCCTTCACTATAATGATACTGCAGAACTGATGCAATATGCAAATACATTTTTATATATATTGTCAGATATAGTGCAAGCATAATACACAGCAATACACCTGAAATATTGTGTTCTCCTCCTTTTTCATGCAGAATTTATCCTCTATATCCTTAAACAGGAATTCCATGGATTTTTTTTTATATTTCTGCATAATTCAATGATTGAGATGAAAAATTAATTCAGAGTGTTCTGTTGTGAAATGGGTTATTGCAGGGAAACATACCAAGTCAGATTTCTTTACTATGGTGTGATAGGAACCAGGGGTTGCCAAGTCTACAACACAAACACAGCCATTTTTACTGTCCAAACCTACAAGTGAACCTACACAAGTCTGAGTTTTTCTATGTAATGTTGATGATGGTAAAATTTTCTCTGGGTAACACGCTGCATTAAGACGTCCTGCAAATGTTTTAAAAATATGTTGCAGGCCAGAATCTCTCCATCACAAAACAACCTCTAAGTGGCAGACTTTAGCATGAAGCCACTCAATCATTGGCATGGTGATACCAGTACTGGCAAAAATGGATGATTATCGGTGAGATTTAGGAGCGTAGACTGTTTTTTAAGCTGCAAAAAGGCAGGAGAGTACTGTACTCTTAATTTTGTTAACAACACTGAGTTAGTCTGGAATTAAACACATCCAAAAAGTCAGCCTACTGCGGTCAAAAGTTAGAAAAAGTGAACTCCTGATGGAGTGCTCTGTTCACCGCTGCAGTCCGTGGACTGCTGCCACTGGCAGTGGCAGAGCTTTCCACTTTGCCGTCATCCATCCACTGAAAACGTGAACGCAGCATCAGTCATCAGGCAGCGTATTTATAACCACTTCACTATTAACTTTGTGAGAATATCTTTAAGAGACATCAGAGCGGACTCTTGAAGCAAGAGACAGGAACCGTACCCCTTTCTGCCCATCGTTGGTGACATTAAAAGCTTCAGACGTCTGGTTCCTATCACCACCACTGTGAACAACTGTGACTGTAAGTTTCTTTAGAACTGCATTTCACACCAAACCACTCTGAACAACTATTTACCTCTTAACCATTTATATCATGCAGATATGTTGAAAATTTGGCAGATGCCCTTTATCCCCCCAACACACTGTTACTATTGTTAAATTTTCCTTCAATTTTTCCACCAATATCATATAGCACATGAACTAGGTAGTCATGAACACTCAAAATACCTGGTTCAGGTGTTTTGGGAGCCGCCATACAGGAAAAATGTGCACTTTCTGGAGGTCCCTAAAAAATAGATTGGTAAAAACTGACTTCAATCATTCAGACGCACAGCTACAACTGCAGACATTGCTATAGTCTATGGATCTTGTCTGGAAAGTCCTCATGTAAATGAACTGGGAGCAGGATTTCAGCAATAACGCACAACTCCCTCAAGGCAGTCGTTCCTTTGCTAAAATCCTTTTGCTGCAGAGCAGCTTAAGTCACACACAGAGCCCTTAGAGGAGTGGAACTGCATGCTTCTGATCCGTGAATAAGCTGTATTCACATCAGCACGTTGCTATAGTTTGTCTATGTACTCTGCTAACATTACCGAACAATAAATAACAGGGCGTTTTCACATACACAGATTTTTTTTTGTTTAAAAATCACTCTGACAGACGGATACACTATGTAGTCTCTCCCTACAGATGGACGGGGGAAAGAGTATATTTGAGGTCTACAGTTTTGGGAACGTTCCACTAACATACAAACAACGTATCTAAGTTGAGTCTACGCTCTTCTCCACGTCGGCGATAGTCTTCTGTCTTCCCATTGGAGGTTCAAATGATGGGGATGCTCAGCAGGCTAACCAGAGGGTTTGAACTGGTTAACCTCGAGACTCTAAAGACCTGTGAATGAGAAAAAAAGGAATTTAAGTATTGTATTAGAATCTAGAAAGAAAGCACATTTACAGTTGACAGGGGCAGATCTAGCAGGGCAGAAATTTCATAAACTTGTGGCTGACGTGGTATCCCATGACAGTGTCATGTTTAACGTCACTGAGCTCCTCTGTACGACTCTACTGCCAGCGTTTGTCTATTGAAACTGCTTGGCTGTGTGCATGACTTTATATATCTGTCAGTAATAGGTGTGGATGAACTCAACAATTAGGAGGGGTGTCCACATACCTTTGGCCACAAAGAGTACCTCAGACTTGATGTGCTACTGGGACAAACAAATTCACACTAGAAATAACTTTATATAAGACCTGGCCATTTAAAAGCTGTATTTGAACGAAATCTGGACAACCAGTGTCTTAACATACAGTGTGTGAGCAGCTGAACTTCAGTCTAGATTCAAATAGGTGAATCTAGGAAAATACACCTACACCTTTAAAAGAAAAGACGGAGTTGGAAATTTATCACATACTGTAACTTTCTCACCGCTACTTAAACCAGTACAAATTTAACACAGTGATGTAGTATATTCTGTAAAAACACTATAAATCAGGGACACGGGAAAAGTGTTTTAAGCAGAAGGTGCTGAAGGTTTCAAAGCATGTACATGACAAACTTTTAAAAATGGACATTTGTAAAACAATTTTTAAACCATTTTATGGCCAAAAGCTGGTGAGGGAAGTGACTCAACTTCACCCTACAAAACACACAGATGGGTCTTTTGCTCAACATTTTAAAGTTATTTTTCCATAACAGTGTAAAATGAAAGTACAGTAGTTTGCTGCAGTCACTGAAGTGCAGCTAAGAGTTCAGTTCTCTGTAGGGGTTTGCTGTGTGTATTCAGTTAACCAAACTGGACAGACAGAAACACACTCACGCGTAGCTGGTGTGTTGCTGGCGCCGCCTGGCGCTGCGCAGCTTCTCAAACCTGGCCTCCATCTCCTCCAGGACTTTGGGGGTGTAGCGGACCACCAGCTTCACTGAACCCTGCGCAGCCTTCAGCAGCTCCACTGCCTTCTCATGGTGCTCCCCCTCCACACTCTACACACAGGAGAATGTGGGAAACACTGAGTGAACAGAGAACAGTGGAATGCTCTGTGAACTGCAGTCGTAACGCCAAAAATCAAACCGCACGCTTCACTGCCACCATGGGCGATATCTGAGACTGAGATGGGGGGGCAAGCCATCTCAGTCAACTATACCGCAAGTATAAAACTTATATTTATCAAATAACCTATATTTTGTCAGCGTATAATTAATTAAACGTTAACAAACATTAAACTGGCTGCAGTGCTTTAGATAGTACATTGCATTGCATGAAAACTTACATCAAAATACAGGCTGCCCCCTAGTGTCGTGGAGATCAGTCTCTATATACACTCACCAGCCACTTTATTATGTACAATTAGGTTCAATTGCTTGTTAACACAAATAGCTAATCAGCCAATCACATGGCCACAGCACAATGCATTTTGGCGTGTACAGGTGGTCAAGACAACTTGCTGAAGTGCAGACCGAGCATCAGAATGGGGAAGAAAGGTGATTTAAGTGACTTTGAACGTGCCATGGTTGTTGGTGCCAGACGGGCTGGTCTGAGTATTTCAGAAATTGCTGATCTACTGGGATTTTCACACACAACCATCTCTAAGGTTTACAGAGAACGGTCCAAAAGAGAGAAAATATCCAGTAAGCGGTCAGTTGTGTGGATGAAAATGCCTTGTTGATGTGAGAGGTCAGAGGAGAATGGGCAGATTGGTTTGAGATGATAGAAAGGCAACAGTAACTCAAATAACCAACCAAACTCTCTGAATGTTTCCAACACCTTGTTGAAAGTCTGCCACAAAGACTTCTGAAGGCAAAAGGGGGTCCACCTTCCTCTAGGAAGGTGTACCTAATAAAGTGGCCGGTGAGTGTGTATGGTAGATAATGTTTACGTGTCAACATTCCATAAGTAAAGGGAGTTGACAAACATTTAAGCGGGGGGGGAAATGCCCCACCTTGCCCGCCCCCCCCCCAAAAGTCACCCATGACTGCCACTCTACATACCACTCCGTTGACAGACAGCAGCTGGTCGCCCCTCTTCAGTCCGCCCTGCCTATCAGCCACACCTCCAGGGATCACCCTAGAGATGTAGATGGGAGAGTTCTGCTCCTTTCCTCCCATAATGTTGAAGCCCAGTCCCTCGTCCGTCTTGGGCAGCTCCACCACACGTGGGTGGGCGTGGCCTTCACTGGCCGCAAAAGCTGCAACTGTTGCCTGGTGAGAGAGAGGCAAAAACAACATGGCATAGATTCATGAAGGGAATGAGAAGTGCTAAATGGTGACTGCAGATGGCTGTTCAGAAATGTAAAATAAAAAAAAATTTAAAAAAAGAGAGAGAAGTGTATCGCAAGTGTAATACGCAGTGATGTAATCACAATACTAATTGTTGCCCATGTAGTCGAGCAACAGCAGCAAAGTATTTACCTTAGCAGTGGCCTGAGCACGGACCTCAGGTCCACCCACAATGTCCAGGGTGTCGTACAGCTGTTCATACACCTATAAGACAGAGCATAAAAAAGGCACATTATACGCAAAAAGACAGATTATTCAAACAGCTGAGCTGTGGGACTGAGTGTGGGTGGGGTGGTTGGCAGACGTCTAAACTGATAACAAAAGTGCAAGAACAATTCGCATTCTTGTGCGTCAGCCAATCATCTGTAAACAGTGCGAAAACAAAACAGTTCTGTGAAATCAAGTAGAGGTCGGCAATATGACAAGAAATCATTGTGATAAATTGCATAACAATACGATTTTAAGTATACAATAAGTATATATTCTACTCCAAATGTGCTGCATCTTCAGGTAATGTTGGGCTACTGTGCTTAAATAAATACCCTTATTTAAATCATTTTACTGTATTTGTAACCGTAAAGAAATAATATTTCCCTGTAATGCTAAGCCAGGTAGATGTAGCAATCTTTATGTTTTATAAAGGTTTATGTATCTGCAGACCTACTAACACCCTGGCAACTATCTGGGACATATTGACACCTTGGCAACCACGTGGGACACCATCAATACCGCATAGTAACATCTTAGCTACCACCTCGAATCCTGCTGCAATGAACTAGCAACACCTTGGCAACCAGCTGGGATGCCAAGTTTGTTTACAAACTTTCCACTTATACTTTTACTATTTGACTTTTTTCTCCAGTTCCTTCTTAAATCAATGACTTCTGCAAACACTGAATGAAATAGCTGTACTCATTAGGTTCGACTGTTACTGCTGCATTTTCACCACCTCAAATTGTTCTCAAACCTCAGCTAAAGTAAATCATGTATCACACATCATGGTAATGTCTTCCAAGTATCACAGTGTTCTATTTTATCATATTGCCCACACTTGGGTGGAAAGTGCCTTTAGATGGAGTGTGGGAGAGTCGTGGAGAGGAGAATAATAGAGCTGGGAGGAGAGACAGAGAAAGGGATGTGCTCCAGTCAGAGAGGGAGGAGTGCAGAGGAGGTCTGCAGAAGCAGCAGTCACTGTGAAAGCATGGGAGGAAGAAAGAAGAGTGCAGTCAAATCAGTGACTTTATCCCTGCATTCAAAAACCGCTCCTGCCCACACGCCGCTTACTGTCCGCTGGGATCTGACAGGCAACGTCCAGCAACTTGAAGAGGAAAATGAAGCGGTAATTCATCACAGGCGGACAGCAGCTTCAGTGCTTCAGAAATCACATGGTAGAAAGTTAGCTAATCAAATACAACCATCAAATCCAGGCATGAAAATTTTAATCATTTTCTAAAGAATCATAATTAACTTGACTCAAATCGTGGTGAAATCTGATCTTTCGTGATCCACTGAAGCATTTTGTAAAGAATCCTAATCAAATCGCATTCAGTAATTGGATATTTCATGACTCACTGAACTGATTCCATAATCACATCGAATCAAACCACGGTGACACCTGAGATTTCATAAGGCACAGATTCATTTCCAAGAGAATAATAATAATCAAACTAATTCATGAACAAAATATGACTTTTAATGATGCATTGATTAATTTCCAGAAGAATCATGAAGTGAATTGAATCATGGTAATATTTTCTATTTTAAGAGTTATTCAGTTATTTTCAAAAATTTGTAAACAAAATTAAACGAATCATTGTAAAATATATTTCACAACACCGATGGAACCATTTGCCAACAAATCACACAATCAAATCAAAGCAGGATGAAATTTGATGAGACATTCCTTAATTCCCAGTTATAACCTGATCAAAGTGAAAAAAATCAGAGTAAAAATTTAAAGATTTAAAGTTTTACAGTTTTACATTTATAAAGATTCACTGATTCCTTTCCAAAAGAACCATAATCAAGTCATATCAAATCATGGTGATATTTGAGATTTGTAAAGGAATCAAACTGTGGTGGGTCAGAGATCTACATTTCCAGACCACTCATAAGAGTCTGAAGAAAAGCTCACTCAGTGCGTTGTGCTCTGTCAGAGAAAGAGGAGCAGGTGTGTGTGTGTGTGTGTGTGTGTGTGTGTGTGTGTAGAGGAATCCCACCTCTCTGATAGCAGCGCAGAACTTGCTCTGAAGAACTCTCTGCAGCGCCTGCAGTTTAGGAGGCGGCAGCTCACCACTCCTCTGCAGCCTGTCCAACAACTCAATCACCCTGCACACATCTACAGACAGAGAGAGACAGTGAATGAGTGAGTGAGTGAGTGAGTGAGTGAGAGAGAGAGTGAGAGAGAGAGAGTGAGAGAATGAGAAAGACAGAGTCAGAGTGAGAGAGAAAAAGGAAGGAGAGAACAGAGAGAGTGAGACAGTGAGGGAGAGACAGAGAGACGGAGGGAAAAAGTGAAAGAACAGACAACCACAGAAAGAGAAGAGCAAGAGAGAGACAATGAGAAGAAAGAGAGAAAAAAGAGAAAGAAAAGAGATTAACCAAAGAGAAGAGAAAGCCACAGAGAGGAAAAAAGAGAGAAGTAGACATAAGATGAAGGACAGAAAAGGGAAGAGAAAGAAAGGAGAGAGATGAGACCAAAAAAAAGATAAGTAAAGAAAACGAGAAGATGAAAGAGATCCAGACGAGTGGTACGGAAAAGAAGTGACAGAAGAGAAGAGCAAAAGAAAGATGAGGAGAGAAGGGAACAGAGGAGATGATGGGAGAGGAAGAAAGAACAGAGTAGGGAGAGGTGGCATAAGCAAAGCAAAGATGAAGAGAAGGAACCAGTAAAACAAAAGCAACATATGGCACTGAATATGAAGATGTTTATGAATATACTGAGTGTAAAAAAACCCAGTCAACCCATTACAGCCGTACAGCCGTATAACCGAATGTGGGCAAAGACAGAACCTACAGGCCCAGAGCGCGGCCCAACTAAATGACCGAATACCAGCTCCTGGTCCTTAATCCCACAGCTGTAATCTGCGTGGACTGAGGTTACCACCAGTATGCTGGACCAACCCACAGAAGACAGAGTATAACGTTACACTGGGAGTGAGCACAAGGTGCTCTCGGGCGGGCGGTGTCCATTCATACACAGTGACTACTACTAACACACAGTGACCACTAGTGACCACTACTGACCGCGCCTCCACGGCCGAGACCCCCCAGCTGGCTAGGAGACCTCCACACACCGAGCCAATGCGTGAGGAACTCCCCCCCCCGGACGCGGATGGAGCTTAAGTCAGCTTCTTATTCGAATTTTCCCGTTCCACCTTAAACGGTGCAGCGTGTAACGGGGAAATTCGAACGAGAAGCTGACGAATAGGAAGCCGAGTCGCCCCCACCTCACCTCTCTCCAGGCACAGCGGCTCGCTCATCGCCGCCATGTCCGCCGCGTCCTTCCCCGGGTGGTAGTAGGATGACATCATGAGGACACGGAGCCGCGCTGCAGCGCTTCCTCTCGGCTATCGGCTCTCGGCTCTCGGCGTCTCTCCGGAGCTAAAGGTGCAGCATCTAATTCACCGAAAACCCTCTCGGCGTCTCTCACTTCTCGCGGGTTTTGCACGGCGGAGCACGCAGAGTCAATCTCCGCGGGTGACGCAGCGCATTGCGTCAGAGGCACGGAGCGACGTGATTGGCTCCCGGGAGGCTCCCCTTTTCGCTGGGATCTTGAGACGCTGCGCGTCTGGATGAAGTTAAAGGGAAACTCCACCGACTTTTTTCAAAACTTCTGCACGATTCGGATTGACTTGATGCGGAACGGTGCGTTGTAGAGAACCTCCCAGGCTTCACAGTGATGGTGATGGGATCCGGGGTCACAACGTCTACAACACAAATATACACCTTTTAGTTACGACCCAGACCCACCAGTGAACCTACACGTGGATTCTGAGTTTTGTAATGTTGTGCGTTTCCTCGTAAAACATGCTTGTCAGACAGCAAACAAACGTAGGACCAGAGGTGCCCAGCGACGTTGCCTACATTGGAGCTTTGTTTTTAGCACAGCGAACGTTTAAAGCTGTTCTCCCAGTTTCGCCAGTCTGCGCCGAGTTTGTTCAGCGGTTGTTCTCTGTCGTCTCTGTGAACGAGGACCCTCGGTCTCAGTTTCAGTTTGCGTCACTAACAGCATAATCATGTCTGAATTTGAGAAGCGACACTGTCTTCATATTTCAATCCAAAATCAGCGTCAATTCAGTGAGCTGCTTCATCTCCGAGCTTAACCAAAGCACAGCTTTTGAAAGCGTTTACAAACATTTGCGAGGGAACAAATAAAGTAGGGACCACAGTGTCATTAACCTTTTTCTTTTTAAACCACAATCTCTTATGGGCTCCGTAAAACAGTCATAAATCTGAAAGAAAGAAGTTTTCTTTGGGGACTATTTTGTTCTACATGTAACCCTCCGCAATACCCAGCAAACACAACGTTGTCTACTTTCTTACAACGTTGTTACAATGTTCTCAAAAGGTGGTGCCGTTTACGCTGTCTGAACAAGGTTGTCACAACCTCATTATTCAGATGGTATTATACACTATATTTCCAAAAGTATTCACTCACCCATCCAAATCATTGAATTCAGGTGTTCCAATCACTTTCATGGCCACAGGTGTATAAAACCAAGCACCTAAGCCTGCAGACTGCTTCTACAAGCATTTGTGAAAGAGCGGGGGCAAATGCGCATAGTGCATAGAGGTCGTCAGCTTTCTGCAGAGCCATTCGCTACAGCCCTCCAAACTTCATGTGGCCTTCAGATTAACTCAAGAACAGCTTGGTTTGGTGGTTGCCAGGAGAACAGTACTTGTCTTACTGCATTGTGCTAAGTTTAAAGTTTGGTGGAGGGGGAATTATGGTGTGGGCTGGTTTTCAGGAGTTGGGCTCAGCCCCTTAGATCCAGATTAGATACGTTTTGTCCTGTGTACATTTTTCTCCTGAATACCACTGGATCCTCCGAATTACGAGGTCGTAAAGAGCTATAATGCTAATATTGCTACAAGTGAGCTAAAGCTACCGTGCATTAAATTGATGTCACTAAGATAAGATAAGATAAGATAATCCTTTATTAGTCCCACAGCGGGGAAATTCACAGTATTACAGCAGCAGCAGAGTAACAGGAGTAAGGCACTCAGAAATAGAAATGGGAAACAGTGTAAACATTATCAACATTATAAATAATAAAAATGAAAGCTAAATCTCTAGACTATTTACAACAAAATAAGGATAATAATAAAATAAGAGTTGCATAGGAATCTGTATTGCACTTAGCATATTGCACAATGAAAAATGTTCGCATTCTGAATGTAAGTGCATATTGTATGTATACTAAACTACACCAATCGACGGCGGGCTGTGGCATCTTAGCGAAATGTTCTATTGTGGTGCACATTTACAGATATACTCATAAATAAAACCTCTGGGTAGGGTATACTGATAGGCTAAAACTCCTTATCAAAAATACTGTCCGTGTTAAAATGTCGAGGCTGAATTTATCTGCTTTTTTTTACAGCTTCTTGTTTGAATGTTCCCGTTCCACCTTAAATGGTGCAGCGGCTGTGAGTAGCTGTTGCAAACATTAGCAAGCAAGACAAAACACTGACTTCTTAGTTCGATGAAACAGCGAAAAATAAGTTAATGTTACTCGGCTGTTAAGCGTTCATAGTGAAACCTCCCCATATCATGCCTTTCAGCCCTCCATGAACCTGAAGTCGGCTTCTTTTTCACCGGCTGCTTGTTCGAATTTTCCCATTTCCCTTTTTTTTTTAATATGGCGCGGCAGTTCAGAACGTGCCTACTGCACCACTTAAGGTGGAACGGGAAAAGTCGAACAAAAAACTGGCGAATGTCCTGAGAAAATGCCCTCAGAAAAATGTTAGCAGCATTATAATAATAATTAGGATATTCTGAGAGCCTAAATGAGCTGATGAGGGGGTGATAACCTGCTTACAGAGGCTGCCAGTCTAATGACGTGAATTCTGTGCGCCGCAGCTTTAGCTCACATGTAGCAGTATTTATATTTCAACTCCTTAGACCTCATAATTCAGGATCCAGTGGTTTTCTGGAGAAAAACGTTCACATGACACAACGTATCGCGTTCTGAACAGTTTTATTTAACACAGGGTGCGATAGAGGCGATTTTTTTCGAAAACCCTATTCATTCTGCCCACAGAGAAACGAAGCTTAGACCCGGAGTTCCTAATATGGGCATAAGAACACGGCGCCGACTGCAAAACGACGACATGACTAATGTGAGTAAACCAGTAACGTTAGGACACTGGCCATTTTCGTCGTCCATGCTTTAAAAATGTTTATTTAAGATACACAAACTAGAGAAAACTGCGCAACTTTAAACTGTGTTTACTCAACAGCTGTGTGCTGAGGTAAAAAACACATGAGCGGCTGAGCGGGGAAGAAAATATTGATATGGATCAGTCTGACTCCGCCCCCTGGAGGTCCGGCTCAGGGTCGTCTCTCCCCGCGTTCCACGTGACCGTTTAAATACAAACACGACCGTTAGGAGCCGTTCACGCGTTTAACCGAATGCGATTGCTTTTCTTCGTAGTCTATCCGTTCGTGCTAAAATCTGGGCAAATGTGTGGATTTCGTTCATCTCTGAGATAACGGTGTCATGTGCCTACCGACGTCGGAGATTTTCGCCCACAAAAAGGAAGACTTGTCACAAGAGCGAACTGCAGGCGGAGTGGGGCCTGCATCACGGGCCAAAACTCTGCATTTGAAACGCGAGGAGTAATGAGTAACTTAACTGCTTAGCTGGACGTAAACTCTATACACATATCCAGCTTGGCTTGACTTGAGCATGGCACGCCTGTCTAGCTAGCGTTCACGCTAAAATGAGTACATTCTCTTTTAAACACATCAGTGCAGGGTTTTGATTCATGTGGTTGTCTGCAGGACACAGCAGATAGATTTACACCACGTTCCAAATTATTATGCAAATTGGATTGAAGTGTCAAAGATTATTTGTTTTGTTTCTCAATTAAACTCATGGGTGGTATTGTGTCTCAGGGCTCTTTGGATCACTGAAATCAATCTCAGACACCTGTGATAATTAGTTTGCCAGGTGAGCCCAATTAAAGGAAAACTACTTAAGAAGGATGTTCCACATTATTAAGCAGGCCACAGGTTTCAAGCAACATGGGAAAGAAAAAGGATCTCTCTGCTGCCGAAAAGCGTCAAATAGTGCAATGCCTTGGACAAGGAATGAAAACATTAGATATTTCACGAAAACTTAAGCGTGATCATCGCACTGTGAAGAGATTTGTGGCTGATTCAGAGCACAGACGGGTTCGTGCAGATGAAGGCAGAATGAGGAAGGTTTCTGCCAGGCAAGTTCATCGGATTAAGAGAGCAGCTGCTAAAATGCCATTACAAACCAGCAAAAAGCTATTTGAAGCTGCTGGTGCCTCTGGAGTCCCGCAAACCTCAAGGTGTAGGATCCTTCAAAGGCTTGCTGTGGTGCATAAACCTACTATTCGGCCACCCCTAACCTTGTGCTCACACGGTTGCAGTGGGCCCAGACATACATGAAAAATTTCCAAACAGATGAGTGTTGTGCAACCCTGGATGGTCCAGATGGATAGAGTAGTGGATGGTTGGTGGATGGCCACCATGTCCCAACAAGGCTGCGACATCAGGAAGGAGGTGGCGGAGTCATGTTTTGGGCCAGAATCCTGGGGAGAGAGCTGGTAGGCCCCTTTAGGGTCCCTGAAGGTGTGAAAATGACCTCGGCAAAGTATATAGAATTTCTGACTGACCACTTTCTTCCATGGTACAAAAAGAAGAACCGTGCCTTCCGGAGCAAAATCATCTTCATGCATGACAATGCACCATCTCATGCTGCAAGGAATACCTCTGCTATGGGCATAAAACTAGAGTATTTATTTATGTGGACTTAATTTTGCATGCCTATTACTACTTGTTTTTATGTTGCACCTTCATGCCGAAGCAAATTCCTAGTCTGTGAATCCTGTTCATTGACAATGGCAATAAAACTTCTGATTCTAAAAGGAGAGAAACTCATGGTGTGGCCACCATCTTCCCCTGACCTCAACCCTATAGAGAACCTTTGGAGTATCATCAAGCAAAAGATCTATGAGGGTGGGAGGCAGTTCACATCAAAACAGCAGCTCTGGGAGGCTATTCTGACATCATGCAAAGAAATTCAAGCAGAAACTCTCCAAAAACTCAAGTTCAATGGATGCAAGAATTGTGAAGGTGATATCAAAGAAGGGTTCCTATGTTAACATGTAACTTGGCCTGTTAGGATGTTTTTGATTGAATGTGACCTCCTAATGCTGCAAATTCAACAAATGACCATTTTTCAGTTTTTTACAACCTATAAAATGTTTTGAAACTCTGCTGTGCATAATAATTTGGAACAGTGCATTTTGAGTTTATTATTGAAGAATATACTGTTATCATTGGGAGGTTCAATAAAATTCAGTTTATACTCTAACGGGTGATTGACTTTTATTATACTGACTCATTTGCATCGACCATTTAGGAAAATCAGGGAAAAATATCATTTGCATAATAATGGAATGCAGTGTACAGTGATTTGTGTTGAATTGAAAGACAGTTTTCATGGATGACGAAATGTATATGTTGCCGTGCTGCAACTTTGAGGTGAAACTCAGTGAGTTCAACACAGCAGTGTGGTTCATGAAAAAGGCAATGTTTGTAATTGTGGTTTACTGCAGTATTAAGCTTTGAATTAAATCTTCTTAATTGATTTTGAGTTAGTGTTGTTTTTTTTTTTTGTTTTTTTTGTATAAAGTCCAAAACTGAAATGAGTTACTCTAGTAGAGTTAAATATTAGTTACAATTTTAGCAAAGGACAGCAGTGCCTCCTGCAGGTTCTAGTGCCTTGTGAACTCTGTAAAATTTGGGCTAAAATCCCCTAAACCTGGTCTGGCAACACCCCTGATGGTCTTTTCTCAATTGATTTGTTGCCGTTAAAATAGACCTAAACAGACAAGCTGTTTTGTAACGCTAAGTCTGTGTAAATTTCTCTTTTAGCCTTTTAGAGTCACAGTCTATACCGCTCCTGTCTGTGTTATTCTAAGTTTAAAAAATGTGTTCATTTTTTGCAAACTAATTAAATTTCTTGCTAAACTGTTTGTGCTAAGTTTTATGAGACAATTGTGGGAGAGCCAATCATTTCAAACAGGTGTGCTAGCTTTCTATATCAGCTGCTCCATTTTGCTGAGCCCACCATGGCAAACAGCAGCTTAAGGTATGGTGATACAGGGCACGACCACATCACACCAACTCTAGTGTCTTGCATAACAGCATGACCTGGAGTGAAATATTCTACAACAGTTTTATCACTGATAGGCCTATTTATTATTAGATTAACAGACAAACAGAGACGAAAAGTGATTACACGAAAGCATATTTACTATTATTTCGGTAAATAATTCAATTGCCTGATTACACAGATCTATTTCTGTGCACCAATGAACTACATTTGTTATCAAAAACTAATATTGAATAAAATGGAACTTATTAAGGATTCTAGGAGGTTGTGACAACATACAGACAACGTAGTACTGACTACTTTTGTCTCCTCAAAGTTGTCACAACTTTATCACAACCTCCTAGAAAGTTGTCAGACAATGTCACAACTTTCTGAGGAAGTTTCAACATTGTGACAACATAGAGAGCACCAAGCAGACAATGTTGTCGGCACTGTTGGCATTACACACTACATTGTCACAACGGAACTGTGTTTGCAGGGTACCGTTCGTCAAACAAAATGGGCTGTAAGATCCTTTACAGACTGGCTGGAACAAAACATTAATACTGATCTGGCAAAAATTGACCAAACTGAGCTGAACTTGATATTGCAGCAGTTTTATTGCTCTGTCTGATTTGGTGAGACTCTGAAGATGAATCTACATGTTTGGTGTACACAATGACATTGGGTTCATTTCTAGCTAATTCCAGCTTGTTTAGATGTTCTTCTCTCACAATAATAGTTTCAGAATTTAGTGTAAGGAGCTGGAGAGCGAACTGCTGGCAGTGCGGAATGCAATGATTTACAAATCTCATAGACCCATATTTTATTCACAATAAAACATAGAATATACACTGTTTGCATGTCTGCCTTCACACGCATATGAGTGCCATTCTTAATCCATAGGGTTTATATGATGTCAGCCCACCCTTTGTAGCTATAACAGCTTCATCTCTTTTGGGAAGGCTTTCCACAGGGTTTAGGAGTGTGTTTAAGGGAATTTTTGACCATTCTTCCAGAAGCACATTTGTGAGGTCAGACACTGATGTTGGACGAGAAGGCCTGGCTTGCAGTCTCTGGTCTAATTCATCCCAAAGGTGTTCTGTTGGGTTGAGGCCAAGACTCTGTGCAGGCCAGTCAAGTTCTTTCACACCAAGCTCACTCATCCATGTCTTTATGGACCTTGCTTTGTGCACTGGTGCGCAGTCATATTGGAAAAGGAAGAGGCCATCCTCAAACTGTTCCCACAAAGTTCCCACACCCTAATCCCCCCTCCACCAAACTTTACACTTGGCAAAATGCAGTCAGACAAGTACCATTCTCCTGGCAACCACAAACCCAGATTCGTCCATTGGATTGCCAGACAGAGAAGCGTGATTCATCACTCCAGAGAACATGTCTCCACTGCTCCAGAGTCCAGTGGCAGCGCTTTACACCACTGCATTCAATGCTTTGCATTGCACATTGTGATGTAAGGCTTGGCTGCAGCTGCTCGGCCACGGAAACCCATTCCATGAAGCTCTCTACACTGTTCTTGAGTTAATCTGAAGGCCACATGAAATTTAGAGGTCTGTAGTGATTGCCTCTGCAGAAAGTTAGCGACCTCTGCGCACTATGCACCTCAGCATCCGCTGACCCCCTGCTCTGTCATTTGACGTGGCCTACCTCTTTGTGACTGAGTTGCTGCCGTTCCCAATCACTTCTAATTTGCTATAACACCACTGCCAGTTGACTGGAATATTTAGTAGTGAGGAAATTTCACGACTGGACTTGTTGCACAGGTGTCGTCCTATCACAATACCACGCTGGAGCGACCAGAGAGCTGAGACCTGAGAGTGACCCATTCTTTCACTAATGTTTGTAGAAGCAGTCTGCAGGCCTAGGTGCTGGTTTTATACACCTGTGGCCATGGAAGTGACTGGAGCACCTGAATTCAATGATTTGGATGGGTGAGGTGAATAATTTTGGAAATATAGCGTTATATTAACATATAATATATTTCAGACAAGTTCTAAACGAGTTAATGTTTTTCATGAAGTAGTAAAATGTCTCACTTTCAACATCCGATATCTGTTCCATGTTCTATTGGAATAAAATATGAGTCTATGAGATGCAAATCATTGTGTTGTTTTTAATTTTACATTTATTTAAATTGTACACTTATATAGTTCATATATAGTTATATACAGTATCTCACACAATTGAGTACACCCTTCATATTTCTGTAAATATTTTATCTTTTCATGGGACAAAACCTATAGAAATAAAACTTGGATATCACTTAAAGTAGTCAGTGTACAGCTTGTATAGCAGTATAGATTTACTGTCCTCTGAAAAGAACTCAACACATGGCCATTAATATCTAAATAGCTGGCATTACAAGTGAGTCCACCTCATAGTGAATTGTCAATATTTTGTGTGACGTCCATTATTATCTAGAGCTACCTTAACCCTCTTGGGCATGGTATTCACCAGAGCTGCACAGGTTGCTACTTTTTTCCTCTTCATGATGACATCCTCCTCCTTCCGCTTGAGGATGCCCCATAGGTGCTCAATTGGATTTAGGTCTGGAGACATACTTGGCCAGTCCATCTTCACCTTCAGCAAGGCAGTTGTCATCTTGGAGGTGTGTTTGGGGTCATTATAGTGTTGGAAAACTGCCATACGGCGCAGTTTTCGAAGGGAGGGGATCATGCTCTGCTTCAGAACGTCACAGTACATGTTGGAATTCATGTTTCCCTCAATGAACCGCAGCTCCCCAGTGCTGGCAGCACTCATGCAGCTCCAGGCCATGATGCTACCACCACCATGCTTGACTGTAGGCAAGAGACTTGGTTGTCTTGGTACTCCTTACGAGGGCGCTGCCACACATGCTGGACACCATCTGAGCCAAACAAGTTTATCCTGGTCTCGTCAGACCACAGGACATGCAAAAGCAAATCTATTTATATTCTTATAAAGTTGTATTCTTACATTTAAGTACAAAATTATCAACCCACTATTTTCCTTTCTTTCTAGTGACTATTACTTTTGAACGCAGTTCATTATATTTGCTCTGTTTTAGCTCAGGACAGTTAGAAAAGCAGCTAGTTAGCCAAGTAGCAAGATAGCTCGGCAGCTAGTGTTCTGCTTATTTGAATGGAGCTTGTTAGCTATTATTAACATAAGCTATCGGTCGGCTGCTGCTTTTCAGCCTAAAATATACACTCATACAGTTTGCAAACTGATTTGAAAAATATATAGATATATTTGAGGCCAAACTTCTCTCAAAACTAGCACAAAGCAAATAATTGCACAAGGCAGTGCCTTCATATGGAAGAGCTTTACGTGAGGAAGCTTTGAGGAGAAATAATCTCTTCAGACGTCTGGTTCCCGGACTCCAACTCACTCCCGAATGAAGTGTTTCACATCAATGCACTACGAATAACTTCATACTTCGATGACTTAATTATACTGATTTTTAAAAAAATAATCAAAAGAATCTCCCTTTAAAGATAATTTCATTATGTATTTACTGATTTCTTCAGCTTTGACTATTTGCAACACCTTTGGTTTTGTGTCAAGGTTGCGATTTATTCTTTATCATGTATTTATACCATCTCTTCATATTCCTAATTACCAAAAGGGTTCTGCTACTCTTATGACCATAATACCATAAAAGCAGAACCCTTTTCAAAAAGGTGCTATATAGTACCAATCAGAACCACTTCACCATGCAACCAACCACTTAAGCACATAAATGGTTCTTTAAGCGCATTTGCTTTTTTATTAGAAATAAATCCATGCTGTCCATCCTCACACCAGCAACCCTAGTATACCATCACTGCTGTTGATACAAAACCTGATTTCTCCATGTCTGTTGTGTTTAACATAATTTGAAAATGTTGACCTTTTACATTGTGTGTAAATTTCACGACCAATGGACAAACACAAAACAGCCCAACCTGCCTTAATCCTGTCTAGTTGTCACTTGGATGTGAGATTTTGTTCCGACAGAAGTGATATGCTGGTTTTACTGGTGACCATCAATGCTGATCTAAGCCACTTTTTCCTAACAAGGCTGGCCAAACCATCTCTTTCAACTAATGGTTTGCAGCCCTAATGCCAGAGGTCCGCTGCCCAGAAGTAATCTCACCTGTTCTAACATACCTGATCCAACAAATCAGCTAGTTAACAAGCTCTCCCGGACTAAAAGTCTGGTTAAGAGCATGGAAAACAGGACTAGAATAAAGACACCATATCAATTATGGGCCATTCATGTCCCTCTTAAACTGCTCAATTTAAATAAATAAACACATTTCTCACATACCTACTACACTGGAATAAGAAGCCATGAACACTGATTTAAAAAAGAAAAGAAAAGAAAAAGTATTTATTAAAGAGAACAAAGCTGCAAAACATAACCCAAAAATGCCACAAGAGGGACAGGTTCACAGAGCATTCATACTCCTGAAACAATTCAAGCTAATTACATAAAAAAAAAAGAAAAAAAAAAAAAGGAAAGAGCAATTTGTGAACTTATGGCAACATATTCTTGATTAAAAAGACATTTGTCTCTGGTTGGACGAGGGGCCAGTGTGAAGTGATCCACATTTTGAGAAAGGCAGAAACTGTACACGATGAAGCAGCGGGGGAGACATGAGTAGTGAGGTCTTCAGATCAACAGCCAACAAATTCTTAAATACACCCTACCTTGAAATGACTCGCGATAGACGATTTAAAAAAAAAAAAAAAAAAAAAAAATTAATTCCATAGACACCGCACTCTCAAAGCTGACGTAAATTGTAATGGCAATGGTGATTCGCCACTGAAAATCTTTCAGTCCAGGTGGAGCCCTGACCAAGCTCTGGGAAGCTAGCTCTGCACGTCTGCTTTTAGAGTGTGGACTGTGACCCCCAATGTATTTAGTATTCGTCACTCTGGGCCTCCATCCTGTAACCATTTTCATTCGATGCGTAACCTTCTCCAGACTGTATGGAGTCTTGGTCCATCATCATGCCCATCCCGTCCTGAAAGCCTTCTTCGGACTGCGGTGGGTTGGATTCTTCCCCTTCTTCACCTCCGTTACCCAATCCTTCATGATCTCCAGAAGGTGGCAGCAGAGAGGCATGTCTATCCTCCCGTCGCTCTCCTCGTTCACGGTCACCCCGGTCTCGTTTATGCTCGCGGTCTCTGTCCCGGTCCCTCCTCCTCTCTCTATCCCTGTCTCTGTCTTTATCCCTGTGACTTCTCTTCCTGTCTCTGTCCCGATCTCTCTCTCTATCCCTGTCTCTCCCCCTTTCCTCTCCCTCAATACCTCCTTCCTCACCTCGTCCCAGCTCTCCTCCGCTGGGGTCCTCCATGCCCCTCTCTCCTCCCTCTCCCATGCCATCCGCCATACCCACGATACCCTCCTCTCCTCCTTCGGCTCCTTTCCCCCTCTCTCTGTCCCTCCTCCTCTCCCTGCTCCTGCTCCTCCTTTTCCGGTCCCTCTCTCTGTCGCGGTCCCGGCTCCTCTCTCGGCTCTTGCCCTCTCCCTCTGCTCTCTCCCTCTCTCTGTCCCTGCGCCGACTGCCACCGCCCTCCTCCCCGGCTGCCCCAATCGCCCTCTCGCGCTCACGGGACCGGGTGCGCCTGCGGCGCTCCCTGGAGCGAGAGCGACGACGCTCCCCACGTTCCTTTTCTCTGTCGCGGTCCCGACTGCGCTCGCGGCGGTCTCGCTCACGGTCACGGTCACTGCAATGAGAAATGAACAGCAGCAGTGAGATTGAGTTTGCAGTCTACATTCATAATGCTAATGTTCTAATATTTGAGTCTTCTATTCAACTGAGTATTCTGTGAAAAATAAGCCTTTATTAATATGCTGTAATTATCTTTCAATAATTGTGAAGCCATCTGTTGTGAGATTTGATCAATAGGTAAATACAAGGCGTTCTTGATATTTTAAAGACCCCATATCATGATAAAGTGAATCTTACATTTTTTATAAAAATGCTGTACGTAAACACCAAGTTTTAAGACATACCATTCCCTCCCCACTCCATATAGTCTATAAATGGAAATTAAGCTGCAAAAAGCCTGCTTTGAATTCACTGTGTCAAAAAACCCACACAACTCCTTTACATACATTTGCCTATACAGCTTACAGCACATTAGCACTGCCCATTTATAATGAGTGTCCCAATTTACCACCCCCCTCCCATACTCACCCCCCAATAGGCCGATCATCATAGCGTGAGGTGTCATCTCTGCCAGAGTGCTTGATGTTGACATCTGCACCGCCCCTTCTGGTACCACCCAGACCGCCACCTAGGAATTAAAGCCAGATTAACTACATTATCTACATACAAAATCAACATGCAGGCAAAAGCCACCTTTAAGTGGCAAACATCCTACATTCTTATTTGTTCTCATCCCCCCCCTCCTACCCCCCCCACCCATTTCCAGTTATAGCATTTGTGAGCCATTATAAACCAAAAGCAGTTCATTTTCACAACTTGTCAAATCTTTATCCTTTAAACATGTTACTGTCCATTTAATGGTGATATGTAAAGGTGATCTGTTTTGATTGCTTTTTGAATGAGACAATACAGGGAAGCCAGTGTCTTACCAAGCCTACGCGGACGCCACCCTTTCACAGTGCGACCCCTCTCCACATCCACGAGAACTCTCCGCCCGTCAATCTTTTTACCGTCTGCGTGCTTGTAGGCAGCTAACAAGCAGGAAAATGTAAAAGAAAGCAAAAAAGGTAGAGAGGGAGAGAAGGAGGGTGAAGGGGAAAAAAAGAAGTGAAAGTGAGAGAGAAAAAGACGACAATGAGTAGGAGGAATGCACGGTTCAGTATTGTTTTATTGGTCTCTTACCTGGAGATACCTTTTGATGCACACGCAAGTTCATACAGCGATTAGAAAGCACGTGCTTACCTCAGTTAATTGACAGTTGTGAGGTAGCAAAATTTTTTTTTTTTTTAAATAAATCACTTGTGCTGCAAGTCACTAACCAGGAACATAGTCTTATTTATATGTATTTATTATTACAAAAATGTAGTCAAACATGGCGTGACAAGTCCAAGAATTAAATTTATAGTGGCTATGACGTATATAAAAACAGCCTTGAAATGAGTCAGTCAGTCTTATCCATGGGCTTGCATCATTACTGTCCTCCTGTGTCACATGCACATGGAGTATGCACTGTTATACTATGATAATTACATAAATTCAAGCTGTGGGCGCAGGGGGGAAAAAAAAAAAAAGAAAAAAAAAAAGAAAAAGAAAAAAAAAAACCACACCTCCAGAGCATTTTATCCTTAACCACTCACATCTGGGTACCACCAGGAGCAAACAGCATCTTCAATCAGTGACAAATGCACTTGGCCATTATTAGATGCTGGCAGCAACAAAGGCCGAGTAAGACCAGAACTAGATAGGCTATTTTAAGGTTCATCAAAAACCACATTAAAGAAAGTGTATGGGAAATCTTTCATTAAGTATACTTCTCTACTGTATAACTACAAGAGACAATGATTTAAATAACAAATTAAGCATTTCTTCTAGTCTTGGTGTGCGTTACAATCTGAGTGCATTAATTCTTCTCTTGGCCTTAAACCACAACAGATTTGTTTGGATCTCATGCCAGATGATGACCATCAGGCGTTCAGGAAAACATGTACATTTCAACAGCTTGGCATGGCTTGCACCGCTGAATATTTCTTGAGCCTAAAATGGTATGCATTTAAATGCCAAGCAGAATTCTTAAAGAACTCACACAACCTGCATTTCATTCAAGCTGTATGCACAAGGTCATGCATGCTGTTTAATGAGAAGTGACAAACCTAGAATGGAAAAAACCCTTTATTGTTGAATTATAAATCAATGCATATCTAAAACTTATTAAAAGGGTTCAACAAAGTAGGGCCCGACCGATACCAATCTTGCAGAGCTCAATTCTGAAAGAATAAGCAGATATAATTTAATAAAAAAAATAGACACCAATAGTTGAGTTAAACTAAGCTTTCCTGGCACACTCAACTGTCACATTTCTTAAACAGCAGAAAGTCTAAAATAATTAATGTAACAGTGGCCAGATATTCCCAGCATTCCTAGCTATTTTGTTGATTTTTGTTAGAGATTTATCTTTTGTAACAGTTCCTCATGCAAAAAAGTTAGGTTTGCTTTTTTGCATATTTATGTCCATAATTGTGTTGTATTCAAATGTATTAACTTCTGGCCTTGTCTCAACAACACCTGGTCATTTCAACAAAAACAAGTCATGAATTTGTGCAACTCACAGGACACTAACATCAGCCTGTCAACCAAAGGAATCGGCCAGGTCCTACCAAATTATCCAGCTGTTCTCAAACCCATTTGGGAACGTTGCATGTTCTCACACGCACACACGCAAGCACGCCTTCTCTCACACATTCTAGAAGGGTATTACCGGTTAAGCTACTGACAACCATCCACACCCTCACATTAAGACACATGGGCACAAAAGACAAAAGGAGCTCCCATTAAGATAACTGAACGTTTCTCGTGCCCCACCCACCCAAAAACAAATCTACATTTTCACCAATTTAGAGTATGTACTTAGGTCACCAACACTGCCAGATATTAACTGTGCCATATTTAGCCCCCTCCCCAATTTTCAGTCTAATAGTAGTTCTCGCCAACACGCTACAGTCAATTTTGAGCCAATCGGTAACTCATCATCTCCCTCTTTACCATTACCTGTAAACACTACCTTACCATTATACCTGGCAAAGGCTGGAACCCATCGGTGGCATAGCCCCTCGAAATGTAGTCTGGTGATTCCAGTTTGATACTCGAAGGTAAGCAGCGAAAAGTGGGATACAGGTGGATCGGAAAAAAAAAAAAAAAAAAAAAGATCCATTCCAGACAGATGCATGGAGGAGGTCCACACAGCTACTCTGGTCTGCACTGTTGAGGATGGCCATTTCAGTGGAATGAGGTACAAAATCAAGCTCTTATCTAATCAGAGGGCCTTACCGTCAACCCTCAAATCTCTAGCCTAGAGGGCCTTACCGTCAACCCTCAAATCTCTAGCCTAGAGGGCCTTACCGTCAACCCTCAAATCTCTAGCCTAGAGGGCCTTACCGTCAACCCTCAAATCTCTAGCCTAGAGGGCCTTACCGTCAACCCTCAAATCTCTAGCCTAGAGGGCCTTACCGTCAACCCTCAAACCTCTAGCCTAGAGGGCCTTACCGTCAACCCTCAAACCTCTAGCCTAGAAGGCCTTACCGTCAACCCTCAAATCTCTAGCCTAGAAGGCCTTACCATCAACCCTCAAATAAGCCATCAACTCTTCAAGAAACGAGGGCCTTACCAAAAACCCTCTATTCCATAAACCTAGAGGGCCTTACCCTAAACCCTCAATTTTCTAGTCATCTACATATAAACCAGAGGGCCTTACCAACTACCCTCATGCCAAAAATCCTGACCTTTTCTCATAAAAACAAGGGGCCTTACCAAAAACCCCTTCTCTTTGCAGTTTTATTCAAGAGGGCTTACCAAGAGGTAAACTAACAACGCTCTGATTTTTGATGCCTTTGAAATAGCAATTATAATTTCAGTCTCAACTATTAAGGGAAAATTCTAAAATTAAAAAAGGCACGGAAGAGTAAGGAGAAACAGGTTTCCAGGTGAGGGGCATTTTTTTGAAAGTACTGATCTTAAAAGCTGTTCTTAGTTGTTCAAGCTTCTCTATAATTGGACAAAAGGAAACCACTCTTGGAGATACTTTAAATTAGAAACTCAGCCCAGATGCAAAGTATCTAGTTGTGTGCATGTACGGTGAAATCCTTTCCTAAACATTAAATCTGTTAAGGAACCCTGTACGTTTCCATCAAACATGTAAAATTTCTCCTATCTCCCTCATTCTGTCTGAGAGATGCTGTGCGTAGTATTATTCAAGCTAGTCTGCCTTTGGTTAACCTATGCTATTAAAGCCATCAGAGACTATGAAAAAAAAAATGGCCATACTCCATAAGATTTAAATAAGCTTATGGTGACGTCTGAAATCCAATATTTTGCTCTACAATCTGTTGAGACATTGCTGTAAATCTTTAAAAGTGAATACCTGGCACCGTACAAACTCACACACACACACACACACGTAAAATATTACAAGCTTTTTCACAATCACTACGCTTCCCTTAATCCTGGCAAAAGAATCTCAAGCTCCTCAAGTTCCTCTGTATGCCCTCTGCAAAGGCCGATTTATACTTCTGCACAAAAAAAAAAAAACCCAGTAACACATCCATGTTAAGACAAACAGAAGGGTTCAAGCACAGGCCCGTCAATCCTGAAACTTCAGCGGACAACTGCCATAACTGCAACACGCCATTTTGCTCATTTTGTGCAACTATTAAAAGTTCAAGCCTAAAGTTTCCAACTTGGCTAATTAGCTTTATAGATATACAGATAAACAGCTCAAGTGTCACTTGCCTTTCTTTGATTTACATTTTTTGCCCCAACCCAACAAATACCAGCCAATTCTCATTGTTTTATTGTAAACACATTGCTGCAATTATTTTCCACTTTCAATCACCTCAAATAGCTGCCATCAGGCAACATATAATGGTGACCATCTTATTTATAAGATAAAAACACAGCTTGCACAGGCCACAGTATCAAATCTCACATCAAATCAACTGTGTATATCTAAACAATCGTATCAAGAGCAAGAGGAGACAAACGATACTCAACCCAAACAAGAACAGGTAAGGTAGTCAATTCATGTTGAAACGTAAAGGGGAGCGGGGACAAAAATAAAAATCCATATCCTGTGCTTTGCTTTTCTACTAAACACAGTTAAACAGGACTATGGATTGCTTGGTAAAATATGCAGATGGTTAGTGTCCTTTATGCACTGACAAAATGATTAACAGGTTTCTTAAAGATCATGCACTCATTTTAATAAAACATCATACTGCCCACCTTTACTTAGAAATGCAAGCATTTGGGCAGTCAATCTGAATCTGTGCTCTATGGCCACACGTCGTTGCAGATTCACAAATGCAGAAGTATAATTCAGCCTTTAGAAATCGCCTGAGCTAGCCAGCAACTGGCACGACAAACTGATTTTATTTAAATCTTGCAGAGTACAACCTGGGCTTTGACATCTATACGCAGTGGCTTTAACAGTACAGGTTGACTTCAGGCACCCACTCCCTAAGCCTAACCCAAGGAACGTTCAAAAGACCAAAAGCAGCAGCGCCACATTCAGGATTTAGACCTCCAAATGAGGTGGATAGGAATTTGGTCCAATGAACGTGTGCCTTGTTTCAGCCTAGTAGTAGATGAGGGTGTAAAGAAATCTTACCCATCATACAAACCCATCATACCAACCATATACTGAGCTGTGGTAGTAGGGTGTAGATGTATCAAAACCATCATCATGATCTGCAAGCCAGCTCTGGCCAATAGCCATCAGAGATAGGCGGCTGCAGTAGCAATGAGAACAACACATAATTAATACACTGCATAGACTTGCTCCGCAACACTAATTACAGTCTCACCTCAGCTAAAAAGGTTCACTTTTTTGGTGCAGACAGGTATACAGGTTTAGTCACCTTTACACTACAGAAAGGCTTGGCCTTTAGCTTACCGTCACCGCTCCAGCCGGAAAAGCACAGTCCTATGTGTCACACTGCCTAAACATTACAGAGATGCCATACAGTGGCAACATTCATCAGAACGTGTGCAGTGGACTAATGCACAGTGTTAGCCCCACCCCCCAATGTCCCACCCCCTCTACTGGAACCTCCCCTCCCTGTAGCCATGTGTGATGCACCTCCACATTCACACCTGATGCAACACAACACGGAGGAGAACAATATTCCGCACAGATGTGAAAGCAGACACTGACAGTCATACGCACAGACGCACAAACACAGATGAAGGGTTGTTAACTTGACCTTTCAGGTCACTTTTGTTTACATTTCAGTGCCGTTTAATTCCATTAACTAAGCAGTTTCTACGGGTGGGCATTGAGGTTTACAGCAAAGAGGATGTAGGGCTGATCATTTGTTTTTATTGTTGTTGACTTCTCAATGCCCTTAATTTCTACAGAAAAGCAACAATAAAGGCTTACAGAGCCGTTAAAATATGATATCTAACCAAGAATGCGGTGAGTCTACTCACAGTGCATGTCTCGCTCATGTTCATACTCAATGAAGGCGTAGCCGCGTGGTTTTCCCGTTCTCTTGTTGTACACAATGTAGATCTGGCAGGAAAGATTAAGAATAATGGTCAGAAAGATTAAGGAATGAATGTGTGGAAAAAGCAGGGAAGCCATAAGATGACACCTAAAGATCATAACTTACCCGTTTGATGGGGCCATAGACCTCAAACTCACGACGCAGCTTGGACTCCGTTGTATCATAATTCTGTATAAAAACAAATACACAGGTGAGAAGCGTTAGGACTTGAAATGTCATAACACGTTTTCTTTTCGGTTACTCAAAGCTTAAACAACCAAAATAAAGCTTTAAAATGAGCTACTTTCAAACGAAGCATTTCACGTAAGACAAGCATGTGAAAGAAAGAAAATTAACCGGATACCACTTCCGTTCGCTTTCACACACAATGTATAAGACTTCAGGTCTAATCCAGGAGCTTGTCAATTTCAATCAAGCCAACTGTTGTTTATGGGAGTGAGTAATTCAGGAGGTCACAAACAGATGTGTGACAAAACAAAAAAAAAAAATTCCCTTTTGAGACAAATTTCCTTGGCTCTATTCTTACCCTGACAAAGCAGCCAAATTATTCTTTGCACGGTTTGTTGACAAGGTAAGCAATGGATCACTATAAAAACAATATTGTCACTTTTGAGGAGCACTGGATGGGTGCTGTTCTTATTTAGGACTTGGAAACTAATTTTACTGTTCAAAATAAAGAATCAAAGACGCAAAGCACAGGAAGACGACGACTAAGAAGAAAGGTATGTACATGCTCATTTAAAAGCTGCAGAAAGATGGCATCAATGATTGATGTAATTTGACCCAGGGTATTCAAATCAGCATTAGATATTTTTTGCATATAGGGTTAGCTTATTTGTGTGACCCACATTTTTAAACAATAAGAATTTGTTTACAACAGTACACACACACACACACACACTACTTGGGACTAAACTGTGTTCACAGTACTGACCAGACAATTTGGGGAAAATTGTGTAAAACATTGCAACACTTCATTCTAGGATTCCCCCTTTCCCCTCTGATATCTGAGCCAACATTTTCTGCTGATATCAATATGATACCAACTTGAATTACACCTATGCCGGAAACCACAGGGTCTAAAAAGACTATTACAACACAAAGCACTTACAATTCGAGCCACAAACAAGGTCTTGAACGCATCTCCTTGTGCATTTGGGTCATTGTGAGGATCCCCTGGAAAATGAAAATTCGGTCAGAACGAGCGTGCCAAGGCTGGATTATGTAACAATTAAGGTTTTTAAAATGCTTAGCAGACTTACACAGCTTCAGCTCCGCTTCCATTACTGTTTGCCGTCTCTCCATTTTCTCACGTCTCTGAGGATTCAAAACCAGCCATAAGAAACAAAACCACAAGCAGACAGGCTTCACCACATGACAATTCCATGTTATTTTGAATAATCTTTAAATCCAACTCCTGCAATTATAACCAACTGTAAAAATGTCCCACCTTTCTTTCCAGCCTCTCCTCTCGTGTTTCCGCTCTTGTCGGTGGCGGGGCATCTCTAGGGTCCTGATAGGTAGGAAGAGAAGGAGGATGGGGGGAACCCTCAATAATAAAACCAAAAGAGACTTGGAAAGATCACACATTAAATCATAAATTTGTAGAAGCAGTCTTTATACGACTTATCACAGAGGAGTTTTCCCAGTGGCTGACGAGGAAAGATCTTAAAGTAGAAACAGTATCATGTTAAGACCTCATAAGCCACGTTTACAGTAACAGTAGCATTTTGTGCATTTCTCTCCCCACTTATATTCATATCCATGCCAAATCAAAGATATCCAAGACAAATATGTAAATAAGCTCTGTATTGTGTCTCATTCAAAAAAGTAGTGAGGGCTGAAGAACTAGACTGCTGCAGGCTGATAAGGCGGACAGACGTAAAGGTGTTTGTTTACGTGATGTTACAAAAACAAACACAACGCAGGCCCTGCTCACAGCTGTGGTGAAAACAACATTTAAACTTTGTCCAGCACTTTCTTGAAGAAAAAAAAAAAAAAGTTTGACATGGGCGTTTTAAATCTGTCTGTCCTACTTGGCCATACCTCAAAGTGCTTGATGAAAGGGGCGATTCCAGAGTATGGCTGATTGTGGTGCTTTTCATGTGGCAGCTTCCCTAGCTGCGGTAGAAAAGGAATGGGGTCCCGCGGGGCAAACAAGGCCAGCAGGTTCGGGGGCAGAAACTGAGTCATGGTTCACCTAAAAAAAAAAAAAAAACAACAAAAAAAACAAAACAAAGAGGCAGCAATTCAACACCATGCCACACTTCTTACAAGACCTATGGGCAGTTTATTACTAAGAATCACACATGGTCCGTCAACAACTTAATTTCACATTAATTAGAAGATTGGATCAGTAAGGCAGCCTCAAGCATGACTAAAGAGCAATGCTGCAATCATTTGCTCCAAGGCTTTCACGTTGGGGGATTCCTCCAATTTCAGCTAACATTTTGGCGAGTGTAAGATGCTCAATAGGTATAGGGAGGCAACAAAGAAGCTACAAAGGGCAACTGTAAATTATATAACAATAGTACAGAAATTGTGTTCACAAAGTAATGGCTTAAAATGAGACTCATGTAAAAATGTATGTATAATTAAAAAGGTCAACATGTCAGTCATTCAGAGAGGTTTGATGTGAAACACTGTTTCAGAAAACTTGGTCAAGAGTCGTTCACAGTGGTGGTGAGAGGAACCAGACATCTAAAGAACTGAATGCCTATAAAAGCTCCTTCACAGGTATCACAAGAAACTTATCAATACACTGATGTCTGACATTGACACAACTTTATCACAACTACTGTAAAACCAATGTTTTTAAATTCATTCATAGTGGTGCCATACATTAAGGACGCAATCAGGTAAAAGTCCTGAAAGAAATTCAGTTTGACCACTATTTTACAATCATCATCAAAATTACAATTAAACACTCAGGAGAAACATTAAAGTTCATTAATTATTCCACATTGAGTCACTCTTAAGGCGGCATTTACACCGCAGACAATGAACCAAGGAGAAACACTGAAAATCCGGTGGGATTCCCCTTTAGGTCATAATCAACAATCCAGTCTTTGATGAATTAGGGCACTATCCATCTACACGCTTTAAAAAGGATTATTCATAAAAGGCAACGGTTCTCAAGAGAACCATTTCATACTAAACGAGGTTCTTTGCCTGGTGAAATGGCTCTTCTGACTGATGAACGTGCTGCATATAGCTTTAAACAGAACTTTTTAAAAGCATCATATGCAGCAGCACAAAGGGCTTTTCTATCGTTAAGTTTACATCGTAACAACGGCAGAACTCAAAACCTGTTCAAGAAGGTTCCACGTAGAACCACAAATTCGTTCTCCATTAACCTGAAGAACCACTGCGCCATGCGAAAAAAAGGGCACGCAAACAGTTTTATACACACATCATGGTTCTGAACAAAATCATTGGCTTTACTAAAGAAGCCCTGAAGACCCATCGTGTATATAGAACGTAGCGTTACGTTAGCGCAGCTAGCGCTAGCTAGAGCACCAGAGGCGGTCAGCTGACTGGGTCTCATTTATTTCAGAGATACTAATTCACGAACCAGTGAAGCTAAACCGAACCATCTGTGCAAACCCAACTAATAAATCCGTGTTTACAATAATCCAGCCCGAGAATGAAAATGTTAGCTAGGCAACTTGGGCGTTTTAGCTAACGTTAGCCGTGCTTCGATAAGCTACCTGGGGCCGCGCTCCAATCCGACTTGAACTACAGCCCTTTACTAAACAATGCGCACACTGATTAAACGCTTATCTGCTGGCTAGGATTCTAAATAACAAATCTACCTCAACCAAAGCTGCACACCCGCTGAGCCCCAACGCTAAACTGAACCTACGCAACAGCTAAGTGTTCGACATGATCATAACACAAGTGCTCACTCGCTAAGGCCACTACGGAGCACACAATTGGGCATATTGGAACGCGGCCTGTTTTCTCCGAGGCCTCGTGTCGGACATTAAGCTCACATACCTCAGCTCCGCATTCAATCTCCAAACTAATCTCCCGTTCTCTGCGGTAAATCGATCTCCCGCAGTTCCTAAAGATGCGCCCAGCGCGGTTTATTATCTGAACGCCGGTGCCGCGAGTAAGCGAGTCCGTTTCGCTGCTAATTCTTTTTCTTCCTCTCCGCGCTGCGCTTGCTCTTAAAATGGCGCCACGCCGTAAATCGCAACAACCGTCGAGGGCTGTTTTACGACATTATACCGTAGTTTGCGGTAGGGGTGTGGCTACCAGAGCTGGCTTATCTCTTCAAGTGCTCTGTGGTTACCTTGGCAACGCTGTGACGTTGGTTGGATAACGTCGCGTTGAGCGGAGCTCAAACCAGCCGGGATTCATACCGCGCTCATAAACACTGCCGACACATTCCGGCCGGTGGGCTGGCTGTTATGTAGGATTCCGTAGTGCAGCGCTGCATATTCAGATTCAGAACATTTACATTTACGGCATTTGGCGGACGCTCTTATCCAGAGCGACTTACATTTGATCGTTTTACACAAGTTGGCGAAGGTAGTGTTGGGAGTCCTGCCCAAGGACCCTTATTGGTGTAGTGTAGGGTGCTTACCCAGGTGGGGGATTGAACCCTAGTCTACAGCGTAGAAGGCAGAGGTGTTACCCACTACACGAACCAACCACTCATTCAGATTCAGAACACTTTATTGATACCATAGGGAAATTACAGTTATACTATATAGTTATTAAGAGTTATTATATAGTTATTAAGAGACCCTTATTGGTCCTACAACAGGGAAATTCCACCTCCGCATTTAACCCATCCGTGAAGTGAAACACCACATACACACTAGTGAGCGCACACACACTAGGGGGCAGTGAGCACACTTGCCCGGAGCGGTGGGCAGCCCAATCCGCAGCGCCCGGGGAGCAGTTGGGGGTTAGGTGTCCTCTCAAGGACACCTCAGTCATGTGCTGTCGGTTCTGGGGCTCGAACCGGCGACCTTATGGTCACAGGGCTAACCTCCAGCCCACGACTGCCCCCGTAAGTTATACTATTTATAGTAAGTCAATTTCTTTGTTTTGATTAAAAAAACTATCGGGTGGAAAAAATGCTACTGTCATTCAATTTTGTACGTATTTTTGTTTTTATTTTTTCCGAAAAAACGTTTTGCGTTCTTAATAAATTTCCACTCCAGCCCGTTAGAGGGCGCCGAGCTGAAAGCGCTGCTCTTCTCAGCCCCACACACGACTGAACTTTGTTTTCGTTAGAGATGGCGGAGTCCGAAGAGACCAAGGCGACTTGTACGTTTCTTTTCAAGAAATCAAACAAGAAGTTTTCTGGTCGGAAGAGAAAAGCCAGCGACAGCGACAAAGGTAAACGCTGTCATTTGTCTTCTCCCGCTCCAGTGAGTGTAAATTGCCTAAATCTAACTACAGCGGGAGGCTGCCGTTGGCTTCTCGCTCCAATTTTCCGTTCCACCTTAAATGATGACGCTTAACAGTGTCCGAAACTGATAACCCCACATCCCGACGTGGCGAAATGGCCTAAAAAGTACTGATGATTACTTCGAATGTATACTCGTTTATTCGAATTCTTCCGTTGTTTGGAGTTTTACGTTCCACCTTAAATGGTGCAGCAGAATGTAAGTTAACTGCTGCACTATTTAAGATGGAACGGAAAATTCTGCATGAATCAATCCCAGTAACTGCTGTTAAATTCATTAGACAGAAGCAGCGATGAGGAGAAAAATGCCGTGGTCAGAAAACAGAAGAAACCCAGCGCTGCCAACCCCATGATACAAAGGGTTAGTGGCTTATACTGCACTGTTACTGTACTCTGGCATTAGTTTCTAACATACTGCACTGTTACTGTACTCTGGCATTAGTTTCTAACATACTGCACTGTTACTATACTCTGGCATTAGTTTCTAACATACTGCACTGTTACTGTACTCTGGCATTAGTTTCTAACATACTGCACTGTTACTGTACTCTGGCATTAGTTTCTAACATACTGCACTGTTACTATACTCTGGCATTAGTTTCTAACATGCTGCACTGTTACTATACTCTGGCATTAGTTTCTAACATACTGCACTGTTACTATACTCTGGCATTAGTTTCTAACATGCTGCACTGTTACTATACTCTGGCATTAGTTTCTAACATACTGCACTGTTACTGTACTCTGGCATTAGTTTCTAACATACTGCACTGTTACTGTACTCTGGCATTAGTTTCTAACATACTGCACTGTTACTATACTCTGGCATTAGTTTCTAACATACTGCACTGTTACTGTACTCTGGCATTAGTTTCTAACATACTGCACTGTTACTGTACTCTGGCATTAGTTTCTAACATACTGCACTGTTACTGTACTCTGGCATTAGTTTCTAACATGCTGCACTGTTACTGTACTCTGGCATTAGTTTCTAACATACTGCACTGTTACTGTACTCTGGCATTAGTTTCTAACATACTGCACTGTTACTGTACTCTGGCATTAGTTTCTAACATGCTGCACTGTTACTGTACTCTGGCATTAGTTTCTAACATACTGCACTGTTACTGTACTCTGGCATTAGTTTCTAACATGCTGCACTGTTACTGTACTCTGGCATTAGTTTCTAACATGCTGCACTGTTACTGTACTCTGGCATTAGTTTCTAACATGCTGCACTGTTACTGTACTCTGGCATTAGTTTCTAACATGCTGCACTGTTACTATACTCTGGCATTAGTTTCTAACATACTGCACTGTTACTGTACTCTGGCATTAGTTTCTAACATACTGCACTGTTACTGTACTCTGGCATTAGTTTCTAACATGCTGCACTGTTACTGTACTCTGGCATTAGTTTCTAACATACTGCACTGTTACTGTACTCTGGCATTAGTTTCTAACATGCTGCACTGTTACCGTACTCTGGCATTAGTTTCTAACATACTGCACAGTTCGTGTCTGTTTTCATGGCATTTTATTTAACATTTTATTCTTTAATATTATTCGCTTCCAAGTCTTATTTGCTATTTTGAAATTGTGCCAGTTTATTTATGGTCTGCTTTATTATTTAAGCCCATATCGTAGAAAGCCAGCCCCCCAGGTCAAATTGTTAAACTAAGCAGCAAGAACAACCAATTTTCAGTTCATAGTTTTTGTGATGTCACGGAAAGCTGCATATTTGCGTGTATCTGTAACACAGTTATTCAGCCTGCTGAGGTTATAAGATGTGTTTCAGCCCAGAGTGCTTTTTGAATGTGGTGCAGTAAAGGCACAGGAACAAAAAACAGCCTGTTAAATTCTAAACAATAAAGAGAGGCTGGAAAACAGTCATGTAGAAGTGAATTATGCCTGTTTTTGGTCCACAGAACCATAAAACATAAGTGGACCTCAGGGAAAAAAAGAACAATAAAAAGTGTAATATATTGGCCCTTGAATGTCTGCATAACCTGTGTTGTAATGTTTGCTTTAACTTTAGTGTCTTCTTCGGTTCTTTTGTCTGGTAAATCCTATCTGTATTGTAAAGGTCATTAACATGCCGATCCCGATTTCAGACAAGGAAGGTGGAGCGGGAAGCCGTTTCGTCGAGTGAAAGTGAGGAAGACCGTGAGGCCAAAAAGATCACAGTGGCTTATAAGTCCACACGGTCAGCGGTGAGAAATCCTTCCTTGAGTTCAGTTATATGATGGATATGCAACAGTGGAACATTTGTGAAATGACTGGCATCACGTTTAGAATGTTTTCTGCCTACTTTATATCTGTGAGACAGAAACCGGAGGGGCCAGAGGACATGGGTGCCACTGCTGTGTACGAACTGGACACCGAGAGAGACAAAGACGCTCAGGCCATCTTTGAGCGCAGCCAGAAAATTCAGGAGGTGAGTGACCGCATTGTCAGTGGGCACTGGTTATTCTGTTTAATCCGTCGTGGGTGTGCTGATTTCAGTACAGAACTGCAGAATCAGCAGAATGAACTGTGCGAGTTTTGCCACCTGAAAAGCCAGGAAATTCCTAAATGTCAAAAAAAGTTAGATTTTATGCAGATAGATGGTTTATCGATTAAAAGTGAAATGATTAAAATGGAAAGGGAAACAGATTTTTCCGTTTTAAATGCTGATGTAGAACAAGAGCCATGTTTTGCGAGCTGTTTGCTTCATTGGGGTTTGCAGGGTTTCGGAGGGTGTCGGTAAAGTGGGACAGTGACTTCATCATTAAACAGGGAAACGGCTCTGCTCCACCTCTCGTCTCTTAACTGTTAGGGCTACAGACATGTACACCTGACAGAGGACTGTCATATATAGTGTCTATAAAGAACATAAAACGGTTAACAAAAAATCAGAACTTGAATTGAAATATAATATTAACCAATAACATCATGCTTTATGGCCTCCACCTCATCATCGAGAGGACAGGCTCAGAGACCCTCCCTGACATTGTTTCACTTACAAATACATCTTAGTAACGAAGGAAAATGCACTGTAATTTCCCATCCCTGTTGTCTGATAGTGGCCTGAAATAAACAGAAAAGGACAAATTTTTAATCGCAGTTATTTGTATGGCAATAAATTACCGGTTCAAATTTGATTATTGTGACGGGCCTAATTCCTAAACAAATCTATTATTTTATTTGGTATAAGTGTCTTCACCTGTTTTCCCACGCTTGTTTACTGTGTTATGAATTTAAATGAATAGTGTTTGTACCAACAGATCATGAATCTGTGTAGTTGTTCCAATATTCAAGGACTCATTTACACCACCCTTTCTCATATCCTAGGAGCTGTCAGGTAAAGAGGATGATAAAATCTACCGTGGCATCAACAACTACCATAAATTCATTAAGCCTAAAGATTCCACCATGGGCAATGCATCATCAGGCATGGTCAGGTATGCGGATTGGATCCGACACTTTATTAAAGTGCTTTTTCACCACAAACAACCTTTTAATGAATTGTGAATTCTGTCATGTTTGATAGGAAAGGACCAATCAGGGCTCCTGAGCACTTGCGTGCTACGGTGAGGTGGGACTACCAGCCTGACATATGCAAAGACTATAAAGAGACCGGCTTCTGTGGATTTGGAGGTGTGTGAGAAGAAGACTGGATATATACACGTTGTCTGTTTTTCAATTTGCCGTCTAAAGGTCAGCAGTCACAAAATTTCTAAAGTTGTCTTTCGTTTTTTTTCCACTTCAGACAGCTGCAAGTTTTTGCATGACCGTTCAGACTACAAACATGGCTGGCAGATTGAAAGGGAGCTGGAAGAGGGACGATATGGGGCCAATGGTGAGCTGTTGTGAGATATTATAAAGTGAAATTGAATTTTAGATTTAATTATTTTAAAATAAATTCTTTATATTGTGGTGTAATTCTGTGTGTATTCTACAGATGAGGAAAACTATGAGGTGAGCAGTGATGATGAGGATTTGCCCTTCAAATGCTTCATCTGTAGGAATTCCTTCAAGAATCCAATTATAACAAAGTGAGTGCATATATATACACACACACACAAACACACACACACACACACTCACACTCTTGTGTGTTCTCTGTAGTCCACGTTTACTTGGTTTCCCTTTAAAAAAAAAAGTTGATTTTTGAATCTACTGTTTTTAAAACATCTTTTAATTCATTTTTAAGTTGAAAGGTTTAGATTTGACATGAAACAAAACTTTCAATAATTGCTCTCCTACATTTTTATGTTACTACTGGAACAAAGTTTGTCTGTAGGCGGCGCTTTACTTTAGCCACTCTCCTATATTTTTGAGCAGAAAGTGAAACTGCATCCCTGTCCCTCATTGAAATTTGATGATCAGATAAATCACACTGAAGTAAATGTGGCCGTGTGTGAAAATCGGTGTGGAACAATAACAATTGTCATTACATTTACTGCAATTAAGTAAAGTTTTTTGTGCTGTAAAGAAAGATATCATGATTTTTTTTGTGTGTACAGCTGTCCAGAGCTGTGTTTGCTTGTCATGTACTGACTAGCATTTTAGAATTCTGCTCATAATTAGCTAAAATTGTCACTACTGGGCCACTGCCACAACATTTGATGAAACAGTGGTCACCAACACTTGTCCTGGAGATTTGCTTTCCAGCAAAAGTTAAAACCTGCAGTTTTTACTGCATCTGTTCCAGCCAATCAAGGACTTTGGAAGAAGTTATTTTATTGGAGCAGGTGTTGCAGATTGTGGCTTGAACTAGACTTTGCAGGAAGGAAGATGTCCAGGACCAGGGTTGGTCACCACTGCGGTAAAGTTTCGGTAGTGTTACGATTGATTTACTTGTGACAAAATGAAGTGTTCGCTCATTTAATAAATAAACATAATTAATGTATTAGAGTCAAAAGGATTTTGAGTCTGAAATGTGTTTTGAGGACTGACTTTCTGAACTATTTCAGGAGAATAATCCAAATGTGGCATGTTGTCTTATCACTTGCACAGCTGCACTGGGAATGTTAAAGGGCAATTCCACCGATTTTTGAAAAAATCTGAATAATTTAGTCCTTGGGTTTTAAACGCAGTCATTCAGAGTGGTTTGATGTGAAATGGTACATTGTAGAGGAACTTTCTTTACAGCGGTGGTGAACCAGGGCTCTCAATGTCTACAAAACAAATATAGTCATTTTATTTACTGTCCAAAGCCACCAGTGAAGCTACACACGTCTTCTGAGTTTTTATATGTAATGTTGATGATAAAATAGTGATAACTTACTTCTTCAGGTTTTTCTTTGGGCACTACTTTGCCTAACCACACCCTGCGTGTACTCCTCCGCATCAACCCATTTCAAGTATCACTTTCTATGAGGCGGCTTTCAGAAGCATGAAACTCTTCAGAGATCTGGTTCCTGTCACCACCACTGTGAACAATTCTGACTCTTGAGTTTCTCTAGAATAAAACATTTCACACCAAACCACTCTGAATGATTTTGTTTACATCTCAGCCATTTAATTATGGAGAATTTCTTTAAAAACTTGTTATTTAACATACTACATACACTCTGTTCATCAGGTGCAAGCATTATTTCTGTGAGTCCTGTGCTCTCCAGCATTACCGCAAGTCCAAGCGATGCTACGTGTGCAACCAGCAGACCAACGGCGTCTTCAATCCAGCTAAAGGTTAACAGTCACCTGCTCAGTTTAGTGTGAGATGACAGTCACCTGCTCAGTTTAGTGTGAGATGACCAGAATGTTCAGGGTTTACTGAAGCAAGCAACTTAATATATACTGCTACTGTGATGATAGAATGTATTGTCTATCAGTATTGATGTCACACAACACATTGATTTTATTGGTTTTAGCATTAGTGACAAATAACGAGCCTTATAACATCCATGATAATAACCTGTTCCATAAATTAGTGCTGTCCCTGTTCTCAAGCAGTTTGTTTTCAGGTGATGCCAAGTTTGTAAGATTCTTTTAACATAAAATAACAGCACTTGGGGAGCATGGATTGATTAGCTGTATGTACACTGATCAGGCATAACATTACAACCACCTCCTTGTTTCTACTCTCATTGTCCATTTTATCAGCTCCACTTACTGTATAGACGCACTTTGTAGTTCTACAATTACAGACTGTAGTCCATCTGTTTCTCTGCATACTTTATTAGCCCCCTTTACCCTGTTCTTCAGTGGTCAGGACCCCCATGGACCCTCACAGAACAGGTACTATTTAGGTGGTGGATCATTTTTAACACTGCAGTAACACTGACGTAGTGGTAGTGTGTTTGTGTGTGTTGTGCTGGTATGAGTGGATCAGCAGTGCTGTGGAGTTTTTAACCACTTTTGTCCACTCACTGTCCACTCTATTAGAAACTCCTACCATGTTAGTCCACCTTGTAGATGTAAAGACAGTAGCTCATCTCCTGCTGCACAGTTTGTGTTGGTCATCCTCTAGTCCTTCATCAGTGGTCACAGGACGCTGTTGGCTGGATATTTTTGGTTGGTGGACTATTCTCAGTCCAGCAGTGACACTGAGGTATTTTAAAAACTCCAGCAGTACTTCTGTGTCTGATCCACTCAGACCAGCACCACATCAGTGTCACTGCAGTGCTGAGAATGATCCACCACCCAAATAGTACCTGTTCTGTGAGGGTCCATGGGGGTCCTGACCAGTGAACAACAGGGTAAAAGGGGGCTAACGAAGCATGCAGAGAAACAGATGGACTACAGTCTGTAATTGTAGATCTACAAAGTGCATCTATACAGTAAGTGGAGCTGATAAAATGGACAGTGAGAGTAGAAACAAGGAGGTGGTCATAATGTTATGCCTGATCGGTGTATATTGTCTCATATAAATGATACACTGAATGAAAACTTAGCTTGAGCTGTGACTCAAGCTTTTGTTTTGTCCTTTCTCTAGAGCTGATGGCTAAGATTCAGAAACACCAGGCTGCCGCAGACCAACCACCCTCAGATGAGGATGACTAGTGTTGTTGCAACATTCTTTTCTTTTTTTCCTAATCATTTTCAACAGCTCTAAATTGTATCATTAAACCTTCGTAAATAAATGTTTTTTTTTTAGCTATGAGCTTTAGCCATGATTTTTCCATCACAAAACCAGGAGATGCTATTTTTAGCCTAACTCTTTTCAGCCTTGTATTGTATTTGTGTTACCAAAGACATGTTGAGAGCTTCCCGTACTTCTTCTAGTGCCCCCGAAGTAGGGTTCTTCCACTTTAGAGTGTAATTAATGCATTAAATTGTACCAACAGCACTGATGCAATCATGAAAACAATGTACTCACATGCCCAGGCCTGAAACTGCTGTGTCTTTCCATTGCCTTTCAGTTCTAGCCAGTTGGTAAATATCAACATGATCCTCATTCAACACGTGTGTTGAATGTCCACGAAAAGGAAGATTTAATATGTGTATCTTCTAGAAGAGCTTGATTCCAAAATGCTGTACATGAACAACATAAACAGCGACCAACCTAAAATATATGAAAGTGCACAATGTTTTAGATACTTATTTATCATTCATAATAATCGACATAAGTATTCTGCCAAGTAATGTAGTTCCTTAAGAGTACGGTATCGTTACTAAGCAACCATTGACAGCTGAATGAGAAAAACGTTTGGTTTCCAATCACTGAACTGCAGACATTTCATGATTTTTTTTTAAACCTTATTTTCATATAACAGTGAACATATGTAACTTAGTACTGTTTAATGCCAAAAAAAAAAACCCTTCAGTTTATAAGTATTTTTGGTCACCAAATTACCACCGCGAGTCTTCTGCCTGTCTGACGACACCACTCACGCTGGGATGAATCTCAAATGGCCCCCTGCTACATACATAGTGCACTACGTCGGGAATTTTTATACTGGATCCTGCAGCCCAACAATGAAAACTGTCGCTTAAAAATGGTTATTTGTGATTCATCCACACTTATATTAGGATGGGCCGTGCACTATTTGACAGTAGAAGAATTTCTAACCTCTCAATGTTACACAGCACAATATTTAGCTAAGTTAGTTAGCTAGCTAGGGGGTACAGAGCGGTTTGGGATTCAGCCTGGGTTTGACTGAACCACGGACACTTTCAGCCATTCAGGTAACATTCTTTAGACTTTTATATTGCGGTGTTTCAGTAAATCATATCATGAGTACTTTGAGCCTGTGATATTAATATTGAAGTAGTTTGGCATGTTTGCTATGTTTTAGCCTGGTAGCTAGCTGACAAGCCAAGATAAAAAAATCTTTTCAGCCCCTCCGTTTAAACAAAAAGCAGGTTCTTATTTGAACAGTACACTCTGTGCTCTGTGTGAGCTGCATTAGAGTTGAAGATTAATCCATTAACCAGCTGAAGGGTTTTTCATGCTGTGGTCAGATGAAACAAAACCTGACAATAATTCAGCTCATCATGTGTGGAGAAAGAGTTGTGCTTATGATCCCAAGAACACCAACCCCCTAGAGGGAAGTATGAAGGTGGGAACATCATCATATGGGGCTGCGTCTTTGTAAACAGTACTGGGACATTTTACGTCAACAAAGGAAACATGAATGGAGTGATGTACTGGGAGATATGAGAGAAGAACCTAATCCCATCAACCAAGAAACAACCTGGAGAGAAGATAGGATGTTTCAACAACAGTGACCTCAAAGGCACAACCAAAATAATTCTGGTTTCTGAAAAAAGAAGGTGAATATTAGGCATGTGACGATACACTCAGCTCACAAGACGAGACGAGACACGATATTGGGTTCACGAGAACGAGACGAGATTTTAAGAAAGCTAAAATGACAAATTATATGACTGGACAACAGACGTTTATTTGACTGAGTTGCACATGCATTTTGAAATGTTTTATTATAACTCTTAACATGCATGATGTAAGCATGAACTTTTAATAAACTTCTTCCTCTACAAATTGAAATTAAAATAAAATTTTATAAAGGTTAAAATAAATAAAATAAACATTTCTCCTTTTTTCAAGTGCAAACAATATTATGTGCAAAACAAAAAGTTCTTCTCTGTCAATACAGAGTGCAAATAGTGCAAACAGAGCCTGACCAAGTATGTCACTGACAATTTGCTGCAACTACAAGTTTAGCTGTTTCTTCTTGGAAATTAACACCGCGGTAGCCGTTGAACTTCGATGAAAAAAAGCTGCAATACGTCTCACCCGCCCGAGCAAACGAGCGACACGGGGAACACACAGGCCAGCTTGGGTTGCAAGATTTATAATGTGCGCAAAACACTTAATGTGCGGCTTCAAGCCCGCCTCGCGCACGGCCACGTCCATATTACGTGCATTGTCAGTAACAATAGGTTGGGTTTTTTAAGCTCCCAGTCAGTAACAGCTGTCTGTAAAACCTCAGCTGTTTGCCCCTGTGTGGGACTCGAAAAGTGGGCGAGTCTGTAGTACAACACTTTCCATTTTCCAGTCACTGTTGATTGTGTGGGCTGTAATTGTGATATAGCTTTGTGTACCTCGCGATGTCCAACCGTCTGTTGTTATGGCGATGCTTGCTGCGTCTTTCAGGATCTGCACTATCTTGCTCTTGGACTCTTCATAGAGGTTTGGGATCACTGTACGGGTAAAATGCGTGCGTGACGGGATGGTGTACTTAGGTTCCAGTGTGTGAAGGAGTCGCCGAAATCCTTGATTTTCTACCACAGAAAATGGCCTCATATCTGCTGCTATGAAAACACCAATGTCTCTAGTTATTGCTGTGGCTCTGACGCTTGACTGTGGAAGTTGAGGTCCGAATGTGTTTGTCAGCGTTGTCTGGCTTGTTTTCTTCACAGGTGCAGTTGATGATTTGAGTACTGTGCTGTGGTGGTGCTGTAAATGTCTCTGCATCGTGCTTGTATTAGCCGCGGTGTACGGCATTGTTTTCATACAATGTTTGCATATGGTCCGTGTCTTATAAGTCACTCTCTTGCCATTTATCATTTCCGCCGGGTACCCAAAATGCTGCCAAACAAATTATTTGAAAGTGGCGGGGGCATCTTCAATAGTAATACCTGTATTTTCCGACGTCATTCTGGCTGCTTGCTGGATCACAAATCCCGCGAGACAGATTTTTAACGCGACGAGAAATATCGCTGAGATAAATCTCGCGAGATCTCGTGACACCCCTAGTGAATATGCTTCTATGGCTTAGTCAATTTCCTGACTCCAATCCCACTGAAATTCCATCAGCGGGACCCATGTCACTCTGGTGAATGAAGGCGGTTTGCTAAAAGGAATGCGCCAAAACTAAACCACAATGTTGCAAAGACCTAATTACGTATGGTATAAGTCTTGAAGCTGTGATTGCCAACAACGGCTTTGCAGCAAATTATTAATATAATATGTATGTAAACATATCTTTTTCATGCCCCTTTTTTTCCCACAAGATTTTGGAGTATCTGTGGGAATTTTTGCCTCATCCAGAAGAGCTTCTGTGAGGTCAGACACTGATGTTGGATGAGAGGGCCTGGATACCAATCTCCATTCTAGTTCATCCCAAAGGTGTACACCACTTGCGAGTATTTTAAATGACAAAAGCAAGCAAACAGTACAAATGTAATAACAATTTTCACAAACATATTGCATCAGTAAACCAAACAGACGTGTTTCTTAAAGCCTTTATTGTCCTTCTCCCAATATGTAACATCTGAGAAACTCCACATACAGACTACTGAAGTACTTTCCAATGTCACTGCTTTGTCAAAACAAACGAGATTCAAAGAAAACACCAACATTCATTATGCAAATAAACGGCTGGGACAGCGATGGGCACGAATCTTTAACAGCACCGTGCGAACGAAAAAGCTCCTGCCTACAAGTTCTAAAGGCTCCTGCGCGTGGTCTAGCTTTCAGCGAGAGGCTTAGTTAGTAGCTCCCCCTGCACCCATCCATGCACTGGTTTGAACAAACTGAATCGATCTCTGTTCACTCGGAGCTGACCGAATCGACTCGAATCTCCAAGTCCACGCGCTGCGAGACGAAGGCGTTGGCTCAGTAGGCCATGCAGTTTTGCTTTTTCTATGTAAACGTAGCTCAGTGAGCTCAGTGCTGAAGCAAGCAATACTAAGCTATAACATTCATATTACAAAGTGTGTCGTCCATGTTCAGAATGATAACAAAACACATAACACTTGTCAGTAACAGCGCACAGAACTGAGCATCCAACATCCCAACATGGCAAAACCGCCATAAAAAAACGCGACCACTCTTTCATCCTCATGCATCTTCCTGTGAGTGACCTGTGAACATTCTGGCCAGAAGAAGCTGAAATAGGCTTGTTTTTCAAATTTTTCAGTTTATTCCAATTTTTCCGTTACTTCGAATTTATTTCCGTTTATTCAAATTTTCCATTATTTTGATTTTTTTTGTTCCACTTTAAATGGTACAGCAGCTAAAGCTACATTCCGGCTCTTCGGGCACCAAAACACAACTGCTGCGCTCTTTACAGTGGAACGGAAACATTTGACTAAGAAGCCCGTTTGAGCCTCGTTAGCGCAAGGCTGTGGCGGTTGCGGCGGCTGCTGGCTTTGCACCTCTCTGCGAGAGATGAAGAAGTAGAAACTGTCCTCCCTCAAGCAGTTTCAATTAAATACATAACTATATACACAAACCCTAAAACGAAGAGAAACGAAGAGAACCTTTTGCGATCTCTTAAAGCAACAGCTCAACCAGACATGCTAATGTTGTGCACAAGAACGTAAGCCAGTAGAATCCAACTGGCACGAGGACCAGGTTGTTCACATTCATTCGTTGTCAGCAACTCCAGCATCATTCACTCACGGTCATCAGCATCACGACGTCATTTTCAGAATGCTAATCTGTGGCTGTGGGATTTTGTTAATTAGCAACATTAGCATTATTTTACTGACATTAGAGTCGTATGATGCTAGACTGTGGCTGTTTGGATTCATTTGTTGTTAGCATTACTGACTGACATCATAAGCTTTATGAGGTCATTTTCATAATAAATGGTAACTATTTGCTTTAGTTGTTGAAAAGACCAGCATTACTGACTGACATCATAAGCTTTGAGGTCATTTTCATAATAAATGGTAACTATTTGCTTTAGTTGTTGAAAAGACCAGCATTACTGACTGACATCATAAGCTTTGAGGTCATTTTCATAATAAATGGTAACCATTTGCTTTAGTTGTTGAAAAGACCAGCATTACTGACTGACATCATAAACATGACGTCATTTTCATAACGCTAGTCTTCGGCTGTCCGATTCCATTCATTCTGAGCAATTTTAGCTTGACTTTGAGATGTTATAATAAGTGGTATGGTGTCTTTTTCATAATGCTAATGTACAACTGTTCACTTTAATTCATTGTTAGCAACTTTAACATCATTTGCTGACCTCATAATTAGCAACGCAATGTCGTTTTCGTAATGCTAGTCTGTGGCTGTTTGATTTCATTTGCTTTTAGCAACATTAGCAGTACCAACTGGAATTATAAGCATTAAGATGTCGTTTTCATAATGCTAGTCTTTGGCTGTTCTTTAGCATTACTGACTGACCCATTCCTTTAAACCCTTCCTCCTCGTTCAGCTTTCACACCCTACTCGTTAGCAAACACATGCACCTGCTGTACCTCCAACCCAACCACGTCCGAAACAAGTCCTCCATTTGTTTTTATTTTCATCCAAAAGTCACTTAGCGCAAGTTGTCCATTCTTTTATCTGACTTAACCCCTCCATCTCATTGACTGGCCACCTGTCAGAAGTCCCAGTCGTCCACATCCAGGTGGCTGAGGCCAGACTCCAGGCTGGCCAGCCCTGAAGGGGAGTCCTGAGGCTGGACACACTCAAAGGTGCTAAGAGGTGAAACAGGACGCAGCAGGTCAGGCAAAGCCTCGCATGGCCGGCGCTTTATCTAGAGCGAAAATACACAGGAAGTTTATGAAATATTTATAATCCTGAGGCAAAAGCCAGAGACAACCATTCCTAGTAAAACAGCCATTCACAGAGAGGTATATATTTAACAGAAGCCTCAACAACTAAATGCATCATACATTTTCAGTATTGAGTGTGTCTACCTACTGCCTTCATTTCCATTCTTTTCAGGAGACCCACTTTCAGTTTTTCAAAAAAAAAGAGAAAAAAAACTGCACAAATACATAAAACACATACCTAGTGCAGTAAGGCACCTTTGTAATATGAACATCAAAAAGTCTTTATATAAAATCTTTGTATTTGCTTTGCAAGAAAACTGACATTACAGTGTTCATATTCTCACCTGTTTAAAGAAGGAGTGACCAATGAGTGTGCTGGCAGATGGTCTGTAGAGGGGGAAAAAAAAAAAAACACATACATGATCACAAACACACAACCACACTAACTTCACATTATATTGGTCCCCTAAGTAAGTGCTAACACTACCATTCAAATGTTGAATTAGCACCTAAATAATGTAATATATAAGCATAAATTCTAGTATGGTGTTCAGTACTCTACAGCCTCGTAGGTTTGAAATAATTCATAGGAAGCCATAACAACTTTTACATCTGTTGAGCCCAGAATGACACAGATGCTTACAAAATAACAAAGAAATCTGTAGAAACACTGAGCATGAAGTTATAATGACATTCATATGTTCATATGGCCTCATAATAGCCACGATTCGAAAAAGTAGTGATTTTGTCAAAGGAGACAAAACGACTTCACAAGAAATGACTATAAACAGATCATTATAATATATTATTTACCACTGTTGTTTAGTTTTTAAAAATATACATATGTTTTATTTTTTATTAAAAAAACAAAATAAAATTAATATTATGACTAATGAATACTTATGAATGAATTATGTTATGTCATTATATTATGAATGAATATATGTAAAAATAAAAAAAAATAGATATTTTCTGTTAAAGACTTATAAAATCTTAATAGATTATAAACAGATTGGGCGTCTCACACTATGCGACTCGTTTTTGGAGATTACTTTGGGCAACTAAAATATTGGGGATCACACACTAAATGATTAGGAATCACACAATACTCAACTTTTCAGGTGTTGCTGAACCGAACAGAGCTCAGTGAACTTGCGCTAACTCACGAAAACTCTCATGTTCTCTTGTCACCAGGAGACACAAATAAACAAACGTGGAGCTGCTGCTGCTGTTTTCTCTGGGTAAAACTCGTATAGTGTAACCCCGGCTTTAGTTACATCACAGATTAATGATCTGAGCTCTCATTCCTCAGAGACCAACAAACTGCACCGCTTTCCCCAGATCTACCAAAGCTAATACAACCTTAAAATATAGGAGTACTTTCATTTGCTGTGGCAGATTGTTTGCTATGCAAAATCACGCAAGTTTCGTAAGAACGTCAACTACCAAATGGGGCCCCCATGGTAAGAATGACATCATATATTTTATAGTTTATTTATTAAATATTAGTACATTATACATTCCTAAAAAGCTCAGGGTACCTCAGTAGGCCTAAACAAGTTTGTTCGGATGTCCAGTCTAAGTGTGACTTTACTACAACCCCAATTCCAATGAAGTTGGGATGTTGTGTAAAACATAAATAAAAACAGATACGATGATTCGCAAATCCTTTTCAACCTATATTCAATTGAATACACGACAAAGACAAGATATTTAATGTTCAAATGGATAAACTTTATTGTTTTTTGCAAATATTCACTCATTTTGAATTTGAGGCCTGCAGCACATTCCAAAGAAGTTGGGACAGGGGCAACAAAAGACTGGGAAAGTTGAGGAATGCTCAAAAAACACCTGTTTGGAACATTCCACAGGTGAGCAGGTTAATTGGAAACAGGTGAGTGTCATGATTGGGTATAAAGGGAACATCCCTGAAAGGCTCAGTTGTTCACAAGCAAGGATGGGGCGAGGTTCACCACTTTGTGAACAACTGCATGAGCAAATAGTCCAACAGTTTAAGAACAACGTTTCTCAACGTGCAATTGCAAGGAATTTAGGGATTTCATCATCTACAGTCCATAATATCATCAAAAGTTTCAGAGAATCTGGAGAAATCTCTGCAAGTAAGCGGCAAGGCAGAAAACCAACATTGAATGTCCGTGACCTTCGATTCCTCAGGCAGCACTGCATTAAAAACAGACATTCTGTAACGTATATTACCACATGGGCTCAGGAACACTTCAACTTCAGAAAACCATTGTCAGTGAACACAGTTCGTCGCTCCGTCTAAAAGTGTAAGTTAAAACTCTGCCATGCAAAGCGAAAGCCATATAGCAACAACACTCAGAAACACCGCCGTCTTCTCTGGGCCCAAGCTCATCTGAGATGGACTGATGTAAAGTGAAAGTGTCCTGTGGTCTGACGAGTCCACATTTCAAATTGTTTTTGGAAATCATGGACGTCGTGTCCTCCGGGCCAAAGAGGAAAAGGACTGTCTGGATTGTTATCAGCGCAAAGTTCAAAAGCCAGCATCTCTGATGGTGTGGGGGTGTGTTAGTGCCCATGGCATGGGTAACTTGCACATCTGTGAAGGCACCATTAATGCAGAAAGGTACATACAGGTTTTGGAGCAACATATGCTGCCATCCAAGCAACGTCTTTTTCAGGGACATCCCTGCTTATTTTAGCAAGACAATGCCAAGCCACATTCTGCACATGTTACAACAGCGTGGCTTCGTGGTAAAAGAGTACAGGTACTAGACTGGCCTGCCTGCAGTCCAGACCTGTCTCCCATTGAAAATGTGTGGCGCATTATGAAGCACAAAATACGACCCGGAGACCCCGGACTGTTGAGCAACTGAAGTTGTACATCAAGAAAGAATGTGAAAGAATTCCACCTACAAAGCTTCAACAATTAGTGTCCTCAGTTCCCAAACTCTTATTGAGTGTTGTTAAAAGGAAAGATGATGTAACAGTGGTAAACATGCCCCTGTCCCAACTTCTTTGGAACATGTTGCAGGCATCAAATTCAAAATGAGTGAATATTGGCAAAAAACAATAAAGTTTATCCGTTTGAACATTAAGTATCTTTTCTTTGTAGTGTATTCAATTGAATATAGGTTGAAAAGCATTTGCGAATCAACGTATTCTGTTTTTATTTATGTTTTACACAATGTCCCAACTTCATTGGAATTGGGGTTATACAATGAACTGTGATTGTCTCTCATCTCATCAGTTTGCTAATGTTAGTTATTACTGGCTAGTTAACACATCCCTGTTGAATAGTTGACAAAATTGTGCAATTACAAGCTAAACATCATATGGTGGTATACTGTTTTTGTGATAACCGTTAACCTCTTATTGTCCAGGGTATATTTTGGTTTGTCCATCTGAATTCACATGACCAAATCATAAGGCAAATTATTCAGTAACAGCATGAAATAAATGCAACTTTTCATTTATTTATTTATTTATTGTAAAAGCTCCCCTTAAATTAACAGAACATGTTTTATGATCAACACGTTGCTATATGCTTACAGTTTACTGCTGAAAGCCAAAAATCTTAGACACTCTTTGCATTATTTTATAAAAAGCAAGAGCAGATCACTGAAGAGACGCCATCTGTTTATAGTTTATAGCCCAGATTTGTGGAGAAATGGATCGACTTTCAGTAGAAAAAACGCTTCTTCTATTCAGTTCAGCTTCTTCTATTATAAGGGTTTAAAATTACATCACCATCTATTTGACTGGAAAGAAGACAGTTACAGCCTCATATGACACCCACGTTTTGAATGTACCTTATGAAATATGAAAGTTATGAAGAATATGACGAAGTGCGTTTTGGAACCACTGGTGGTTCACATGGAGTTTAAGAGGCTACATAAGTTATCCAATATAAGCCAGATTTATTTTCTAGAGTGTGAGAGGAACTACCATCATGAGCAATAATCATGAGGTTAGCTGTGAGCTTTCTTATGACGACATAGAAAACTTTGCCTCAAGAAAATGTAGAAAAGCTACATTCCAAAGACAAGATTTTTAAATGAATAACTAAAATGAGTAAGTAAATATAATGGAAGAACTACTGGGTTAACATTATGATTAAGAAATGATGACTGAAAAAGGAATTAAGGGGTGTGAGAGTTTAAATGTTTAAAGTTTACCAATAGTACAGTGGAGAAACTGCTCAGCAACTACCACATCAATAAGATCATCACATTTTAGTTAATTATTGTAATCATACTTAAAAATTGGAAAAAAAAAAAGTTATTGTTATTGTTTTTAAGGGTCATTTTGTGAACAAGTGTTTGAGTGACTGATTCTAAACTTCTGAACAGTCATGTATGGTCTGAACTTCACCTCTTCTCAGGGTCTCTCTGGAGGCACAGCTCCACGAAGGCATGGAAGTGAGAGCTGAAGGTGCGGCTGTATGGATTCGCCCCTGAGGAGGATGAGGGTTCTCCGTTGGTGTGGCGGGCCCCCCCAGCCCCGGGACCCTCACAGATCCCCGAGTCGGCCCCTGAGCGAGAAGGCTTCATACTGAGCTCCTCCGGGGGGATGGTGGTAGTGTCCAGCAGACACGGCACTGTGCCATTCAGCTTCTCCAACAACATCTGATACACAAAACAAACAAGCAGAGAAAGAATGAGACACAGAGAAACGGAGAGAGAAATCAGGCGAGGAAGACAGAGAGACAGAAAGAAATTTGCAGGTGTGGCTCAGTGACACTTCACCAGTAAACTAGGGCACATGGTACATTGTAAATATTCCACCTGTTTCAGTCACAGAGATGTAAACATTCAGAGTTGATTGATGTGAAATGGTTTCTGAGTCAGATTTCTTTACAGCGGTGGTGATGGGAAACAGGGCTCAAACGCAGGTATAGCCATTTCATTCACTATGCAAAACAACCGGTGAACCTACATTTGTCTTTGAGCTTTTATATGCCATGTTAGAACAGTAAAACAGTGGTGAACCTGAAAAAAAATAAATATTATGTGAGGACCATGTCTTATCACACATGAACATACCCCTCCATCATGAACAGATAAAAAAAAATTGTGTTTTGGTCTAAAAGCTTGTCTTAAAACAATCATAAAACATCATGTCTCAGGCATCAGGCCACATTTGCAACCATTTCACATTTTGAAGGTTTTAGAGGCATTAAACTTTTCAGATCTTCTGGTTCTCATCACCACCATTTAACACCAAACCACTCTGAATGACTGTGACTATGGAGACTAATTGAAAAACTGGTGGAATTCCCAGTCCCATTTAAGACAATTTGCCAACACTATAAGAGATGTTCTATGAGAGGTTTGGGCTTACCTGGGTAGCGGGCATGTCTTTAAATGGAACATGGCCATTAGCCAGCTCGCACGCAGTAATTCCTAGACTGTAAATGTCTGAGCGGAAGTCGTACCCCTGAAGATTCTGTTAAACACACACACACACACAGTTGAATGTATATTTATTATATATTATTGGTCATATAACCTTCACATCCAAAAGTGTCCAGACACCCTACTACTTCAACTTAGTGCAAGTTCAAATGACACAGGTTCAGTTGTGCATGCACAGCTAATATAATCTCCTTAGAATAGTATTGCCAGTAGAATCTAGATCGAGCCAAATATGAACATGCCCAATTCCAAGCGTCACCTTGAGGGGTATAAACCCCCCAGCATTGGGCTATGGAGCAGTGGAACTGTGTTCTCTGGAGTGATGGGGCTTCATCCAACACCATTGGTATGAGCTGGAGTGATCCAGAATTAATCATCCAGCATCAGTACCGGACCTACTAATGCTCTTGTGGCTTAAAGCAATTAAATCCTCACAGCAACGTTCCAACATCTAGTGTAAAGCCTTCCCAGAAGAGTAGTTTAAAGCAGCAAAGGGGCAAACTCACTATTAATACGCTTGATTTCAGAGGAACGTTAGAAAAGCAAGCGTCAACAAACCTTTGGACGTTACAAAAGTACTACATATATAATACTGTGTGTTATGAAAGCATACCTGTTGTAGCACCTCAGGACTGAACCAGGGCAGCACTTTAACACTGTACTGAGGGAAATCATGGACCACTCGTGCCCTCTGGCCGTGCCGTATCAGACTGAAGATGCTCCTCAGACCGGACAGATACACCTGACCGTCTGCCGAGATCAGAATGTGACTCGCTTTCACACTCCTACACACCAAACACAGAAACAAACCACATGTACTTACACATTCAGAGTTTGAGGAGGAACTCCACAAGTCTGAGCTGGCACGTATCTACGTACATGTTACTGCACAATGAGTCGCAGTTATGCTTCGTTTCTGACAGCTGGCGCACAACGGCAAACCAGACTTTACATTGCTTATAATGGAGCAGTGACTAAATATTCAGCCCCCTATGGTGCCAAAGGGACGTTCCATGATGAATTTTCGCCAACTTTTGCCATCACCCACAGCAAAATCAAATGCTGATTTTGTTAAGAGACATGTATGGTGAACATTTTATTGTGTAAGTCCAAGTGAATCCTGTAAAAACAAACAAACAAAAAAAAGTACAGTGCATCCACCTTCAAATTCATCTTAAATAATCAATCAGCCATGCTAAAGCTCTCCTCTGATAATCAATATATTTCGCCAGTGATGCTGTGACTATGGCAATGTTCACAAGACAGCATGTCAACTGGCAGCTGCCTACCACTATGAGACATGGAACTTTTTTTTTTTTTTTATTAACTAAAATTGAGATGTAAATGCAGTGTTAATTTACTGCTCTACAGTACAGCACAAAAGTCAAATTCAGTGCTTTTAACACCTTTTTAAGACCTCAACAAATGACAAACTATAATTTCCACTGCATAATAACACACACAAACTCAGATACGGCATGTTTATGCACTAATCTGCAACTCGTACACAAGCGTCTGCAAGCGCCAAGTCAAATTACATGTTTTGTTGATTTCCTAAGTGAACATAGGTTTGCGTTCTCTATAAACTGGGGTAGACTAGTCTTAGGATTTCCTAAAATGTGCACCTTAACCCAGAGGCAGCTGCTTGAAGAGGTGTGATATCTGCCTGCAGTACAGAGCATGCTCAGCCAGCACAGCCTATGTTAAGTACCTTAAATGTGGTATAAATGTAAAATCTCATCACCCAGTGTTTAAATGTTTTGTTTCATGTGGGAATACTGTTGTCTTCCTGTCATTTCATGATGTAAATCAATAAATGAAAAACTTTTTTTTCACTGTCACTAGACAGTTACTGTGGTAACTAGGTTAACCATCACCAAGCACACATCTGCTCCCACACTTCAAATCACACTGTACTGTACTGTTTACTTGTATTCCTTCTACTATTAGGTGTAATCCTTTTCTTTTTACACCCAGAATCCAAGAGCTGATCAGCGTGTGTGTGTTTATTTCTCACCTGTGTACGTAGCCCATGTGATGAATATACTCCAGCGCCCGGAGAACTCCATGCAGGATGTAGGCAATGGTCAGCTCACTCATACCGTCTGTGAAGTGAGTGCTGATCAAATCTCGTGCTGAGCCTAAAGAAGCAAACACACAAAAACATCATTTAACATTTTATTTTGTGGAAAGTAGTACAAAAAATCAAAGTCATCTGGACAAACTCTTCCTAAATGGGGCTACATATTGCACTAGCAACAGGAAAGGTCTGCTTAGAGGAGGAATGGGTGAAATAACGCATTATAATGATCACACTGCATACTGTAATTGCAATACCTTTCAATATACTCAAAACATCTGTGAGTCTTTGAAGTGATGAGGCCGGCATTATTTTTGATCAAACTTATTTGTGTTTGTAGGGTCACATGAACACCTCAACTCTTCCCAACACCAAAAGAGCAAAATTTACATTGATTACATTTCCTTTGCTCACCGTAGGCCATGAATGGTGTGATCACCCATAACTCGTTCTCTGCGATGAAGATGCTTTTGTAAGGGAGGATGCTTGGATGGTGGAAAAGCTTAGAGACATGAAGTTCTCCCTGAAAGAGACAAATCACAATACATGATACGTTTAACAATTAGGGCCCTGGTAGCGTTCAGAAACTGATGATTGGACACCAGACCCTCAATCACCTCCCACTGTCTTTTCCGTTGCACCCGAAGCAGTCCATTAGTCCACATGAAAGAATGGAGAGTCTTTTGGAGTTAGCCTTAGCCTAGAGAAACTGTGGTCATTCTGCTTTCTCTCGCATCTGCGAAGCTACCTGAGTCAGTGAGCAGCATCAGACGAGTCCAGGTGATGCAGCAGTTACATTTAGGTCAATGTGCAGGTGAAAATCCAAAAAACTGCTGCTAAATAAGACCGGCAGACTCATAGAAACACAACATTTTAACAAAAGTGTGTCTTATCAAAAAGTCAAAGGACATCCCGGCAAAACAAGTTACTACAAAAATATAATAACTTTTGACGCTGCAGCCTCGTCCTTCTATGGCCAGGTTCAGCCATTTCTTTCGAAATCTCTTCAAACACGGAGGGTTTTTGTAGAAGTCTTGTCTATTTTTTTGTACCGAAATATCAGCATAAATGTTTATGAGGTCTCAGCAGGACGAAATGATGAAAGTCGAGTTGGATTGATGTAAAAATCATATCAATTCTGATCTGGCTGTTCAGACAGACACATTGCCACAGATCGAATACGCATTGGATTTCAGTCCCACATGCGAACGCGTCTCAAATCAGAATTGAAAATGTCAAATATCAACACATCTTTTACACAAATTCTGAGAAAGACTGGATTTGGGCCACTTTTACCTGCTGTGTGAACACAGCCTTCAAGTATTGTGATATGATATTCTTTGCTGTGTTGCCCACCCCAACTCAAACCCTTAGAGGAAATAAAGAGAAAGTTTATTTTTACTGACCTGCAGGTAGTTGACCATGTCATTGGTGCAGGACTCCAGATCAATCCTTCTGATAGCAACATGCTCTCCGGTGGGTCTGTACCTGGCCAAGTTCACCGTCATTAGGTCCTCCAGACCACGACCTTCACATAAACACACAAAGTAAATAATAAAACTGTAAAGGACTGTCAGAACGGGCCACGGGTAAGCTTTACCCGCATTAAACTCGCATTAAGAGTTCTAACACTGGGCCCCCCCAGAGCCAACTAATATGTCCTATGCGGACCTGGACCTATAACTGATAAACAATGGATGCATTGTAAATATCACACGTGATGCTACTCAGCCAATCAGATCTGTGCACTGAGGCTCCAGTGAGGGACGCACACACAAAGGGACGAGGTGAGAAACAAGTAAGAGGAGTAAGAGGAAAGTTAATTCACATGGTGTTCTCTAAAGGGACCAAACTGACAATAAATGTTAAATAAATATTATTGAACTGTAATTTATTTATTGTGACACTCAGTTGTCGACTGCATATTAATATACCTACTAGGCTACTTCAGTAAACAGTATATGGCACAGAATTATGATGCAAGTTAGACATTATGATGTTCTCAACCTGTGCTTGAGGATATTTTCTCTAACTGCACTATACTGAATTTTAATTAAAGGTCCCTTGTCTAAACATTCGCCCTATCATCAGGAGTTCCCGAGTTTGATTCCTGGTGATGCTACAGCCATGCGTTGCTGGGAGTGCAAGAAAGCACAATCTGCCTCACTCTCTGGGTGGGTAGGATGGCCCCTCACACCTCACACTTAGGGCAGGCATCTGATCTGGCGGTTGGCGCTTTCTTTCAAACGTGTCAACTTTCCAATGCTTGAAAAGATGCAGTGGTGCTTCACAGGTCTCCGAGGAAGAGTGTGCTAGCCTTCACCCTCCTTGCACTTGTGATGTCATGTGATACACAAATGAGACTCACTGTCATGGTCTGTTCTTCTATCATGGCAAAAACACCAGCCTTTATTTTGTGTTGAACAGCAATTTTATTTTCTTATTTATTTCACTATATTCCACTTTCCTAAAGATATGCCATTGGGTTATCAAAGACTGACAGACTTATGTTAGAGTTGCTGCTTAGTGACTGGTTTCCATGGCTATGGTGATGATGCTGATTTATTTCCAGTCGCTGTAGCCGTCCCTACAGCCATTAATGCTCAAAGTCCTCATTGTCTCCAGAACTGACCTATGATGGTGAGGAGCTCGTAGGCACTGCTGTCTGGAAGGAAGGTTCCCATGGTGTCCCGGTGTGGGAGGGGGCTCAGAGACTCACGACTGTCTTCATGGGCCTGGAACAGAGGACAGGGACGTTAGCCAAACTCAAACACACTCTGTAGCCCCTCTCAGTACTTTTAAAGCAGCTTCCTGCCTGCTCTGGATCCCTGCTGATGGTCTGAAAGAGCTTAAATCCTAAATCCAGCCTGATTCAGATACTTCACAGGGGCTTAACAGTACTGAAGAAGGGCTACATATCCTGCTCAGATTGTTTTGGGGAGATGTGCTCTGGATGGGGTTCGTGAGTGTATAAAGCATTCAATAAGTGTGCCAGACTATCTAGTTGATGGCATAACTTCCAATATTTAAAACAGGTGGCTTAATCAGTTCTTGAATGTGATCTAGCATGAAGGATGGGTGTCACCAACATGGTGCAGTGTCACTATGCAGTCACTGGGCAGCAGACATTTAAAATGCAAATCTCTTCAAAGTACATCACAGTAGAACTGGGTCCTGTGACGATAAGGAAAACACACATATAGAGTTCTATGTTTCCATTGGTGGTTAAAAAAGATATATATATATATTAGATATATATATTTAGACAGTCAAACCATATTAACATAGACAGACACTTAGCCAATTTACCAAAGAATAGGCCTAAATTTATACTAGTAAAAATAAATAAATCAGCAAATAATGCATAGTGATTTTAGGCTTGTATGCAGCTGCTCGGACATTGAAACCCACTTCATGAAGCTTCTGGTGCACAGTTTTTGTTTAGAGCTCTGTAGTGAGTGATGCACCACATTATTTTTTACAAGCAATGATTTTTTTACAAGCTATGCGCTTTAGCACTTAGTAGCCATACTCTGCGAGTTTGCATGGCCTACCACTTCATTGCTGTGCGGCTGGTGCTCCTGTATCGTTCATTTTACAATAATAACACTTACAGTTGACAGGGGCAGATCTAGCAGGGCAGGAATTTCACAAACTGACTGATTTTATACATCTTTTAGAAACAGGTGTGGCTGAAAAAACTGAATATATCATTTCTTTATTTATTTAAAAAAAGACAGAGATCCACAAAAGTAGCCACACTTTTGTCATGTCCACATACTTTTGGCCATGTAGTCTCTTTTTTTTAATCTACTGCTCTTTCTTGCAGTAAGAAACAGAAGATTAAGAGCACATCTGAACGGGACTACAATTACTGAGAAACATTGGTATTAACTGCATCACCTCACCTCCATATATAAAACCGATCCTGTCCAAACAGTATGTTTCATAAACCGAGACAGAAAACGCATTGATGCATTCAGAGGCTATTTCTCAAATGTTGGGCAAATTCATTAGCACAATTAATTACACAACAACATCTCATAATATATTATTCCACGTTTTTTGAACCGTGGACAGGATCAGTACTTAAAACATACTTCCAACCTGCATGTTTGATCACAAAGAGAGCATAAATAGTCCTGTTTAATTGGATTTAGTGCAGCACAGTATGTAAAATGTTGCCATACTGCACTGTACTTTATCTATATTCCACGACTGCATTAATACTTCCTGTAGTCACACTTGTGTATTCTATTCTGTCATACCACAATAATCAAATTCTGCTGAAATTTTACAATGAACTCAATCATTTCTTAAAACTGCATCATAACCAAAATTAAATCAAAAGATCAGATTTAAACTGCTAATAAAAAAAACAAAGCACAAATGTCCTAATCATCATATTACAAACGATTTGACTTGCAAGACAAGATTTCGAGGGTGAAAAAAAAAAGAATTTAAACCCGCTGAAGTATTTTTTTAAACTCGCAGGGTTACTGGAGCTTCCAGCACAGCAAGGCCAGGCTAAAGGATGGTAAACTGCCATGTGTTTCTTTTTGAACGCATGGATCTCCATCCCACTTCACATGCTTAAGCGACTAATGACCACAAAAAATAAATAATAAATAAAAAACAAAACAAACAACAAGAAAGACCACCAAATGTCCCCAACAGATAAAGTCACAAACACGCTCACAGCCAGCACTGCGATAGCCCAACAACTCTCCCCAACACTGACCCAATCATTATTAGGCAGACGGCAGCATAAGAGAAGCACAATCAATCACTGAAGTGAAGATACAGCAATACATTTTCAGCATTTATTACCAAAAGGACCATGTTTACTACACCCTGAACTCTTCTCTCTGTCCACCTGCTTAATTCAGTCAGTCAAAATTAAAAGAATAAGTTTAGATTTACACAATTTTCCCTTTTACAAGAAGCTGTAGCCAATCAGTCGCTGTCCAAAAAATACTCGGAATAAAATCTCTTGACGTAAATATATACATTTACACTGCCCAATATCAGGATGATGTCATCTCTAAATCTCACATAAAGCCAGGCGTACACTGTGCGATTTCAGCCCGATTTTAAGCCTGATTTGGTCGGGCCAACTGAATTTCACGATGGCCCATGGACGCAACACAAGTTAACACCCCTCCACCCCCTAATGTAGATCTATGTAGGTCTATGTAGAACCATAAACACTCAAAGAACCTATTATATAGTTAAAAGCATTCTGCAGATTGATGGAGAACATGTTTGGAAATGGTTTCTACATAGCGACAAAAGATAGACAAAATGAAGGCATACTTTTGCCTGCAACCACTTTTGTTTCACAGTAGTCTGAAGCAAGAGTTCAGTGCAAAGCAAACTTCAGATACCAAACATGTCTTAACTTACTGACTGCATTTAATTAAAGCTACACTATGTGAGATTTGGGGATTTGGAGAGTGATGGAAACGAGTCACTGCAAGCAAAGTGCGGAGGAACATTTTGTAATGTGGGACCCCTTTCCGAACGCATGAATTTGATGATTCCGAGCTCGGTGAAACAGTATTCAATGAGAACTCGGTGAACGGTGTGTCTCCTGAGGACGTGAGTGAATTATCCTCTATTGTCATCACATCTACATAAGTATAACATAGGCCAGGCTTTCTTTTCGAGTCTGTGTGTGTGACATCAATATGTAAAGACGTACAACGTGGTCTGAAAAACTCCAGACCCGACGCCTCTGACTTTTAAATGATTACTTCAGGCTCAACATATTTTTCACGACTCAGTAATGTTACTTCATTTAGTTTGAACAAAAATCTTTCAGCTTTACAGGGAAAACTGTGCAATCTTCCACCCAAACTGTTCCTTTAATCAATTCCCTTAGTCTATGAAATCTAAAAATACACTACCAGACACAGCTCACAGATTTCCAAAATGTACAGAAACTATCCCATCAGTTCTTGAAACAACATAACACTAGTCTGTATCCTACAAGGTGTCAGTTCCTTGGTTTCTAAAAGCTAGCTGTCCATCCTACTTGTGTACTGACAAATTCTCCCTCTACAGAAGCAGGGTACTTTTGCAAGGTACAAGGCTCTCCTGTTCCACTGTGTTCCCCATAAGAGGCCTCCAGACTCATAAACCCTGGACGTCCGGCTTGTGCGAGTGCAGCTAGGTGAGGGACGAGTGTAATCATGGAGCCAACCAGCAGCACGATGGGTGCATGCAGAGAAGCACACATTCATTCACTCACACAACAACACTTCCATTGAAAGTCCATATTCATAATCACGTTCACACAAACACATCCTGCATGCTCATATATCCAGGTATCAGACTCGTACACATACACAGGCTACAACAGCAAAAACTGAGGTACCACACTTACTTTCCTGAGCGGGCTTGCCTGAGCTTGCTCTGGGTAGAGAAATCATGTAAATGACGCAAAAAAAAAAAACACAGATACACAAATAACTCATGTTTAATGAGGTTCTGGAAATATGATTTTACATTATGCCTCACTGGAGCTTCGTTCTGGCAAGTAAAAGAGCATTTTTATGTTTTAGAGAGCAAGAAGTCTAAAAAATAGTGAGCTGCATAGTCATTTCTTTTTACATGTGGCTTCATATAACTAAGTGTTAAAGGGCTATTTTTCTTTAAAAAAAGAGTTTAATGTAAACAATTTCAAAACATACTGTTTACTCCTCGACCCTTGTATAGATACTAAGCTGCAGAAACAGGCCGTTTTGAAATTGTCTTTGTGATGTCACAAAAACAATCTCAATTACATATATTCCTCCTATTCAGCCTACAGCACTTTATGCTTGCCCATTCATGTTGAAGTTACAAGGAATGTTTCAGCCCAGGCTAGTTTCTGAATGAGGCTCATTTACATATATCAGCCTTAAAGACACAATAACCAATAAAAAGGCTGTAGGATATGGGCCCTTTAAATGGAATTCATGTCTTATAGCTAAATGTTGGAGTTTTCTTCCAACAGATGGTTGAACGTAACAATTGAAAGACAAGAGAGGCATAATATAGATTATTTGACATGGTCAACACAGGAACATATACATACTTGCCTTTGCATCAAAGCATATTGTCTGCCCATGTCAGAAAATCAGTTATGGAACATTAGAAAAACATAAATCTAGAATTTCTCATCATCTTACCTGAACTGACTTAACCGTGCTACAGCCTCAAAGGTGCCTTTTCATTGCAACTGTTGCTAAGTTGGACAATTTTTACAGAATGTCAGCAAAATCCCATTGAACCTAATTAGAAACTGTAGCACAGGCTATATTGTTGCTCAAGTATGGGAATTAAGAATGTTATTCCATTCAAACAGCATTTCTTTGTATGTATGCAAAAATTCTAACTGCCAGGATCCATCCATCCATCCATCCATCCATCCCTGATGTAGACTATGGAAATAGAAATTTGGAATTTACTGCTCACAATTTTTGCACAAAGTGGATGGAAATCCAGCTTGTGCGACATTTCACACACATACAGCATAAATAGTATTTGAAATGTAAACCACACAGTTTGTAGGTTGTAATTTTTGTTAGGTTGAATCAGGTCTGAAAGGGTTTTGTAAAGATCTAACAATACGGCAAGCGTTGCTACAAAAGAGCACCTTTGTGGACGGAGCATAATGGTCAATTGCGCATTTCCTGTTGCAACAACCCCCTGAGTTTTGTGTTGTTTTTTTTTTGACATGATGTAAGAATTAAACATGTTTAAGCAATCATTCACAGGAACAGCCAGCAGCCAAGAGCAAACAGAAATTTCAGCCTTAAAAGCAGAGCAGACACAAAGCAACATGCAACAATCAAGGAACAATGAAAGCAATAGCAAAATGAGAGTCCTACAAAGCAAACAGGCAAAAATACGAACATTTCTTCATTGCTGATTTAATGTCAACTTAATGCTAGAATCTCAGGAAACTAGCTCTGTATTTCATCTATTAAAAAAAAACATTTTTAAATTACCAAATAAAGAAATAAATAAAGTAAAATGTCAAAAGGTTGATTATACCCTGCATTTTTCTTTCAACAATCGTAAGCTACTTGCTGCTATATTTAAATATATCTAAACACATACATATATATATATATATATATATATATATATATATATATATATATATATATATATATATATATATAGACACACACACACACACACACACACACACAGAGTACAATATCTCAAAAGTGAGTACACCCCTCACAGCTCTGTAAATATTTTATCTTTTCATGGGACAAAATTATAGAAATGAAACTTGGATATAACAAAGTAGTAAGTGTACAGCATTTATAGCAGTATAGATTTACCGTCCTCTGAAAAGAACTCAACACAGCCATTAATTTGATTCAATTCAATTCAATTTTATTGTCATTATACAATACAGGGAACTACAGTATAACGAAACACTATCGGGCTACTTTTCCAGTTCAGTAATAAAAGATAAACAGCAAACAGTGCAAAGACAAAAGACAGTAAAAGACAGACAAAATGTGCATAGTCAGTAAGTACAAGTATCGAACGTAGACAAAATGTGCATAGGCAAAGGTTATAACAGGTATACTGGACGCATAGTCAGATATTCAAGTGTAAGAGATATATAGACAGAAATGTGCATGGTGAATTACAGTAAAGTACAGTAAATGCAGAAGTACTAGTGGTGCAAAAAGAGATGTAAACAGTGATCTGTATATAAAGTGTACAGTGCAGGTAGAGAGTAGCAGCATAACGTTCAGGTAACATCTTAACTAAACAGTAACAGTATAAATATATAAATATACTAGAAATAAGGCTTAGTCAGAGATGAAGTGCACAGCATACAGTCCTCTGAGCAAGTGGAGCTCAGTGTGTAGTGTGCTGGAGATCAGGCTGATCAGTAACAGACTGTAGTGTTGTTGTTAAGCTCAGGTCGATGCTGCCGGTGTGACCAGTTTGACAGCCTGGGGACAGAAACTGTTCTTGAACCTGGTGGTTCTGGCTCGGATGTTCCAGTACCTCTTTCCGGATGGCAGAGGTTGGAACAAGGGGTGGCTGGGATGTGTGGGGTCCGAGGATATGTTGATGGCTTTCCTCTCACATCGCTTGTTATATATGTCCTCTATGGGTGGGAGGACAGCTGCGGTGACATGCTGAGCATTTTTGACCATCCTCTGCAGGGCCTTGCGCTCAGCAGCAGTGGTGTTGCTATACCAGACGGTGATGCAGATGGTCAAGATGCTCTTCGCTGTGGCTCTGTAGAAGTTGCAGAGGAGCTGTTGCGGCAGGTTGACTTTTTTTAACCTTCTGAGGAAGTGAAGGCGTTGTTGGCTTTTCCTGACGATGTGGGATGTGACAGGTGAGATCCTCGGATATGTAGACACCAAGAAACTTGAAGCTGTTCACCCTTTCCACCATCGCCCCCTCGATGCTCAGTGGTGCATGCTCTCTACTCCCCTCCTGAACTGAACAATCAGTTCTTTGGTTTTGCTGATGTTGAGGGAGTGGTTGTTGGCGGCACACCACTCTGTGAGGAGCTTGACTTTCTTTCTGTACAGTCCTTCATCATTGTTGGTGATATTGCCTATTATTGTGGTGTCATCCGCATAGGTGTACAGTGTGTAGAGCATTGGTGAGACACTGGGGTCTGCAGGTGAGGAAGTCCATAATCCAGTTGCGCAGGGTGTGACTTATTCCAAGTGTGTTGAGCTTGGAGAGGAGTCTGGAGTGGTGTTAAAGGCAGAGCTGAAGTCGATGAACAGCATTCTTACACATAATGTCTAAATAGCTGGCAACACAAGTGAGTACACCTCACAGTGAACATGTCCAAATTGTGCTCAAAGTGTCCTTGCTTGGTACTCCTCACCAGGGTGCCACCACACATGCTGGAAACCATCTGAGCCAAACAAGTTTATCTTGGTCTCGTCAGACCACAGGACATGGTTCCAGTAATCCATGTCCTTGGACTGCTTGTCTTTAGCAAACTGTGGGCTTTCTTATGCGTCAGCTTCAGAAGAGGCTTCCTTCTGGGAAAATGGCCATGCAGACAGAGTTGATGTATTGTGCGGCATATGGTCTGAGCACTGACAGGCTGACCTCCCACTTCGTCAACCTCTGCAGCAATGCTGGCAGCACTCACGTGTCTATTTTTTGAGGCCTGCTCGCAGTGGAACCTGTCCTGGAAAAACGCTGTATGACCTTGGCCACCATGCTATAGCTCAGTTTCAGGGTGTTAGCAATCTTCTTATAGCTTAGGCCATCTTTGTGGAGAGCAACAATTGTATTTCTCAGAAAGCTCTTTGCCATGTGGTGCCATGTTGAATATCCAGTGGCCAGTATGAGCGAATTGTACCCAAAACACCAAATTTAACAGCCATGTTCCCCTTTCACACCTGCAACCTTATAACTCTAACGAGTCACATGACACCAGGGAGGGACGACGACACAATTGGGCACAATTTGGACATGTTCACTGTGGGGTGTACTCACTTGTGTTGCCAGCTTTTTAGACATTATTTGCTGTATGTTGATTCATTTTCAGAGGATAGTAAATCTATACTGCTATACAAGATGTACACTGACATTTGCAGAAATGTGAGGGGTGTACTCATATATATTTGTTACTGGACGGTCTCCAGTTCGATCCCCCAGAGTTGACAGGACTAAAATGCCCTTGAACAAGTTACCTAACCCCCAACTGCTCCCTGGGCGCAATGGATGGGCTGCCCTCTGCTCTGGGCAACTGTGCTCACTGCCCCCTAGTGTGTGTTTGTGCATTCACTAGTGTGTATGTGGTGTTTCACTGCACAGATGGGTTAAATGCTGAGTGGTATTCCTTCATTGTGGAATTAATAAAGGGTAATTTAAATATACAGCCATATGCAAAGGTTTTGGTGCCCCGGTCACACTACGTATTGATTTTCTCAGTGTAAATAAGTGAACACATCCTCTACAGAGAACACAATTAATGTACAATTACTGTTCATTTGCTTAATTGATTTGCTTAATTTTACATATTCGTAAAATGTGGCCAAACCTTATAGTGTGTTTTGTATTTTATTGTCCCACTGTCTTAAAGTATTACTAGCAAATAAATAGAAACTGTGCTCTAAAATTAGCAGAAAACTGCCATGTTTAAGTTCCCTGTAGAGGATTTCCTTTCCAAAAAAAAAGGAAAAATTATTAAAACTGGGGGACGTTAAACTTTTGCATAAGACTGTTTTCTCCACTTTTTCATCTGAACCAGCCCTATATTTCAAGATTAGCACTGAGCATACAAAAGACATTTTTTAAATCATCATTAAAGCCTGTGAGACACAGAGATAGTTGAGTTATAAATAACAGTCTAGTTCACAGTAACACAGCTCACTGTGACCAACACTAGTTACCACAAAGATGCACAATTTTAACTGTTCGGACCGACGAAGCAGCCGAGCACAAAATCACATACACTCACACATCCACACCACACACTGACGCCGGTTCTCACTTGTTTCAGCGGCTTGTTGTTGCAATGGTGCTGGTCAGTTGCGAACAGAAGCGAATATCATGAGAAAACTTCATTACTGAAGCTTTGCAAAAGTACAAGCTGGCGTTGGCTGGGGGAGGTTGCTGATTAGGGCTTGACCAATATGTCCAATATGATCAACTGATATTAAAGTTCCAGTGAGTCACAGCTATCTGCAAAACTCACCAATAAAACCTCAACATTGGTTTGAATTGGCTTGTTTATATTATACTCAACATGCATCTCTAACGTGTGGAAATCACTTGTTTATGAGTAGAGGACTTTAATGGTCAGATTTTTTTTTACAAGGCTGTAAGCAAACGTAAGGTCAGATTACATTTATTGTGAAAGTTTTGTGAGGTGAAAGTAGGTTAATAGGGTCCTCTACAGCGAACAAACTTAAACGCGCAATTTTTCTGCAAATTTTAGCCACAATTTCTATTTATTTTCTGAGTTTAACATGTTGGAAAAAATAAAACATTAAGATGTGCCATTACTTTTGCACAGGTCACATTTTATGCTAATTTTTTCCCCCCAATATGTTAATCTCACCAAATCAACTGTACGGCCCAATCCCTTTTCACCCCTCGCCCCTGCCACTTAGCCCTTAGCCCTCTGTTTTGTCCTAGTTTTTGTTGAGCTAGAAGAGTAGAGGCGAACGGTGGAGGCGGACACTGGAGGCGAAGGCGAAGAGCTACACGGCCCTCCGAAAGGAGGTTTTTCAGAGCCGTACTTCAATCAAAGTGTTCGAGGGAAAAAAAATACAACATGGCTGCTCAAGTGACCAAAAAAACCAAATGTGAATTTTCACTGTTAAAAAAATTATGATAACCAGTGTGTGATCTTAATGTCATTTCAAGGTACTGTTACCCTTAGCTAGTTAGCTAAATTTCCCATTCCACCTTAAATGGAACAGAAGTTACATTCTGGCACTTCAGACATCAGAACTGCTCCATTTAAGGTGGAACAGGAAAATCTGAACAAAAAGCTGGTGAAGATCTTCAGCTTCATATCACTGAAGAATTAGGGGAGGGCAATAATAAATAATTGCCCCCCTCTTTGAAGGCACATTATGCTGTAAATATTATACATTTAATATATGTAATATACATTTATGGCATCTAGCAGTGAGGAGCTGAACTTTACCCTCCTCTGCTGTCACTGCAGACTGGCAGGGTCGCCTACAGAGCAGTGCTAGTAGCTGTTAATGAAGTAAGGTTCTTTTATTTGAGGGTCCCATTTCATAGGGATATATTTCAACCACTACCCGTTGTAACTCAGTTCCAAGAAGAAAGGTGACACTCGAAAACAAGAGCTAAGGGTTGAAATAAGGGACTGGGCACTCGCGCGCATTGCAATGCGCAGAAGTGTGTTCTCTGTAGAAAATACGTAAATTTATTTTAACTTAGAAAATCAACAAAACAAAAATGTCATTTGACCAGAAGCAAACTTTTACACTCCTCTGCAAAATAAAAACTAATTAACAGAAAGCAAAAAAACTGCTAAGAATTCTGGGAGATGTTACGCTGCTAACGTTTACATTATTTATATTATCACTCTTCTGTTTCTGCTGTTTATTTGAGTTTAGGAAAGAACGAGTCAGTAAAGCACTCTTTACCTAAAACTATGCTCGGCTATCGGAACCACCAGCTCCTTAAAATCTGAATTTGTTGTATCGGTCAGGCCCTAATGTTCAGTTGACTATAATGGGGATTTGTGTCCAGTGAGTGGCTCTAAAGGGGACTGATGAGGTTAGAAAGGACTGAACGTTGCACTGAACTCAATGATTACATACAGAATTGGTAGAAATAGGAGTTTCAGCATTTTGACGTAGCACCACTCAAATGTTGACATTTGCAGAGTCGATTTGTCTGCATGGTGTTCATGGATACTACGGCGTTAGAAGGACTCCCCTTTACATTCAGCACGGCTGCAGAACAATGGGCTAAAGGCTGGACTGGGGTGTGGTCAGAGAAGCACAGCGACAGCACAACACAGAGGGCCACTGTACTCACCTCCAAATAACTCCAGATCTCTCAGACTCTCCACACTCAGCTTCTCCGACACCCAGCGCTGCAGAGACGAGCGAGAGCGAGGGCAAGAAAGAGAGAGAGAGAGAGAAAGAGAGAGAGAGAGAGATAATTAGAACAGCATTAATACCACTAATGCTCCATTACTATTAACCATAAATGGATTTTAATCTGTTATTTCAAAACAACTTAACAGCGCTGAGTAAATGTGTGAAGTGACCCAAACAGAATAAGAAAACCTAAAAAAACAAACCATTTGACAAAAAGCACTGAAGTGCGTATTAACTGTCAAATGATATAAAATACTGCTGAAAAGTAACATCACTGTAAGTATGTAGACTGGGGTTTCTCAACCACAGGCCAGGGACCACAAGTGGGCCGTAAAGCACTCCTTGGTGGTCATTGAAGCTAAACTCAGGGGGGGGCCAGTGGGCTTGTGATGACACTTGGTCATAAAAAATCAGTGGAAAAAAAATTTACTTAACAATAAAAAGACTTGAAATGTTTTCAGACAGTTAACAGCATTAATACAAGCCCCACTGTAACAGTGCACAAAGGCAGCTTCATCCATTTTTTTGCCCTTCGCCTCTAAAAACATCTGACCTTTCACTTGTCCACTGACACCATATATTCTGCTGATATGTCATGTTCAGTGATGCACATCTGATATTGCAAATTTCCCAAAAATGAGATTTTTATGCAAAAATATTGAGTTTTGCTTCTGTGTGGGCCTTCATGCATTCTAGTGAAACAGGTGGGCCTTGAGATGGAAAGGTGGAGAACCTCTGACATACGATACGATATATCGGTCAGTTTATATCGGAGGTTTTCTATATATTGTTCTATTCTGCTTTTTTACTATTTTGAACAATTAAAATGTTATAATTAAACATTTTAATCAGTTGTTAAATATGATTATAGACTTAACTTACAAAAAATAGATTATCTTCAGCATTTTAAATTATTATGACACACACCGATCAGCCATAACATTAACACCACCTCTTTGTTTGTACACTCATTGTCCATTTTATCAGCTCCTCTGACCATATAGAGGCACTTTGTAGTTCTACAGTTACAGACTGCAGTCCATGTGTTTCTCTGCATACTTTGTTACCCTGTTCTTCACTGGTCAGGACCCCCACAGGGCCACCACAGAGCAGGTATTATTTGTGTGGTGGATCATTCTCAGCACTGCAGTAACTGATGTGGTGGTGGTGTGTTAGTGTGTGTTGTGCTGGTGTGAGTAGATCAGACACAGCAGTGCTGCTGGTGATTTTAAACACCTCAGTGTCACTGCTGGACTGAGACTAGTCCACCAATCAGAAATGTCCAGCCAACAGCGTCCTGTGGGCAGCGTCCTGTGACCACTAATGAAGGACTAGAGGATGACCAACACACAGTATGCAGTAACAGATGAACTACTAGCTATCTGATCCACTTGTACCAGTGCAACACACACAAACACACCAAAACCAGGTCAGTTTCACTGCAGTACTGAGAATGATCCCCCACAAAGATAGTACCTGCTCTGTGGTGGTCCTGGGGGCGTCCTGACCACTGAAGAACAGGGTAAAAGGGGGCTAACAAAGTATCAGAGAAACAGACGGACTACAGTCTGTAACTGTAGAACTACACAGGGCTACTATACAGTAAGAAGAGCTGATACAATGGACAATGAGTGTAGGTGAACGTAACTAAGTGGCCGGTTGGTGTCTGCACAGCTGTTATATACTCTTAAAAAGATGGTTCTTTACAGGTTCTTTAGTAAAGAAAATGGTTCTATAAAGAGCCATGAACAATCAAAGAACCCTTTTTATGATTAAAGGGTTTGTTGCATCATGAAAGTTCTTAAGACTGATGGAGAATACGCTGTAGATGGTTCTACATAGAACTTTTTGTAAATGGTTCTATATAGCACCCAAAAGGTCAAGCTGGTAACAACAGAAGAACCCTTTTGGGTGCTACACATAACCCTTTTCAAAAAGGTTGTATATAGTACCATTTATAGCACATTAATCTGAAGAACCTTTTAATCGTGCAAAGGGATCTTCGAGAGTTCATGGCTCTTTATAGAACCACTTTATACTAAAGAACCATGAAGAGTGTAGAAGTGATGCCTGTGCCATACACAGAGTGTAAAGCATTTATCCCATAAATGATAACAGAGTGTCCCACTGTCCATCCAGAGACTGTAAATGTGATGATCTATTACTCTGATCACAATCAAGCAGAGAACCTTAACACGGCATAAAACAGTCCTGTCATCTTCACCAACACAGACGGCTGCTCAGAACAGAAACATCGGTCTGACTCACCAAAAAAGACATGGATCCTGAGGGAGACGACAAGCAATTACACCATCAAACCACTCAACATAAACGTCTGTACAGTAAGAGAAAAAGCAGAAACAGCATAAGATGAAATAATACAAATTCCCAAAGGGCAGTTTATTCTGCAGTCCCATCACCTGCTGCTCTTTTATGTATTTTCCTCTCCCAAAAAAGCCCAAGACAGTCATTTCAGCATGAAAATACATTATTTGTGGTGTGGTAATCTTTATTATCAACGTTAATCTATAATATTGTCACATTCCTATAATAATCATGTAGTACTGTCTTAATAATTTGTAATAATAAATGAACTTATAACGCTCTTATAGGAATCACACAGAAATCCTCACAGTGCTACTACAGATGTTTTTAACATAGCTGGAACTTTATATACACTAATAAAAAAATCTTCACAGGATTTTTAGTAAAGGCAGTGGTTCTATATAGAACCATGACACCCATATAGAACCATTTCGTGCTTTAGATTGATGGAGAACGTTGAGTTTTTCTTTCCTGTGGGTCTCCGTGCATTCTGGTGATAAACAAGTGGACTTTGAGATGGAAAAGGTGGAGAACCTCTGGAATATATGATATATCGGTCGTGAACGGGTTCTGCACCAAAAGCTTGACATGGTAACACTAGTAGAACCCTTTTCAAAGGGTGTTCTCCACAACCGTTCACCTCACATTCTCCATCGATCTGAAGAACCATTTCACCAGACGAAAAAAACTGAATGCGGGTCTACATGAAACTCCTGAACCACCGCCTTTACTTCTGAAGGGTGCAGCTGTTGGTGTTTAATGGGCTTTAGTAGCATGACTGCACAGGTAACATTACCGAAGCGCATGCGGTATAAAAGCCACTCACTGTAATCAAAGCACCTCGATAAACGTCTTTTATTCGGGTGCTCTGTGTCTGTGCTGAGCACATCTGTGTACACGAACATTAGACTGCATGTTCGACACAACCGAAGCTGAACTTGGCTTCTTACTCTCCAGCTTCTTCTCCGAATTCTGCCGCTGAACCTTAAATCGTGCAGCAGCTACATTTCGGCACCTCCGAGTAACGCAGCTAGGTGCAGCTCCGTTTAAGGTGGAACGGGAAAACTCGAATAAGACGCTGGAGAATATGAAGCCAACTTCAGCGTCGTTTACCATCACCTAGCCTAGCTCAGCAGGCTGGCTAACCTGGCGCCTTTCTCTGCTTCAAGACGCAGCACTGGTTATTAAACGCGCGTACTCACCCACCTCTGCAGCAGACCGCTTTTATCTCGTCTCTTTTCCCTCCTGTAAGATTTGCTGATTTTACATCATCGCATGTTTTGATTTTCTGACCGATTCTCATTACCAACGCGCCCCGCGGTAGGGTGGGAAACCTCCAACTACACCGAGCAACGCCAGAAACCGCTCAGCAATTGGTCAAAAGCAGATAACGCCCGCTTTTTCCGTCAATCTGATTGGATAAATTCACTCCGGGGGGGCGGGGAAAGCCTTCGATTCCGCCTGTTTATTGGCTCCGTGCTCGAGAAAAATAAAGACGAGCGAAAAAACGCCTAAAGTTTCGCGAGAGTTCCACACGTTCACGTTTAACTCTGGGCCGAGCAGGGCTCTGTTCCAATTGTCGCACTTGCTCCCTGTATACTGGACTGCTGTCTCTAGTAAGAGAACTGGCACATTCTCACCGCGGACACAGCGCGAGGAAGTGTAAGTGTACTCATTAAGGGTTGAATCTGTTCCCGTCGTGTTCTTCCTTCTTTTTAAAATTCCAGTTATTGTATTGGCCCTTGTATCTCAATACTTAGCTATTGTTAAACAATTCCAGGTTTTCTTTATTTGTTTGCACATTTTATATATGTATACACACACACACACACACTTACTTACTTGTTTATTTGTTTGTTTGTTTGTTTGTTTATTGGGGGCAGTCGTGGGCTGGAGGTTAGGGAACTGACCCTGTGACCGTAAGGTTGCCGGTTCGATCCCCTTGGCTGACAGTCCATGACTGAGGTGTCCTTGAGCAAGACACCTAACCCCCAATTGCTCCCTGGGCAGCTGTGCATAGGGCTGCCCTCCGCTCTGGGCAAGTGTGCTCACTGCCCCCTAGTGTGTGTGTATTCACTAGTGTGTATGTGGTGTTTCACTTCAGGGATGGGTTAAATGCAGAGGTGGAATTTCCCCGGTTGTGTATAAAACACCACAGTAAGATGTGATGCATGTTTTATTATTACTATTGCTGCTGTTGCATTAGCTAGCATATTGTACACACTAGCTAAGCATACTTAACGCCGTTGTCTGGCACTAGATAAGGTGCTAGAATGCAACCACTTACTAACTAACCTAGGTAATCATGAACACAACAGTATGGACTAGCTAAGTGTTGTGCGACACATGAGGTGCTAGGGCGTGAAGTGCATTAGTGTGCCACTACCTACGAACTAGACACTCAGGAACCCATCGAGCATGCACGGTCTAGGCGCGCTAGAACATTACACACTAACTGGGCACTCTTAGAGACAAGAACTACGCAGCTGGAGCGCTAGAACTGCACACTAAGTAGGGGCTCAAGACCAAAGCAGGTACACAAGTATGCAAATTGGACGGCAGCCAGTGTCGCTTTCACATGACGTGAGAGCACAACAGAGCGGAGTGGACGGTGAGGGGCGGTGAAGCTCCTGCGCTCCGTCTACACGTCAGGTAGGTTAGCTTCACTTCGCGGCGAATTTCGCCGAGATAAAAATAAAATAATGCACTTGAATCTTTTCTTCTTCGCAGTACGCTCTGTAGGGACGTTGACCCGCGCCCCGCGGCTCTCCGTTTGGCCCTGGCTACTTTGCCCTTTTGCGTTAGCCGATTAGCAAGTGAGCTAGCTGCATGCATGCTAACTGATGTAGCTAGCGAGCTAGCCAGTAACGAGCTAAAATGGACAAGCCGATTGAAACAGAGTCAGAAAAGGACTCGTAACTGTAATGAAAGCAGATAACTAATTATGGTGACCATGCGTGACTCGAGAGGGTTAACCTAGCTGAGCCGCTAGTTGGGGCTTATTGATTCACAGAATTCCCCGTTCTACCTTAAATGTTGCAGCATGGTGGCTTTTTATTCGCCAGCTTCTCGTTCGAACTTTCGCGTTCCACCTTAAATGGTGCAGCGCTTGTAGAAATCTGAGGCGCCAGAATGTCACTGCTGCAGCATTTAAGGTGGCCCCAGTCTTGGCCTCGTCCAGATTCAGTTCAATAAGCACTTGATCGTTCCTAAATGTTGTGATTCAGAAGCAGGAAAACACGAAACTGCAGTGCAGCGGGTCTGCAGGACAGGAGCGGCGACTCTTCCGTAGGAACCGGACATCAGCGAAACTGACTGGCTTTTTCAGAGAAATTTCGGAGGTTGTGGTTGTAACCTTCTCCCTCTTGCCCCCCAGGTGTTCCTCTGTCTGCATATCACTGCTTCTAGCCATGAACTGGAGCAAGGGTGGTCCGGGAGGCAAGCGAGGCTTTGGATTTGGGGGGTTCTCCCTGTCCGGGGGTAAAAAAGAGGAGCCTCGTTTGGCCCAGAAGGCACACACGGCTTTTGGGGGAGCTGGGTCAACAGGGGGTTACAACAAGAACCAGCAGCTTCCAGGATTCTACAAAATAGGAACAAAACGGGCAAATTTTGATGAGGAAAACGCGTGAGTGGTCTCTCTACTGTACATGCATCCTTACTGTGAAGGATGCTTTTAAGTGTGTGTGTTTTATGGTGTGAGGGGGAACTTCTCACGGCCACTCTGAATTAAAGAGGAACACCACAGATTAAAAAAAATCTGCATAATTAAATAGTTACAATGTTAATGAAGCCATGTGAGTGGTTTGGCGTGAAAATACGTGTCTTTCGAAGAGTGCATGAGTCAGAATTGTTCACAGCAGTGGTGATGGGAACCAGGCATCTGAAGAGTTATTGCCTGACAGAAAGCTCAGACTACTGAGAAACCTGCCGGGCCGGTGCTCTCCTTTTTGTTTTTGTTGAGGGATGTTGTTTAGAGTATAAACAAAGAAAAGGCTCCTGTAGTTTGGAGTGATATGGATGTGTTTTTCTGGTTCTCCTCAAGGTATTTTGAGGATGATGAGGAGGAATCGAGCTCTGCAGACCTGCCCTACATCCCAGCAGAGAACTCTCCTACCAGGCAGCAGTTCCAGTCTGGAGGAGGAGGAGGAGGCGGCGGTGGTGGCGGCGGCGGCGGCTCGGACAGCGAAGATGACCCCCTCGATGCATTTATGGCCGAGGTGGAGGTAAGATAGTACACTGTTCACTGACGCCTGCTGACACCTACTTTAGAGGTCTGTTCCTGACGTGGAGGTCCTCATTCCAGCACAAGGTGATTTGCCTGCTCTGGTGTACTTATAAAACTGGCTAATTAGTTATTTCATTATATGTTTATATGTTGCCATTATTATTATTATTATTATTATTATTGTTTTCTTGTTATTCTTATTGCTTTTATTATTGCTGTTATTAGTATCAACTGTTAAGTGTGGGATCAAACTTCTGTAAGCTCTTGCTATTTAGGAAGGCTGAGTGTGTCTCTATAGTGTTGGAAAGTGGCAGCATTCCCTGTAAAAATGCTCTTGTTTAGGCTGTTTGTGTATAAACGTGGAATTTTTCCAGAAAAAAAAAAACATATCAGCAAGAAGTTGTGGTTTAGTTGTCCAGTTCCATAGGCCAGATCATTTGAAAGATCATGGAAACATGGCTGCTGTTTTGTGCTTAATCTCTTTTCCTTTTTGTAACCACCAACAGAGTCAAGCAGCCAAGGATATGAAGAAACTGGAGGACAAGGAAAAAGAGAAAAAGCTTGTGAAGTAAGATTTGCTAATGGTTCCTTTAGGGCACTGTGAGTGTTTAGCACTTCCCAACGTGAGCTTTGCTAAGTAGCACTAGTGAGAGCCAAATATCTATTAGCTGTTATCTTTATGTAATGGGAGGTATGTGTGGATGATGAGAGAGAGAGAGAGAGAGAGAGAGAGAGGTGATAAATGTAAGAGGGCTTGGTGGAATAAGGGGGTTTCCACAGGTGATTGAGCGAGTCGCAGGGAAGTTTTTTTTTTTCTCCGCTTGTTTCTTCCAGGGGCATTCGGGATGACATTGAAGAGGAAGATGAGCAAGTGAGTGACCCTCCTGAAGTTACTATCACCATACCTCTACTTAAGCAACTGCTTTGCGTTGATCTGTATCTTCTATTCATTTTCCTACTGTTTCCTTTTTTCCGTGTAACACACAGGGCAATTTCGCAGGTTAAGCCACTGAGAGCTCTCTGTGGTCTCACACACACACACATGCGCTATTATTATTATTGTTATTATTATTAGAAGTATTGTTGTATGTTGTATCTTTGTGAAACTTTTTTTTTTTGATCAAACATGGGATTCTCTTCAACATAATACTGTTGATGCACTATATTGCCAAAAGTTTTCACTCACCCATCCAAATCATTGATTTGATTATTGATCAGCCACGAAGCAGTAGGCTACGTAAAATGACAGCTGAGCCCACTTTGTGCAGAGTCAATTCCTCCAAACTTCGTGTGGCCTTCACATTAGCTCAAGAACGGCGTAGAGAACGTCATGGAATGTGTTTCCATGGCTGAGCAGCTGCATCCAATCCTTATATCACCAAGCGCAATGCAATGCATCGAATGCAGACATGTAAAGCGCTGCCACTGGATTCTAGAGCAGTGGAGACGTGTTCTCTGGAGTGTCGAATCATGCTTCTCTGTCTGGCAATCTTATGGATGACTGGTTTGGCGGTTGCCAGGAGAACGGTACTTGTCTGACTGCACTGTGCCAAGTGTAAAGTTTGGTGGAGGGGGGATTATGATGTGGGGTTGTTTTTCAGGAGTTGAGCTTGGCCCCTTAGTTCCGGTGAAAGGAACTCAATGCTTCAGCAGATCAAGAGATTTTGGACAATTTTGTGCTCCCAACTTTGTGGGATTTTCAGTTTGGGAATGGCCCCTTCCTGTTCCAACATGACTGTGCAGCAAGGTCCATAAAGACATGGATGAGCGAGTTTGGTGTGGAAGAACTTGACTGGCCTGTACAGAGTCCTGACCTCAACCCGACAGAACACCTTTGGGATGAATTCGAGTGGAGACTGCGAGCCAGGCCTTCTCGTCCAACATCAGTGTCTGACCTCACAAATGCTCTTGTGGAACAATGGTCAAAAATTCCCATAAACGCACTCCTAAACCTTGTGGAAAGCCTTCCCAGAAGAGTTAAAGCTGTTATAGCTGCAAAGGGTGGGCTGACCTCATATTAAATCCTATGGATTAAGAATGCGATGTCACTCATTTTCATATAAGTGTTAAGGCAGATGAGCGAATACTTTTGGAAATATAGTGTATGTAATACCATAAATATGTCAGCAAACTGATATGCCTTTCTTTGCAAAATATCAGGGTGGGACAAATCTTCTGTGATATTTTTCAGACCTGAGTAGTTCAGTAATCTGTTGGGCATATAGTCTATATGGTATGCTTTCAGACGTTTCTGACATAGTTGTCTTTGTTTTGTGTAGGAGGCTTATTTTCGTTACATGGCTGAGAACCCAACAGCGGGGCTGACCCTAGAGGAGGAGGATGAGAACGTGGACTACGATAGTGATGGCAATCCAATTGCTCCTACCACCAAAAAGATCATCATGCCTCTGCCTCCTATTGACCACTCTGAGGTACTGCGTCTGCATCAGTCTCCACTGTAAAACACTGTGTTATGTAGTGTGCACCACTTTAAGGGCCTGTTTTTGAATGACTCCGAGCTCTTTAATGGGGCATCCGCATACCCGGTTTGGATTATGTACCAGGGCGTGAAACCTGATGATAATCGCACTGTTCCAGGTTTTATTAATTACTGTAAACGTGTGCAGATTCTGTGTGTGTGTGTATGTATGTGTATGTATACATATATATTTATCTCACACACACACACACACAATTGCTGTTGTCTGAAGAATACCTTGTATGTCCAAAATTATAACTTTACAAGAGAAAGAAAAAACATACTGTAGTTTTAATGCAAGTCAACGGAACCAGACATTTTTCCCAGTCATTTTGGGCCGTTTCTTTTGCTCCATTCATAATGAAATTTACACACAATGTAAAGGACAAAAGGTCCTTTGAAATTCTGTCAAAAAATTAAAAATGGAGGTTTTCTTCTGACAGCAGCGATGTGTGTGTTTTAAATGTTTTATTAATTTATTTTAACACTGTATTATTTCTATATCAGGAATTTTTTTGTAATGTAAAAACTTCACTTTTTTTTTTGGTAAGAATTTTTTGTTATTTTTGGTTTGGTGTGAAATGGTTAATTGTAGAGAAACTTACAGACTCAGAATTCTTTACAGTGGTGGTGATAGGAACCGGGTGTTGCGATGTCTGCAATGCAGATATTGCCATTTTATTTACTGTCCCAAACCACCAGTGAACACACACATGTTTATACGTAATGTTAATGCAAAAATAGTGGCAAGTCAGAAAAACATAAATTTTGTTTGGTACCATTTTATCATACAATACCATGCATGTACTTCTCCACTGTGAATTGCTTTTAAAAATATGTTCTGAACTAAAACCTTCTTACAAAACTTCTGTAGAACAGTGTCTCAGTCATTAGGTGCTCATCCCCTCCACCTTGAACAATTCTGACTCAGCAAGTTTCTCTAGAGCACTGTTAACCATAGAATTCTATCTAAAATTTGAAAAATCTGTGTGATTGTCCTTCGACAAGTTATTTGTAAGAATTGAACTATCTTAGTGTTCATGAAGTGAGTAATTGAATAACTGGCCATAAGAAACACAGAAAGAGGTTTGAGGGGCCATCTGACTGTGAGATTCTCTTGTAGATTGACTACTCGCCTTTCGAAAAGAACTTCTACATTGAGCACGAGGAGCTCAACAGCCTGACTGGATCACAAGTGGTGGAACTGAGACAGAAACTCAACCTGAGGGTTAGTGGCTTTCCGTTTTTTGTTCTTGCACACACAGAGCTGCTTTGTGTGTCGTCTGTCACTCTTTCCCTGCTACTGTATGTGAAATCTCACTGACTGTGTCTGATGAACAGGTATCTGGTGCTGCTCCTCCTAAACCATGCACCAGTTTCGCCCACTTTGGTTTCGATGAGCAGCTTATGAACCAGATTCGTAAGTCTGAGTACACCCAGCCTACACCCATCCAGTGCCAGGTGAGCCACTGTACACAAAATACACCCCTAATTAGAAAAGTAAATATGTGGGGTTTTTTTGTTTGTTTTTGTTGTTGTTGTTGTTGTTGTTGTTGTTGTTGTTGTTGTTTTTTGTTTTTTTTTATTGCAGAAGGCAATTTTGAGAGATAAAAGAATTCAGTAATAAGGTACAAATAATCAAAATATCATAGGTAAAATACAAATTAAAATTATAAAAAATGCTGGGTTGTCACATAATTTAATCATAATACATATTTATCCCATAGTATGAAACCTTTTTTGTGATGTTTTATGTTTTAACTGAAAATATTAATTATGCACCGAAAAGAAAATCTGGGCTGGAACTTAATTTCATGATGTGGCTGAAAATCAAATTATCATTTAAAAATTAATTTCTTTAAAGAAAAATTACCTTTTTATTTATGCTTTTGAACAAATTTACTAAACATAAAAAAATACAAAGTATTCAAAATAGGTTTGTTACTGAAATCTTACAGTAAGACAACCTGAGCTGTCTAAGCTATAATAAGACATTAAATAATTGCTGAATAAAAAAAGTTTACACACTAAAATCCTTAAACTGTGTAGACTACTGACTGAAATCGTCTTCAACAACAGAGCAACTAGTCATTCGAGGCAGTGAATTGAGTTATGTTTTTTTTTTTTTTTTTTTTTTTTAGCTGCTCTTTCGTTGGTGAATTTTTTTCTTCATTATTTCAAATCCTGAGTCTACAGATGGCATCAGATGTGCTCACAGTGATTTTCCATTCTGCTTCGGTAGTTTTATTGTTTTATGTGTTTTATTCTTTATTTCACTTGTTTAAATCGATGTCTAAGTTGTAGTGGAGACGCTCTTGGGTTTTATATCTCTTTATATACCTTAGGATAAGCAAAGATTATAAATCTCTTGGCTAATATCTCTTGTACAGACTGTTTCAACCTTTACAAACGCATCTGTGCTGACTGGCACAGGAAAGTTAAGGGAAATAAATGTAGTTTTAATCACCGTTTCTCATTTTCAGTTTTGTTTATTTATTGTGATGGATTTTGATGCTCCGTTGTCGTCCTTTTCTATTGAATATATTGGGTATACTGTTGTGTATCTGTAGAGTTATACGAGAGAGTATCATTGAATCACTTGTAAACGTTACTTGAACACTGAAAGTAATTCATGTGTGTTGTTGTTTGACACCAGTCAGCTCTCCAGGACAGTGCAAACGCAAAGCCATGGTAGTCATATAGGTTAACACTATTGGACTGCCTGTTTCTGAGCTTTCTCACTCTACTTTAGGGTGTTCCAATTGCCTTGAGTGGCAGAGATATGATTGGCATTGCTAAAACCGGCAGCGGAAAGACTGCCGCCTTCATCTGGCCAATGCTGGTGCACATCATGGATCAGAAAGAGCTGGAGCAGGGAGAGGGGCCCATCGCAGTGATCGTCTGCCCCACCAGAGAGCTCTGTCAGCAGGTATGAAGGGTATGATGGCACAGAAGGGTAGGAGCTGGAAGGGAGACAGTAGTCTCTTTTCCACTGTAAGCTCTGTTGGCTTCCACACTTTAACCATATGGTAGAGAAAGATGAGAGGAGAATTTGGTGGTGACATGAATGGGAGCAAGAGAGAGCGAGAGCGCACTGACTGAGCAGCTTTCAGCTGTGCCTCAAAAGACACATGGATTGCATGATGTGAAATTTGCAAGCAGTGTTGTCTGTTACCAAGGTAACATCACAGTAAAGTGAACCTGCACCTGTATCTAGAAACTAGGACTTCACAATATGGACCACATTCTAGTACCAAGATTCTGTTTCTACGTAAGAGAGACACCTTGCAGAATATTAAAAGATCAATAATCTGTCAATAATCTGACTTGATTGACTTTAAAAGGCTTACCTTACTTATTTTGCCCAAAATGTACTGTTGCTGGATTACATAAGCACCCACAGAAACGCATCTGGAGCTGTGATTGGCCAGACTGCTCAAAGCACACAGTGGAAAAAAATATTGTGATTGGTCAGAGGGCTCATTTGTATTTTTCTGCCATCATCAACAACAATGAATGTGATTACATGCACTTAATAATCTGATAATTGCAGAAAATCGGATGTTGTCAGTAATTATATCAATACGTTTACATGCACTTGAGTGAGCAGGTAATGGGGAAACTCCAGGTTTACGTGAGTCAGCAAGTAATCCGATTTCTGCGTTGCAACCAGCCAGTAAACTCATAGGAGAAGATGTGATATAAACATAATCTAAAACTCAAAGTTCATACCACAGCTTTTTTTTCTAAAACATTACACCACTTTACCTGAAAATATAACCATGCATCTAGAAGATGAATAATTAAATCCTTAATTTCGTCAAGCGTGTATTTTGTTTCTACGTCGCTCCAAAAGTGTTTTGCTGCATGTCTCAGCAACACCACTCACTTATTTCTGGTACCGCTGTTTGTTTGCACAGACTGAGAAAGAAATCAGAGTAAGGGTTAACATGCACTGAGAAATCTGATTATTGAGCTAAAATCCCGCTCTCTGTATTACTCTATTCCAAGAAATCGGAATGTGCTGTTTACATAACCATTTGAATAATCAGATGACTGTAGGAATCTGATTTATGATCAGGTTATTGAGTACATGTACACGCACTCAATATTGCAATTGCAGTATATTCTGGAGCTATTGTAGGAACCTAGTGGCCGTTTCATAATTTATAAGTCATTTGCTCTCATGCTCCCATGTTTACTCTTATATTTCACCTGAAAGTCTGTTTTTCTGTTTTCCACAGCTTTATGCATTACACTTTACAAGTATTTCAGTGCTTTAATAATTTCTAATGGAGTTTGCTGTAAAGCCATCTACCTAAGAATGACGATACATATTTATTCGTTTTGATTAAGTATTATTTTTGAAGGGGGGAACTGACCTTACATTAAAGGCAGACATTACATTAAAAAGGGAAGATGGATCAACAGTAAAGCTGTGCCAAAAAATGAAAGAGAATGACAGCATACACGCAACGTGTGGCAGGATTAGAGCTCATCTTTTCATCTTCCTAGGAGGTCTGATTAACTCTGTGTGTGTTTGTGCACAGATCCATGCGGAGTGCAAGCGCTTTGGGAAGGTGTACGGCCTGCGCTCAGTGGCTGTGTATGGAGGGGGCAGTATGTGGGAACAGGCCAAGGCTCTACAGGAGGGGGCTGAAATCGTGGTTTGCACCCCGGTAAGGGGCCTTTGTTATTCTTGGCAACATGCTCTCAATTGTGGTCATGGCAGGTGCACATTTGGGTTTTCTGATATTTATGTATTAAAGTCGCATAACACAGATACTTGATGTGTCTATGAGGTTGTAATATAAATATGGTAATTATTTATAATGATAAGAATAATAGTTGTAGTGGCATTGTTTACATAGCACTCAGTTTTCACGGTTAAATAAAACTGGAATTAGCAGAAAATGGCATAAAATTAAAAGCACATGCCACACCTAGTAAATGTGTTTCATAGAAATATTTAGTTTTGACAGGATGTTAATAGTTAATAGGAAAAGTGGCATTTTCTAATATTTCATGCAAACACAGGGTCGTCTGATTGACCATGTGAAGAAGAAGGCCACATCACTTCAGAGAGTGACCTACCTGGTGTTTGATGAGGCTGACCGCATGTTTGATATGGGCTTTGGTAAGCACTTTTGAGTCTTCCTGTGCAGTTTTCTTCAATCAAATATGTTTCGAAGTCAAACTCTAAAAGGCAAATGTTGAGCCACTGTGATTTCCCTATAGTAAGAATCCTGATTTGCATTTTCTTCCAGAGTATCAAGTGCGATCCATCGCGAGTCATGTTAGACCTGATAGACAGAGTAAGTGAACATAAGTGTGTCAATAAATAAGGGTGCAGGTACGTTTTGTTTACTCTTTTACCTTCATTTTATCACTCTTTCTCTCAGCTCTGCTATTCAGTGCCACTTTCAGAAAGAAGATTGAGAAGCTGGCACGGGATATTCTCACTGACCCCATTCGCGTTGTACAGGGAGACATTGGAGAGGTGTGTCAGTTTCCCGCACAATATCTTCACTAATCATTATAGGACTGCCTGAAAATATGGGAAACTGGAAGTAATAGCTATCAGAGGTGTTTCTTAAAAGAATAGTTCGCTTCTACACGGTTTACACCTTCGCCCAAAAGTAGTCAATCAGCCAAGGCATGTTTGGTGTCTGAAGTTTGCTTCTTTAGTTCTGCACTGGAGCTGCGAGGCTAATGTAGCTAACAAGAAATGGAAGCTTATATCCATAAGTTATCACATTGCAAAATGTATGCCTAAATCTTCAAACCTTTAACTTGTAAAACCCTTTAAAAACGTTTGTGGTTTCTTCGGACACTGTATGAAAAAAGTATGAAAACAAACATAAGTGAGGACTTGAAGATAGCTACTGTTTTCAGCTTTGTAATGTACATTTGTCTGTTTTTATGGGTAACAATAATGTCATACAGTGTTGGAAACCACTCAAGAAAAAAAACGAAGAAGCTGACTTTGTAAACCCAATGTGTCTTGGCAAGTGCTGTACAGGGAAAGTAGCGTAAATCAGATTTTCTTTGCCAAGAAATTCCTTAAAATGGGAGCGAATTCTCTTTATTTGATATGGTCACACTTTTTGAGCTTGCTTTTATTCCTATGTCTCAGGCGAATGAAGACGTGACCCAGCTGGTGGAGGTGTTGCCGAATGGTTCGGATAAGTGGGTCTGGTTGACCCGCAGGCTGGTGGAGTTCACTTCATCCGGCTCCGTGCTGATCTTCGTCACTAAGAAAGCAAACTGCGAGGAGTTGGCAACCAATCTGCAGCAGGAGGGTTACAGCTTGGGTCTGCTGCATGGAGACATGGACCAGAGCGAAAGGAACAAGGTCATTAGTGACTTCAAGAAGAAAAACCTACCCGTACTGGTGGCCACTGATGTTGCAGGTGAGTCAGTTGTATTTGGGTTAGGTCTTTTTACAATAAATACTTAATAAATGAATGTTAAAAATAAATGTAAGGGAAAGGAATGAAAAAGCCTGATGGAAACACATTAATATGCATTTTATTGGAGTAGGTTATATTTTAAATTTCTACTTTTTAAAGGCTTTGTTGTGCATTTTTGCACAAAGTGTTTTACCACTTGGTCTGTTGTTCATTTTTGTTGCCGTGCCTTGTCTTGTCTGTCAGAATTAGTCTTTTTAGCCTGTCAATCTGTCATGTTACTCTTTCCTCCATGCCAAAATCATCTTATTATTTAATCATTCTGTATTATTATTTCTATTCCAGCTCGTGGGTTGGATATTCCCTCTATTCGTACGGTTGTAAACTATGACGTTGCTCGAGACATTGACACACACACACATCGGATTGGCCGAACAGGTCGTGCAGGAGAGAAGGGCGTGGCCTACACACTGCTCACAAACAAAGACACCTCATTCGCTGGTGACCTTGTTCGGAATTTAGAGGGAGCCAATCAGAGCGTACCCAAGGAACTGATGGATTTGGCCATGCAGGTGTGCCGTTAATTCTATTCCCTATTAACTCCGTTACATGTCTGTTTATTCCACTGATCTCTAGAACAGAAAGTATGTATTAATGGCTAAGTGCGTATTTTCTTTTAAACATTAAATCTGTTCTAAATTGGAAATGGCATTAGTTTTCTTTTGCACTGAAATATGTATGCTGTCAATAAAATCTAAACAAAGCTCAACAGATGTGTAAAAATACCTGTAGCACATCTTAGCATGCATGTTATGTTCCTTTTAACACAAATATGACACAAAATGTTCAAATAAATAATACATATGTGTATCATTAATTAATATAATTTATGAGATTGGTCTGTTATATTATTCCAGAACTCCTGGTTCAGGAAGTCACGATTCAAGGGAGGGAAAGGGAAGAAGCTGAATATCGGAGGTGGAGGTCTGGGCTACAGAGAAAGACCTGGCCTTGGCTGTGAATCCTCAGTGAGTTAATGTTTAAGTACTTGTGAGTGTTAAAGTAATCTAAATTTCTTGTTCAGCACAGCTATCCTTGTGAGATCATCACCATAGAAGCTTTATTTTATTCATTGATCCAATTATGTTCAATTGTGTACTTAAATTCTAGTTTTAGGCTGTGATGCACCTTTAAAATACACTGTATTGCCATGTTTTCACTTCCATGGCCACAGGTGTATAAAACCAAGCCACCTAGGCATGCAGACTGCTTCTACAAACATTAGTGAAAGAATGGGTCTCAGCCACAAAGTGGTCGGCCATGTAAAATGACAGAGCGGTGTCAGCGGATGCTGAGGTGCATAGTGCGCAGCGGTCACCAACTTTCTGCAGAGTCAATCACTACAGACCTCCAAACTTCATGTGGCCTTCAGATTAGCTCAAAAACAGTGTAGAGAGCTTCATGGAATGGGTTTCCATGGCCGAGCAGCTGCATCCAAGCCTTACACCACCAAGCGCAATGCAAAGCGTCGAGTACAGTGGTGTAAAGCGCTGGACTCTAGAGCATTGGAGACGTGTTCTCTGGAGTGATGAATTACGCTTTGCCGTCTGGAAATCTGATAGACGAGTCTGGGTTTTGCGGTTGCCAGGAGAACGGTACTTGCCTGACTACATTGTGCCATGTGTGAAGTTTGGTGGAGGGCGGATTATGGTGTGGGATTGTTTTTCAGGAGCTCGGCCCCTTAGTTCCGGTGAAAGGAACTCTTAATGCTTCAGCACCAAGAGATCTTGGACAATTTCAGGCTCCCAACTTTGTGGAAACAGTTTGGGGACGGCCCCTTCCTGTTCCAGCATGACTGTGCAACAGTGCACAAAGCAAGGTCCATAATGACATGGATGAGCGAGTTTGGTGCGGATAAACTTGACTGGCCTGCACGGAGTCCTGACCTCAACCTGACAGAGCACCTTTGGGATGAATTGGAGCGAAGACTGCAAGCCAGGCCTTCTTGTCGAACATCAGTGTCTGACCTGACAAATGCGCTTCTGGAAGAATGGTCAAAAATTCCCGTAAACACACTCCTAAACCTTGTGGAAAGCCTTCCCAGAAAAGTTGAAGCTGTTATAGGGATCTCACACAAGTACACACACACACACACATATATATATATATATATATATATATATATATATATATATATATATATATATATATATATATATATATATATATATATGTATGTATGTATGTATGTATGTATGTATGTATGTATGTATGTATGTATGTATGTATGTGTGTGTACTTGTGTGAGATCCCTATAACAGCTTCAACTTTTCTGGGAAGGCTTTCCACAAGGTTTAGGAGTGTGTTTTTATATATATATATATATATATATATATATATATATATATATATATATATATATATATATATATAATAGTGTATATATATAATATCTCTACACATATACACGCGCACACATACACACACAGTGTGCATGTTGTGGTCCATGTTTGTAAGATGACTTTGCTTACTGTGCATTTGACTTTTCTGTAAATGCAGGAGAGCAGCAGTAGTACTGCCCTTGGTAACTATGAAGCCTACAAACCTTCCACTGGGGCTATGGGAGACCGCATGTCCGCCTTGAAGCAAGCCTTTCAGGTAACAACATGCCTTCAGCCACACATTGTTTATCTCTGCTTACTCTCTCTTTTCTGCTTTCTGACTCATCCATCTCCTTTATCTCCTCTCTTGGCTCAAGATCCAAAAATCAAAGGTTTAAAGTGAAGCTGAAATCAAAAAGACTCTATCTTATTAGTTCCTGGTTATATAAGTACAGTTCACTTTGCTACATCAATTAAAAGTCAAAGTTGTTGTTTTCCTATTATCTTTATCAAAAAGTAGTGACTTTTTTTTGTCTGCCTCTAAAACGTCTTCTGATTTTTGATTGTTAATACGTAACAGCGGCGGGAAAAGTATACAGTAACCACCCAAATACCTTTATATTCGTAGTACGTAAAACATGTCACAGTACGTAAGCAAATATTTCAAAGTGTGGCCATAAATAAAGCAGGAGATAAAGTACCCTCTGGTCAGCTTTAGCGCATGCGTGCTGTGTAAAGGTTAACCATTTACTTTTTGAGTACAATATATTCATATATACCTCTATCAAATAGCACTTTGTCCCCTCTCTCTGTCCCTCAGGCTCAGTACAAGAACCATTTTGTGGCAGCATCTGGCAACCCTCCCAAACTCAGCACACAGTCCAGCAGCTCTACAGGCTGGACCAGCGCAGGCAGTCTGAGCTCTCTGCCCACAGGTTCACCTGAAGGACTAGAAAGATCCCACATGTCATCATCCTCCTCTTCATCCACCTCTTTGTACTCCTCCATGCCACCTCCTCTAGCCCTCAGTTCGGGCACTAAAATGTCTGGCTTCAGCAGCGCCGGCACCTTGAGCTCTATTTCAGACTCTCACTCCTCCTCTAGATCTGGAGACAGTTCCCGTACCGATGACAGGGGTCGCTATGGAGATGGTCACCATCGCCACAGCGACAGACACAGCTCCGGGGACAGGGACCGGGACCGAGACCGAGATAGGGACAGGGACCGGGACAGAGATAGAGATAGAGACAGAGACAGGGACCGTGATCGGTACAGCGATAGAGACCGCCACAGCGACAGGGATCGCCATGGCGACAGCCGTAACGGAGATGGTGGCAGCCGGCGGGACAGAGACAGCAGGTCTGAGAGAGACGATTGGAGGGGAGAAAGGGGTGGAGATAGGGCGGGGTCACATAGAGGAGCTGAGGACAGCTTTGCTGTTCCAGATCCACCAAAACGCAAGAAAAGCAGGTGGGACAATTAAAGACAACCAGTCAGTTTTCAAAAAGCAGCTTGCTTGGCAGACACTCAGCCTTCTTAGCAGAGTCATCTTGTCTTCTTTCAACCACAAAACAACATCTGAAAGACTGCTGAACATCACTGAAATTAAGCGTTCAAAGGAGTAATCCAGCATCTTTCAACTTAATCTCTAGGGGTGTGATGATGCACATATTTTGGTGTGAATTGATTGACAATAGGCCCCAAAGTACACGAACCAGATAAAAATCTTAGCCATGTGAGACCCTTCGAAGAGGCAGAGCAGCATGTTGGCAACACATCTTTTAATTTTGATACACATTAATTTTGGTTTTTTTTTTTTTTTTTTATGGCATTTTCTTGCCGGTTTAGTCATAGCCAGTTCCTTACTCAAGCTAGGTTTCCCCATCACATGATGCTACCAAGCTAGGCATGTGAGGGCTAGCTTGTGCTTCAAGTGCCACGCTCCATCTTTTCTGCCGCTAAAGCGACATCATTGGACATCTGAACATGCTTGGAGGAGAAGGCTAACTGACAGTCCTTTTAAATTCTTCACACCCACTTGGACGATGGCTATGATATCACTGGGGATTGAACTCATAATCTCCCCACTTCTAATGATCGGGCCTATTTTCTCTCTGGGTAATACAGTTGCACCCTTGCACCCTTACATCCTTGTGATATCCATCTGCCACACAGCAGACCACAGACCATATTTCAAACACTTTTCCTTGCATTTGGAAAAGAACAATAGCACTGAGTTTCAAGTTAATGGCTTTTCTGTTTTTGACCAAATAAAAGGAAATCAGTCAAACGTATTGTCTGTGGTAGTGAACTATGCTGCAGATGCCACAGATATAGATTAGGATGAAAAACACTGGAGTATTTCTTAAAATCTCCATCTGTCCTTCACCATAAAGACTTCTGACCATTTTTGCCACCCAGGCTGTTTGTGATGTATGACTGAGTGTGGAAACGTGAATTAAATCGAAGCAGACAAGCCTTTTTTGTAATAGTATATGTGCGTGAATCTGTCTGGAAAACCCAAAACTGCATTTTGTGTTAGGCAGTTTTAGAAGAGTGCTTTTTAAGGCACAGAAATAAGGTTTTTTTTGTTTTTTTGTGATTCCAACAAAAATTGAGTTTCCTTACAGATAAAATTGACGTCAAAACCTTTTTGACTAATTGATTCAGAGAATTTGTGGGTGATCTATTTTGTAGGTTTAGGACTTTCTTCTGTATTTTACAGTGTACCATTACAAGCTTGGAGCTGTTTGTACCATTGCATAGTCTCCTTTTCTTCTGTCTGTATTTTTGAATTTAATAAAACAAACATGAGTGCGGAAATACAAAGTCCACCTCACATTCACCATTGCGACTCGTCAGGCATCATATTCTTCTGGCATTCGACTTTGCACTTCAAAGCCTTTTAGGACTTTAAGGACTGTATATCTAAACCTATCAACAATTAAAAAGTTTAAGCACCTATATACCACTCATGCTGATCTTCATTAAAATGTGGACTGACAACCTGGAGTGTTGTATGTATGATGCTGTTCCATTTTATTCAGTGGTGTGGAATTGGTGCCATTATTCAAATCTTAACATCTCACCTTGGCTTTAGTAAACTTGTTAAACCCTCTCATTGAATAATCCTGTCTTTCTTTACATTGCCTATGTTTTTGTGCCTTTGGAGGGCATCAGAAGGGCACAGTGGAAATAACCCCCTTAATGGCTTATGCTCATAGAATTGTACAATAAATGAATCAATTAATTAAACTTTTCAGATTTTCACTTTTTTTCCTTGTATCTGCCACTAATAAATGGTGTCATTCTTGCAAAACACTGGTTCAGTGAAATGCTTTGCAAGCGTTATTCACTGGAATGGACACTTTGAAAGAGTCGGTTTGTTAAAAGGTACAAAACTTTCACAGGGGCAGTACCCCTCTTCTCACTAGGGTGGTACCATCAAAGGTACATGAAAAGGTACAAATATGTACACCTGAAAACTTAAAATTTAAGGTGCACAATTGGCCTTGCTCTCTCTGGGTGAGTAGGATGGCCCCCCTGTTGACCAAACTCCTACCCACATTTCATTTCCTACCAGTTGTTTGGCCTGCTCAGTTAAACGGGCTGCCCAAGCAAACACCTTGAGGAGCAACGTATTGGTTGATGTCACCTGTGAAGTGTGTACCATGTACCGTATACAGGTGCAGAGGAACATCAAGCTAATTAGAGGGGGTGGAGCTTCTATCCTCAAAAATGGTATAAAAATTGTGCAAAGGTTGTAGCAGTATGTCTGGACTCTTAAGCTTATGCTTAAATAGAGCTAGGTAAGTTGGGATTGTAGTGTTGCTGCTTGTAAGGTTCCAGGTGTTTCAAGCTTTCAACCACCATGGACAGCAGATGTATTGAGGCCAGTAGCTGCAGAAGGACCTGTACCAGCCACAGTTGGACCTCTGCCTCAATCCTACTGTATACAAACCTCCATGCTCCAAGACCCTTTGGATATTCAGTACCATCAAGTTCTGCACAGACCAGCGAAGAAACTAACATGGCACTTTGCACAAGTGCCACAGCCTACACGACAGCCCATAGCAGTAGCATGTGGTGAAAAAAAAGGAGGTGAGGAAGGGGGTGCAGGCAGGATGGAGCGGGTGGAGACGGGTATCAGGGCTGATGTGTGACGGAAGGATAGCAGCAAGAGTGAAAGGGAAGGTTTACAAGACAGTCGTGCATCCTGCTATGATGTATGGTTTGGAGACTGTGGCTCTGTCTAAAAGACAGGAGGCTGAGCTGGAGGTGGCGGAGATGAAGATGCTGAGATTTTCATTGGGAGTGACAAGGATGGACAAGATTAGAAATGAGCAGATCAGAGGGACAGTGAAGGTGGAGCAGTTTGGAGATAAAGCCAGGTTGAGATGGTTTGGACATGTGTTGAGGAGGAATAGTGGATATATTGGGCAAAGAATGTTGGAGATGGAGCTGCCGGGTAGAAGGAGATGAGGTAGACCTCAGAGAAGGTTTATGGATGTAGTGAAGGTGGACATGGAGATGGTTGGTGTGAAAGTAGAGGAGGCAGTGGATAGGGCAAGATGGAGGCAGATGATCCGCTGTGGCAACCCCTAAAGGGAGCAGCCGAAAGAAGTAGCATGTGGTGAATATTTCGCTTATGTTGAAGTGAAGAAAGACCTGTTTGGAACTGGTGAGTTAATTGGTTCTTTTGGGCATCACCTTGGGAGGCTGTGATGTCAAAGGTGAAGTCACCCAGTACTGGAGTCAGAACTGCAGGCTTGCAACAGTGCCTTAAGAGTGTCTCATTACTGAACAATAAGACTTCTACTTGAGCTCTTGACAGAATAAAACTTCCAGTTGACTGCAGATGAGCTGGACATCTATGCTTTCAACCTTACATATGCACCAGCTGCTTCTTCCACTGGTGCTCCAACTGTTAGAACCCCTGCTGCTTTAATTGGTCTTTGTGTCCATATCCAAGGTATTCCTCCAATAATGGTTCAGATTTGTTTGAAAAGTTTATGGTCTAATGTATAATTTTAAATGCAGGGCTCATAATGTGTGCTGTAATGGTTTGCTGCCTGCTTGGATACCCTATGCTTCTACTGAAGTAGGAGAGGAAAGACTTGTCTTCTCCCTGAAGCTCATGATGATTGTTGATCTCTAGGTAGGATCTGGGTTCTCTGTAAATGTGACTTTCTAATGAGTCCTGTCCTCATAGATGATCTTTGGAAGGCCATCAATATTCAGGAATCTTTAAGGCAGTTCGACCATGTGCCCCTTTGTGTCTACTTTGGACAGCTGTGTGGCCACTGCAGTCCCTGATATGAAACCAGTCCCCAGATATCCCTTCATTCATAACTATGGGTGAGTGACTTCCTTGTGAGTTGATCAGCTACATCCTTTAATGGAATTGCTAAAATCTACTGTTAAGATTACAGGCCCATGGTGTCACTTTTTGCTTCAAACTCAAGCTGACAAGTTAGTTTCAGCTTAAGGCACTTGGCTTGAGGAAGACTCCAGTAACCTGGTAGGTAACAACTGCTCAGCAGGAGTTGCTAGCTTGGCTGTCAGGGCTTTACTTCCTAGTCCTGTAGAGACCAGGATTATCACCTGCTTCTTGAAGCAAATGCAGCTTCTTCCACTGTTGATGCTGAGCACAAAACTTGACCATGGGTATGTTGCTGTTGCACTAAAGTGGTATAGCTTTGGTAAGGCCTAACTCTCAAAGCCTCACATGTGGACTGCAGCATATGGTGATGAACAGGTGTGAAGCTGTTGACACTGGTGTGGCCTCCAGAAAGGGCAAGATCTATCTTCAGGCAATGGTGAGGGCAAACTGACCTTTTCTTGGGGAGAACAGTGAATTTTCTCAGCCCTAGGGAGTTTTGCCTTGCCTAGCTCATGAATCTCTTCACTGAAGAAACTAATTACTGTTGGCTTGGAGCCTTAAGGTACTTTAACTTTGCCATAGAACTGCCTCATGATACTCTACCATTTGACATGTCATGTGTTCATATTTGTTGTTTTCCAGCTTTATTGTTGGTGCTATCTAAACTCTACTTTCTTTTGCAGGCCTACACATGGAAGCCATGTGAGATGACCAATGGAGAAACCATTGGTCCAATTATGGTTAAGGAAGATGCTTGATGGCACAGTGCCTTATTTTCTGAAATGGAGTTAATAGAACGCTTATGTGCTGGAGTAACTAATGGCTGAAGATGGAACAACTCAATGTCTTGTTTATTAAACAACCTCGGTTGCAAGTGTGCCTGCTAATTAGCTGAATCTTAGTTTTGAAGTGCTCATGTGCCACTTATGGATGGCTTCCTGGACATGGATTAAGCTTGGTCAAACTAAGTGCAGTGGTAAATCATGACTAGGCTTGGATTGTTCTGTGACAAACCAGTGGCAGGACTTTGAGCAATCTGGTCCAGTGCTTCGTCTAAGTAGGCCGAAAGGTGCATGGTGTGTTCATGAGTTGAAGCCCATGCTGGAGGCACTACTTTGCACTAAAGATAATGCAGTGACTGGTAAGGTATAGGCAATCTTAGGCTGCAGTGACTCTGGCTTAAAGTAATTGTAATGTTACATCTGGTTTCTTCAGTACCTTCCATATAATGTTGGGTGTAGCTACAAACATGTTCAGAAGTAGACATTGCTGATGAGCTGTAAATGTCGCCATTAGGCCTTAACTAGTCTTCAATTTGAAGTTTATCTTGAGCAACTGAGCAGTCCTCTTCACTTTATAAAGCCACCAAAATGGCATCTCTTTGCACAGTATGCCCCACTAGGTCTGTGCTTGTGCTAGCTAACAGAAGCATTGTTGTGGGTTTTGTGCCCTCTCAGCTATGCAAGGACCAGGACCAGAAACTGGATTAAGATCCCTGTATAGGGGTGATTATGTAGTGTGAATATCATTCTGGCTCAGGCATGTCAAAATGGGGACCTTTGGGCCAAATTGCTATGGAGATTAGCCTCATTTAATGCCCTGAATTCAGTTCATGAAGGCCTTGCTAATTAGATGATGAGCTGAATCAGGCCTTTCCTGAGACAGTATGCTTAAGTCTGCAGTGTTTTTTGGAAATGGTATTTTTAACACATGTTGAAATAGTTTTGTCTGGTTATTCATAACATTGTTACTTTTAACACTGTTGGATCAGAAAACAATGAATGCATCAAAATGAGTAACATGGGTAACAAATGTTTAACATCAGAGGTGTAAGTCATGGGAATGGGATCCTAACACATGGCCAAGACTTAGGAAGGTGTTCCCATAGCTCACTACGTTTTGGCTGTGACTTAAAATTTGATTACCTTTTCCTGAATTTCTGCATAATTGGTTAGAACAAGGTTTGGCAACCCAAATGTTAAGAGAGACGTTTTGTCCCTTCCACAAAAATCAAACAACCTTGGGAGCTACATGTTATGTCCATTTGATTATCTTGGCTTTATATCTCTATGCGCTGATGTTATGGTATGGTTTGTTGTTGTTGCCATGGTGACCAGCAGTTTGCATGCCAGTCTTCATGGTTAACAGGTTCCATTATACCTCTCCAGCGTTAAAGACTATTTATTGTTAACTGTTAGAGCAAAAAGCATGGCTTTTTTTTTCTTTTTACTGTAAAGGAGGATTATTTTATTTTTACCTAGAGAGACTTATCAAGACAGTGATGGTGATAGGAACCAGACATCTGAAGAGTTTAATGCCTGGAAAGCTACCTCACAAAATAAACTTATGTAAAGGTTTTGGTTATAAGCCTTTTTTATTATTAAATCATTCCAGAGTGGTGCCTGCAGCGTGTGGTAAGGCAAATGGTCCCCAAAGGTAATGTACTTTTTCACATTTACCCTTATTTTACCCTCAACAATACATATACCATCTCAGAAGAGACTTGTAGGTTCACCAATTGTTTGGATGGTAAATAAAGTATGTGTTGAAGTCATGATGACCCCCGTTTCCCATCACCACCACTGTGAAGAAATCTGATTTGCCAAGTTACTTTACAATGAACCTTGTCACATTGGTTTCAAGGCAGTGCCTGGCAGTTTCTTTCTGATATGCTGTTGCATCAAAGAATCACAATAGGGTTTGAGGTTTGCTACACCTTTCAGCAAAAACAACTTTTTGGTGGAGCTTATCTAGTGATCTGAACTGTGTGGAAGTAGCTTTTGCTTGTAAACCTCTTGTAATACCAAGAACTGTCACTTCCTGAACTGTCACTTTCTGATTTAGGAAGTGATAAAGCATAAAATGAAGAATAAGCTTCAGTTTCCAGTCACGTTGCAGTACTACTGGACTTCCACCAGATGGGAGGTATCTATCATTCTAGTGTTTGCTCCTTTTTGCCTTCTCTGTCTCTGAAACATCTGTTTCCAATGAGGCTGGGGATCGACAGTTTTACACTGTTTATAGAGGTCAAGAACTAATGGAGACAGCCTGAGGCACTTCTTTCCATCTCCAGAAACTTCCCTTTTTATCCCACCAGACTTCTTGTTCTTACCTGTTTGTTCTTGCTCCAGCATTTTCTGGTTTTGCCCTGTGGCTGATATTGTCTTCACTGCATATTCAGAAAGATAGATATATATATTTTTCTTAATTTCCTGTGGTTCCTTCATATAATTGCAGCCTCAAGATACAACACAGGTCCAAACATTTGCACACACCAGCATTTCTTATAAGATCAAGGGTATAAATAGGGGATTTGTTTTCCTTTTTGCTGCAGTAACAGCCCCTACTCATCTGGGAAGACTCTGCACTAAATGGAACGTTGCTGTGAGGATTTGACTGCATTCAGCCACAAGGGCTTTAATGAGGTTGGATACTGATGTTGTGGATAACAAACGCCACTCCAACCTCCCGTCTCATCCTCTGCGGTACATAACAATAAAAGATTTGGAGAATCTGGAGAAATTTTTGTATGCGACAGCCAAGGCCAAAAACCTATATTAGCGGGCTGTGATCTTGGGGCCCTTAGGTGGCACTACTATAAAAACGGACACAATTCTGTAGTGGAAATCGCTATTTGTTTAGGAACACTTTCAAAAACCATTGTTAATACAGCTTATCACTGTATCTACAAATGCAAGTTAAAACCTTAGCATGCAAAGAAGGAACCATATGTAAACAGGATCCGGGAACACCGCCGCCTTCTCTGGGCCCAAGCCCCCTTAGATGGACTGACGCTGGAGTGGAAAAGTGTCCTGTGGTGACTCCAAAGAGTAGAAGAGTCCAAGTGCTAAAGTGGCCTATCTGCAGTCCAGACCCGTCACTCACTGAAGGCATTTGCTGCATTTATGAAATAAAAAATATGACAAGGGAGACCCTGATCTGTTGAGCAGCTGAAATTCTATCTAGCGATAGTGCAAAAACATGCTCTCAATTACAGCAATTGATCTCCTCTGTTCCCAAACGCTTGCAGAGTGCTGTTAAAAGAGGAGGTGATGAAACACAGTGGTAAACCCCCCCCATCCCCGTCCCATCTTTTTTGAAGCATATCGCAGAAAGTATCGCAGAAGCTCATCACTGCCATTTAATTCTTCACTTTTCCATTATTTAAATGTAAGAAGAGCTGCTGGGCTGCAGTAACGCTGCATCATGGAAAATGGAGCAAGTTTAAATTTAAGTAGTGGTAAAGTTACTTAAGACTAGCCTAGTAAGCTGATGCTTGCTAGCTATCTAATAGGATGCTAGCTTATCAGGCCCAAACTGCACTAAAGTAAAATAAAACATTGGGTAATAAAGTGAGTTTAATAACACTTTTTTTGTCATATCATATAGCAGAACATAGAAACGTTCACTTTAAGTATCAGATTACCACAGTTACAGCAAAGCTAATTTCAGTGAAATATAGGATTTAGCTTTTCCCACATTGGGTTTAATACTAGTTTTAGCTTAAACACGGACTTGGAGCTGGCATTAACATGGATATGACGTTAAGAATTTAGGTTAATCCTTTAGTAAATACAAGGCTAACTGTGAGTGTTATTAGAGGAGCCTATTAGCTTGTTAGCTTTTGAAAATATAGTTTTTTTAAAATATTTTTTTATAAACTAAAATGAAGCAGTTCTTAATTCTACAGATTCTTTTGTTATTTTTTTAGTCTTTAAAATATCTTCATGCAGTTTAGCAACAATTTTGAAACTTCCGTTTTAATTCCTTCACCTCCTGATAAATGTGGGCATATAGTATTCAGAAAAGAGGATGTTGAGTATAGTAATATACTGCTGTCAATATGTAGTTTTGTACAAATACAGTTTTGTACTGCTTTTAAAATATGATTGTCATTACTACTAAGAAATGGTGTCTAGATGGCCTACTTTTGAACATATAATGGATCCGTCCTGGCTGCTGTGCAAATATGACAGGCCACATTATGTTGATTATTGAAGTTGAAGTGTACACGTATTCTGACATAACTTAATTTCCCACAATGCATATTTTGCAAAGTGCATTTGGTAGATCCATCAGCTTTAGAGGTCACAAACGCGCATTAAGGGTTGCTCGGCCCGGAAACTAGAAATTGGCCTGGCTGTTTAATGCTTTGCTATTACAGCCATTCCAGTCTATTAGGGATTTTCTCTGCCTCTTACTGCCTGGCCTGCAGGAAAGAATAGCCCAGTCTCCCTGTAAAGCACTGTCTGGCAAGGGGACAGGGGCTGGACTTGGGACTGTTGGAGAGCTTTTTGTGGGATTGGACTGGTGCCAGGCTTTTTACTGTTGAATATTGATGAGGACCAGGCTTTAAAACATAAAGTTTAATCACCTGCTCCTACAATGATCCATATTTAGAGAGTGCTGTTTGAGTAACCGCACATTTACATGTGACTGCAATTCAATGCTACTTAAATTCATATAAGTAAGCTTACAATTATTTTATTAATCAGAATGCAACCAATTGTTTGAAAAAATCCTGTCTAAGTTGTTAAGATGTTGACGAGGGAATTTGAAGTGGTTTAGTGCAAATGCTCTAGAAAAATTTACCAAATTAGAACTGTTCACAGTGGTGGTAATAGGAACCAGACATCCAAAGCATTTAACCCTTCTAAAAGCTACATGATAACGTAATTACATGATCATTAATAAGATGCTTGGTGCCTGAGACATTGTTCTATGATAACTTTATTTTGAATCCATTTATGGTGGAGGGTGTAGGCAGGGTGTTTATAGGCAAAATAGTCCACAAAAATCAGCTTTTTTACATTTCTACCATGATCGGTATTACATGTAAACGCTCAGAAGGCACATGTAGGTTCAGTGGTGGCTTTGGATAATAAATAAAATGGCCATATTTGCACTGTAACCCATCGGAAGATATTTTGAAATCGTACCCAATCAACAGCATTTCTTAAGACGTTACTTAAGAAGTTGCTCAAGACACTGTAAATGACTGAGTATGAATTCAAAACAACTCGCTGACTGATTTTTAGTGGACCATAGTTTTACCATACTTACTCACTTAGTTGTAAGTTTAAAGCTGGATGCTGTGAATCTGATCTACACTATTTCCAAAAGCATTTGCTCGTCTGCTTTTACACACATGAACTTGAGTGACATCCCATTATTAATCCATAGGGTTTAATATGATGTCGGGCTACCCTTTGTAGCTACAACAGCATCAACCTTTCTGGGAAGGCTTTCCACAGGGTCTAGGAGTGTGTTTATGGGAATTTTTGACCATTCTTCCAGAAGTTCATTTGTGAGGTCGGTCACTGATGTTGGACGAGAAGGCCTGGCTCACAGTCTCCACTCTAATTCATCCCAAAGGTGTTCTGTCGGGTTGAGGTCAGGACTCTGCAGGCCAGTCAAGTTCTTCCACAGCAAACTCGCTCATCCATGTCTTTATGGGCCTTTCTTTGTGCACTGGTGCGCAGTCATGTTGGAACAGGAAGGGGCCGTCCCCAAACTGTTCCCATGAAGTTGGGAGCACAAAATTGTCCAAAATCTCTTGTTCTGCTGAAGCATTAAGAGTTCCTTTCACCGGAACTAAGGGGCCGAGTCCAACTCCTGAAAAACAATCCCACACCATAATCCCCCCTCCACCAAACTTTCCACTTGGCACAATGCAATCAGACAGTACCATTCTCCTGGCAACCGCAAAACCCAGACTCGTCCATCGGATTGCCAGACAGAGAAGCGTGATTCGTGACTCCAGAGAACACGTCTCCACTGCTCTAGAGTCCAGTGGTGGCACTTTTAGCCTTGGATGCAGCTGCTCGGCCATGGAAACCCATTCCATGAAGCTCTCTACGCTGTTCTGGAGCTAATCTGAAGGCCACATGAAGTTTGGAGGTCTGTAGCGATTGACTCTGCAGAAAGTTGGCGACCTTTGCATCCGCTGACCGTGCTCGGTCACTTTATGTGGTCTACCACTTCATGGCTGATGTGCTGTCGTTCCCAATCTCATCCACTTTGTTATAATACCACTGACACTTGACTGTGGAATATTTAGTAACGAGGAAATTTCACGACTGGACTTGTTGCACAGGTGCCGTCCTATCACAGTACCACACTGGAACTCACTGAGCTCCTGAGAGTGACCCATTCTTTCACAAATGTCTGTAGAAGCGGTCTGCATGCCTAGGTGCTTGGTCTTATACACTTGTGGCCATGGAAGTGATTGAAACACCTGAATTCAACGATTTGGATGGGTGAGTGAATACTTTTGGTAACATAGTGTAACTTGTCTAGGATTATCACAGCCATGTTAAGCCATTTTATGTTTAATTCTCAAATGTAATACCTTCTAAATGGGTCTAAATGTTCCAAATGCAATGTTGGTCTTTCTTGATGCATCAAAGGGTTTGGACATTTAAATAAATAAATAAGTAAACAAATAAATGCAAAAAAAAATGAACAATATAACCATCCATGCAGAGCTCATCCTTCTATATATTCTCTTTCATACCAACAAATTTGCTGGTTTACATAAAACAAATTAAATGCCTTGATGTTAAACGAAAATGAGTTTTTTTGTTACTTGGTATTAAAAACGCAAGCGTCACTACCCAGTGTTCAAACGAGCATGATGCATTGAAATTGTCTTAAATGACTTATAGGATTACATGGGTTCTGTTACAGATGGACAGATTTTAATGCTCAAGGCAGTTAGACTAATGACAAAAGGGACTGTGCAAGATGTATATATATTACGAAAAACAAATACAGAAATGTGACATGTTGGATTTTGTTCTTTTATAATGCATAAGTGTGATGAAGTAGGCCATGCAATCTTTTTTCATTTTCAATGACTTTGCCCCCAATGACCAGAAGAGTGAGGGGGGGATTAAAGGGCGGGGTTAAATACCTTAACCAATCACATACAACGTGTATTTTCCACCCGTTTAACGACAAGTCTCCCCACCCTCTTGCGTTTCGATTGGCTAGTAGTTCCTACTACTAGCGGCGAACTGCACATTAGTCACAGAGCCTGGGTTATGTGAACAACTCGCCAATCACAACACAGCACACGGGATCCCACTAGCCAATCGCAGCGTACGAAGGGCGGGACCTCCCTGAATATGGGTGGAATAAACCACAACGCCATCCTGGTGAATAAAAGAGGCTGGGGGAAAAAACTCAACATCATTAGCAGCCCGTCGTTTTAAACACAGCGTTGAAACAAACTGCATAGAGACGCAAGGGAAACCTCACATAAGATAAACTTGATTTATTTGGGGTTTTTAATCGCTGCGACAAAGATACACATACACAGATGGTGAGTGATTTCAAGCCGTTTTCTCGTTTGTAACATTAAACCTCTCCCTCCATCCTTTTCTATTGTGATGAGGGTGGGCTAACAAGCTAACCATAGCTGCTTGGACGAAGCTGAAGTTGGCCTCGGGTTCGTATACGAATTTGCCTTTCCACCTTAAACGGTGGGCAGCAGTTACATTCAGCAGCACCGTTTAAGGTGGAGCGGAAAATTCCGATAAAGAGCAAGCCGGCTTCAGGTTGGGTCTGTTGGCTACGTTCGTCAGGTCTGGGAAACGAGCTGCCGGTGGGTTTTCTAGCACTTCGCATTTGCATTAAAGGTCGCGCTTTCACGATTTAACGGCTTCGAAACGTGCAGTGTTTATGCTTTGAGGGGTTTCATTTCAGTCAAGCTTGTTGTTCGGATTTTCCCGTTCCACCTTAAAGTGTGTATCACTTGCATTCTGGCGCCGGACAGCGCCTGAGGCGTCAGAATGTAACTGCTGCACCATTTAAGGTGGAACGGGAAAATTCGAATAGGAAGCCGGCTTCAGCCGTGAACACAGCTGAGCAGCTGAAAGGTTTACACACTCCGCAACTAAAGCCAAAGGTGAAATAGGACTGGGCTGAGATTTGTGAGCTGTCTTGACTTGTTTTCTCGTCCCAAATTTCAGAAACGGTCAGTTTTGTTGTCTTGCAGCTTTGCTCTGTGCAGCAGGCCGGCCGGTCTGGGAAGTAGTGGTTAGTTAGGTTAGCCTTCTTTTCTCCTGTCCTTATTAAAACGATGGCCATTCAAGGGTTCTTTAAGGGTATATAGAACCATGAACACATTTGCATGCATGCCTAAATGGTTCTATGTATGGTGGAGGGGGTCTTCAGATTTAAGGAGTGTGTGTGTGTGTGTGTGTGATTTTGTCAATAGAACTTTTATGAAAATGGCTTTATGTAGCACCAAATAGGGTTACAAGATTGACGTTGTGACAATAGAACATTTCCGGTGCTTTAAAAGCTGTTTTCTAAAAGGGTTCTAACCATATCATATACAACAGTCTGTTCTCTCTGAATAACCATTTCACCATGCAAATGGTTCTTTAAGTGTTTAAGTGTCTGTGAAGGTGATGCATTTGGCATCTTGGGGCTGTTTTGGCCTTATTGACTTGCTTCAGATTATAGGTTCAATAACACACTGTGGCTACATGTTATGTAATCATACTGTTAACATTGCACCAGCTCCTGATGAGAGAGAGAGAGAGAGAGAGAGAGAGAGAGAGGGGGAGGGTTGATGAACTGAAACGGTCATTTCTTAATCAGTCCTCAGCTCACCACAAAATTTGCTTAACTTTTTTCAGACTTGTTGACGAATATCCATTAAAGGGTCCTTATCCTACGTTTTGTTTTATTTGTGATATCCACTCATTTATTTGCATGTACCAAATCAGTTCTAAATCATTAACATGACACTTTCCTACCTCTTCCTGTCTCTAGGAATTAAATAGCACCTGTGTCATTTAAGATTAATATATTTAAATTACCTCTGTTCTGATTGGCCGCTCTGTGTTGTTCCTTTGTTTTAAGAGGCATTCGGTGACAGCGCTGAAACTTTCAGCATGAGTGGGTGCAGCTAAACTGCTGTTGGCTGAATAGACAGATGTATGTAAATGCATTTGTGACATCACAAAGCTGAAGAAGCAGAAATGGATTGGTTTTAAATTTTACGGCATTTGGCTGACACTCTTATCCAGAGTGACTTACAGTTTGATCATTTTTTTTACACAGGTAGTGTTAGGAGGACTCTTATTGGTATAGTGTGGGGTGCTTGCCCAAGCAGGGGTTTGAACCCTGGTCTACAGCATAGAAGGCAAAGGTCTTACCCACTATGCCATACCAACCACTTTTTTCTTGCAGCTGTGTTTCCGTATGTGTTGCAGCAAAAGTGAACAGTGCATTCTGAAATTTTCACATGCTACACCAAACTTATTTAAACGAAAAAATGAGGAACTTTTTCCCTGTGATCTGTGCCGCACTGTCTGTCTGTGGGGTTTAGGACTTCTGTGTGTACTATTGTTTTAAAGTATGAATCACTTCTACATCACTGCTTCTCCGTCACTGCCCCAGCAGCCCCGTAATGAGCTATTTAGGACTAATTGGGTGAAGTTGCTGTGAATGTGTTTAAACCCCCTTCAGACAGACCCGTTCTTTTACAGGGTACGTTGTGAGCGTTTTGTCTAGAGACGACTGCTTTGTGTGAGTCAGAAATGGCCATCTGGCAGCAGAACGTCTGAACAAACATATGTACTCTGAGAGCTCTAAATTGGCTCCACTGGGCCATCATCAGCTCTGTCATCATCACCAGTAAACCGTTCTCGCCAAATACTGTACTGAGAGGGTGTTTTGTGTGTGGCTCTCTATACAAACTGCTAAAGGCCAGCCTGTTGAATTGCACAGCTTCTTTTTCTCCTCAGTGTCCTGTGGGTTTAGCCCACATTGAGGGCCGTGAACAGATGGAAGGGTTTGCTAAATGTTTCGAGGAATAAGCCATTCAGTCCTCTCTTTGATTACCGTGTGTACACATGCAGCTGATCTGAGAGGAGCTCCGTTATTGCCTGCAGCATCAGCGCTGAGAGCGCGAGGGAGATCCAGGTGTCGCGACAGATTCCTGCAACCTGCTGTCTGTATAAATTAGGCCAACTGTTTATTCCAGTCTGTAACTGGTTGCAAATCTGGGTGAGAAGAGCAGTTTCTGGACTGAGTTGTTCTGTGTTCTTGGCGTTAGGTCATAGATCTGAGGCCTTACAGGGATGTAACAATGCACAAAATTCGATTCATTATGATTCATATAGCACTGTCATTCAAATAAATCATCAGTATCATCAACAGAGAAAACGGATACCAGGGAACAATGTTGATGTGCAGACATGCTACTCTGTAACGTCCCAGTAGAGCTGGAGTAGGCAATATAATGGTGGTGTGGGTTTTTCATATTGAGATGAGCAGCAGTAAAAGATGCTCATTGCAAAATCTATAACACCAGGATTTTCATAACAAGATGCTTGTAACGCTAAAAAATCCTAGTTTAATTTCTTCTTAAGGTATTGGCCACAAATAAGCGCAGATAACACAACATACCTACATACCTACATGTTTTTCCATAAAAAGTTAATGCTAGCTGGATAACTAGTTTGTTTTTTGCAACTGTGAGCAAGATGCCACATTATGTTGGCAGACGAATGGGAGGTGAGATTAGGATGGTTAGAGTTAGGTGGGGTAACCTTTAGCCTAAGGTTAGCCTTTAGAATAGCATCCTCCTAGCCAGGCTAGTGTGTCCATTAGCTATGCCTGAGGTGTACCCCTAGAGGTCAACTGCATCACACAGCGCTGTGGTCTCGCAGCCTGGTCTTTGCATTAAGCTGACGTCTGCTGAAAACAGCCGCTACTGATGGCATTAATGACTAACATTTATTGACACGTGTTTGAGATAGATGACTTAAGACTTGAGAACAGCATTCAACATTGTTTAACATTGTGCTGCTGTGTGCTCATGTGTAAGCACCATAGGTTTATCTATTTACCATTCAGTTCTGTTGCTTTTGCTAAAATATCTTTTTAAATATCAGGATTTATAGACGACATAGACATTATAGTGTAATGATGCACTTGATTTTACAGAGATCTAATTTACAAACTACACAGATTGGCTGGGCTCATTTTAATACAGAATGTTGTGCCCACTTTACTCTGATCAGATACACCCAAATGCTTAGTTGCTTAGATTTCTAGTTTTGTTCATTGGCAGTGGTTTCCATTGCATTTTCATATCACTGTATCACTACTGAGTCGTTGAGAAGGTGAGCTTTGGTTGATATTGTAATATTGTATCTCTAGTTTTAGAGTCGATGGCAGCTTCTGTTTCTAGGAAAAAGGAAAGCATCGAAAACATTGAGAGCTGGCCTGAACACCCAGGGGACAGATTTGACTCAGTTCAGAGAATTGGTGTCTTCTTGCACGTGGGAGGTGTTCAAAACCTTATCTAATAGCACTTTACCACATAAATGGCTGGATTATGAGGTTGCAGTTAGAGGCCTTGCAGACAGAGATACTGGGACATGTAGAGGGGCACGGGTTATGCCATTTTATAACTGACTCAGATTTCTTTGTGCTTTTTAGTTATTTCATTATTTTATGGATCTTACAATTGTGTTCCCTGACTTAAGGTACTGAGATGTACCCTTGAGGGAACCACCCCAGTGACAAGAGTGGTCCTGCCTTAGTGACAGTTTACTACCTTTATTTCTCAGAATAGCAAGATAAAAATGTTGCGTTTTTAAAAATATTAATAAATATGAATATTAAACACTCAAAATACCAGCTAATTGCCAGTCAGTCAACTGACTAATTTTGATTGTGAACCTGCAAGAAACAAGCAAAAAGATGACTGGGAGCAGAAATTACCTTTACGTGGGACACAACCACAACGCACAGAGCCTTTTTCATCAGGACGTGAAAAACAATGGGGTACAGAATCCAGCAAGCAAAGGCCTACCTGTCTTCAACTTTCATGTGCAAAAAAAGATCCACCATGCTTGATTCTTCAGTGATGTGTTGAGTGAGTGAAGTGCTGAGCCTCTGAACTTCTGCTTGTGTAACAGACTAGTATTCATAACCATTGAATCCTTAGGCCTTTTGTCTTTTGTGAATTCTTGTAATATGAGCAGCTCTTCTACAGTTTTTTTTTTTTTTCCTAAGGTGTTCAGCATGTCCTTGGTTTCGTTCACAGTACAACTGCATGTTTTTCACAACAAACATCTGTTGATTCTGTCTGTGTAATGAATACCTGAACATCATATAATCAGAGTCCACTTTATTAGAAACATCCTTGTATTTCCACTTACTGGTCCACTTTTAATTCCACCTCCTGTATAGGTCCACCGTATAGGTCTGCAATCACAGACTGTAGTCTGTCTGTTGCTGCACAATTAATGAGCCTCCCTCTACCCCATTCATTAGCTATTTTCTGAACATGGGACCACTGTTTTCCAGGCGTTTTTGGGTGGAGGACCATTCTCAGCAGAGCCTTTTGGAGCAGTGCAGTCGTTGGATTGAAAAGAGTGAAATTTACAGCATCATATCTTTTAAGTTATTCTAGAGTTTTATGTCACAGCAAGCATATTGTGGATATCATCATTACTTAAAGAACGCTGACCAACTGCTTGTTATGTTGTAAAGAGAACGTAATTAGTCCTGTGTAGCAGGCCATTTGCTCCCGTGGGCTCAGAAAGGATGCTGGAGGCAGGAGATCTCGGCAGCAGCCATATTCATTTTCACTGATAAAACACAAACAAATGACACTGAAACTGGTCCCATGTCTACACTAGACTTCTCGGCCCTTTTCTCAGTTGGGCTTTTCAGCTGTTCAGTCTGTTGCTGCTGCTGCTGCCTGTCCCTCTCTCTGTTCCCTTTTTGCTCTTTTTTTTAAAGAAACCCACACCGCTGACTCTAGGTCAACATCAGCTAGCTTTCAAGGCACTGTAAGAGTTCATTGCTCCACCTCCCCTTCACCATCACTGCCCCTGCTGCCCAGCTTGGCCGTCTGGATCAAATGTGAGGTGTAGTCGTCTGGCAGCCTCGCTGCAGAACAGAATGTGGCACCCAGGAAGCGGGGCTTGGGACTCGTGCCATCCACCACTCCTTCACAGCTCTTCTTTCCCCGCCGCCCTTAAAGGGTTTTGTCCTCCCTTCCTGCTGGCTCTCACAGCCGTCTTTGGGCCTCATTCACAAATACCTTCCTAAGTTTTTCTTAAATTTGTTCTTGAGAAAGGTCCTAAGAAACTCGGTCAGGTTCATGAAGTGTTCCTAAACCACAGAATTGTAGATTATTTTTTGCCTACGAACAAATTGGTCAGTTTTAGAATCTTGGTGAAATCTGCGTAAGTGGGTTTTAAGAAGAAATTTCTTAACAGTTGGTGAATGAGGCCCATTGTGCCCAAAGTTTTGGTGGCAGTTTGTAAATGTGTTGCTACTAGTGCATTTAGTCTGTGTCTGATATGGTGATACAGATGTCATAAAATGAAGTATCATGATGTGGTAGTATAATAGTAATAGTTATTTTCAGCAATTTTCAACCACTTTGAAGCATTTAATAACTAAGCTTGAGATCTTTGTTTGCCTTGTTCATACCAATTTGATTTACTGAGGTGGTTTTTTTTTTTTTTTTTTTTTTTTTTTTAAACCACCCGTTTTGCCACAAATGCAAAAAAGAACAATGTGTAATTGGTTATTTTGAATGTCTGAACAGCCCTTTCCTGTTAAATGACGCAGTTCATGGCCATATTAAGGGATGAAATGCACCTGATTCTCTGACGATAGGCAAAAGTCTGACTTGCAGTACTACTGCTAGGCTCAGAGTGGTCCACTAACCTAAATATACAGTATCCGACCAAGAGAGACTGTGTAGTCAAACTGACCTTTGATGAAGGGCGATAAGAACCCAAACTGTGCCTCAACAGATGAGCAGCAGTAAATGATGCCAGCAAGGTGAAGCTACGAACCAGGAGTTTGATATAAGGTGGCCAGGGAGTTGATGCTGAGGCTCTATTACGTAAGCTGTGGCTTCTTCTCTTCGGACTATTCTTGGAGCACTTTACTAATGAAATTATGCCAGCTAGGACTCGGGGACAGCCTCTGCAGGTTGAAAATGGCATTTTTTTCCTGCTGAAAATCCTCTTATGGAAGGAGAGAGAAAGAAGTCAGTCTAGCGTTATAGGCTTGAATGGAAAGTTCCATTGGAATGCCTGCTAGGCCTACAGCTCAGTGGCTGTAGCAGTATGTTCACTATTTGTTCTGTTCAGAGTGATGCCATCTCTGAGGCAAGTGTATGGCTTTGATGCTATTCCAAGCAAAAAAATGTTAGATTGCTAACTGTTCTGTGCTGATAATGACTTCTAGAATCGTCCTGTATGGGTGTACATATTTCGGTCAGTGTGAAATGAAACAGGTTCGTCGGCTTTGCTAAGGGAATAAACATTTATATTCTCCAAACTGTTTGCCTGGACAGGAAAAAAGGTACTTTGTATGCAGGTACTTGTTGGTTTGTTCATGCACGACAATAATTAGTTATTAAAAAGTAATCATAGAAATGAACCACTTCTGGGAAGCTGACATGATATTCGATGTTGCTGTATGCCACTTGTCTTGGTGTGATTGGATATCATTTGAAGTGGGGTTGCATCATTTCAAGTAAATGAGCACCATATTATCCGATACCCCAATTGGCAGTCAACTCATAAAAAGGTCCTGATACAAGTGTCTGATACTAGCAAATACCCTGTGATGTAAGTGTAGTGTACACTGCTACTAGTGAACAAATGACTGGCAGTAAACTAAGGTCTGTTCATACAAACAATGTTGGCGAAGCTCAAAGTGAGTCCACAGCTTTATTGGCGCTTTTTTTTTTCCCCCCCACCTTATTCTTCTTTGACCACTCGGTACCTGAGGTGGTCTGTAGTTTATAGGAAATGTCCTAACAAGGCAGATAAGTGGTTCTTTTAGTTTTAGAAAAGTCACTCAAGTGTCAGGACAATTCTCACATTGCGTGAATAGAAGAAGCTTCTAGCATGTCTGAACCGCTTAACCTATGCATAAGACGGATAAATAGTGAAGCAGATTCCACGTTGACCATGTCAGTCGCAACAGCAGATCAAGAGAAACCTTTCACTGACTGTCCACATCATACACACCTTTTAAATTAAAAATGGACTGGAACTTGGTAGCCAGTATTGTAACACTGTATTTAACACTGAACCCTGCTGATAACAGACATGTGAGTGGCATGCTCTTTGCTAAATGAGGTATAAAGTAAGTAACTGGCTATTATTGGAATGGCCTGTATGCTGAGCCCTTCAGTCTAGACCTAGCCGAACAAACCGTTGTATTCATGCAGTTTCTAACAGCACAAACTTCATTTTACTTAGCATCAATGTAATCTAATGTGTGCATTTGTAAGATGCTTCTGGTGTAGGTTTCCTCTTTTTCAGTGATTTCTCACAAAAGCAGTGTAAATACTTATCTTATTGGGCTGCTATCCCATGTCAGTTCTGGTATGAAACAAGCTTGTTTTAGCAGAATTATTCAGCAGTGGTCAGACTATAGGGCTGACTGTCTTACTGAGTTGACTGACAGCATGTATCGGAACAAAATGAAGGCAATAATGTACAACCAAACACTAACGACTTATTAATCAATTGATGGAAAATTTAGAGCTGAATGAATGAACACACCAGACGCTATCGTTGTGGTGTGGATTGTTTTTTTTGTTTTGTTTTTTTTTTTTTTTTTTTTGTTTCAAAGTGCTGTAATTTATTTTGCAAGTTTTCTCTGCAGTCTCAGGATTTGATCATTTGATCATACAGGCGTATGGCAGCCTTATTTTGTTTGCTATTGTGTATGTGGATTGAAAGAACCATAATATTGAGAGAAAAGTGGACTAAGAACTTGGGGTTTTATTTGTCTTGTTCCATTTCACATTGTACTTGGTGGATCCGAAGACGAGCACTACTTGTATATTAGGGCTTTAGCTTGAATCAGTGTTTTTGTTCTCTGAACTGTCAGCATCCTGACCAGTTACGTTGTACCAATTGTTTCTGTAGGTGTTTTGTTGAATTAGGCCCTTTGTGTGATCTAATTAAAGTCAACTATTTTTTTTTTTTTTTTAATATTTAATGCAGGACAATCTTTAACCAACCGGGAGAACAGAAATAGATCAAATAAGATGAATTGTATTGAGTTTTGTTGCAATTTGCATCACTTGTACTTTTGTGATTCTTTGGAAGCCATTAGTCATTAATCATTACTTCACAGGACATTTTTCTCCTAATATCACAAGTCTTTTAGGACATCTTTTGGCTTGGAGGCCCTAACCGGCTGCATTTGCTACTTTACAGCAAGAAGCATTTTTAAAATATCACAAGCTGGATCACAGTTGCAAGATGTAGCAATACTAGAGCTCATCATACCGTCGGATAGCTTGCGTATTCATTCTGAAGGAATTTACTGAAGAAGAAGGAAAGTAGTAAGTGTCCTTCTGTCTGAATCTGGTGTTAAATTCCATCCAAACCAGATGGAACTTGTTGCTTCAGGTCTGTGGTGCTGCATATAGACTGATTGTGTAACACATGCCTCTCTCCACGATAACATCAAAAGCATGCAGGCTGCTGCCGGCAGTGTTACTGCACGCTGGATGCTGGATGCCTGACGTGCCTCACTCGAGTTTTCTCACCGCGTTTCAACACGTCCGAATCATGATTGGCCAATAGGAGGTTGGGCTTTGTTTTTCCTGCCGCAGGCCCGGGTCCTGTGGTCTGAGGATGGCTCAAAAGCTTCATCAGTGGAAGTAGTTCAGGGTAGGAGTTGACAATTTGATGTTATTGTTATTGCTATAAATGTGTGTCACAATAGGCCGTTCTGGGTATACTTCAAGTATTTTCAGTACTTCTAAAACTGAACAAATGTGTGCATCATAAACAGATTTAGACCAGTTACCAAGAGCCTGTAAGCAACCACCAATGTGCAGGACCTGTGTAGTAACAAGATGCTGATTGGATCTGTGTTCTGCTGCTGTATAATCTTACAGTATCACCCATGTACCAACATCTTTAAGGGATATTTCACAAAGCAGGATTTCTCAATTAGACAGATAACATAAGCCTAAAGTCATGCCAGTCTTAAAGGAGGTTTGACCAGCTTTGTGAAATAAAACCCAGTTTAAGAAATCCTGGGCTTCGACTAATATGTAAACATTGTTTTAAACCATACTAAACACCCCTTAGTGCATACAGTCCATATAAGGAAATTGTGCTGCAAAAACAGTTTCTGTGATGTCACATTTACATATCCATCTGTTCAGCCCCTGTTGAAGTTCTAAGCTGTGTTTCAGATCCGACTGCTGCTTGAATGAGGCACAAAACAGCACAGCCTGTCAGAGCGGAGCTCATTTATCTTATCAGTCTTAACAGCATAGTAACGAATGGTGATGAAGTGTTATTGTGTAATCACTTTCACATAATTCATAACAAATATTAAATCTTCATATACACAAACTTTGTGATTACATACATGCGTTTGTCAGATCTTGTTGGAGATGCATTTATTGTAATTTTGCACTTGTATAATTCCTGAAACTTGATTATTAATTTATATATAATATAAATATATAATATAAATATTTTTTTCCAGAGTTTCCATTTCCCTCAACTTGCTCATGTTTTATGTGGGTGGCTGTAGGTTTCTCATTGCTTTGAGGTTCACATGATCTCAGGTATTGCGCAGAAAGGCGGCTATAGGCTAAATACAGCTGATGGATACCGTGGAGATGTGAAATTCTGCACTCTTCAGGTTTCCATAGTAACAGGCATGTTCTGTTGACAAAAGAGCAGAGCAGAACAGAACATTGGTTCTTTAACCTCTCGGGAGCCATACAGGCCATCAAGCTCTTGTTTCAGCCCTCAGTGCCGAGTTTCACATTCATGTGCTTCAGTTTGAATTTCTGTGGCTTCTCTCTGTATCTAGATACACTAACATAGGCTAATGCTAACCACAAACTCATGGTACGCTGTGTAAAACTCCTGATCTTTTTTCAGCCTGTAGCTTATCAGCTTGCTAAAAGTGGTTTTTGTAGCCATGTCGGTTGCTGTGCTCATGCTCAGATTTGTTCTTTCCTTGTCCCACACAGATCTGTTTTTTCCTCCCTGCACCATTTTGGGCTGGATACCTGTCCTGATTTTACAGCAGCAGAGCCGTAGCTCTTGTCTACTAGCGTCTAATTAGAATTGTAGCCCTGTAAAGGGTGATCTCAAGAAATAATGGCATGTCAAGTTGTGAGGAAATGAATGAATGAATGAATGAATGAATGAATGAATGAATGAATGAATGAAAAGTGTATAAAAGTGAAAACTGGTATGATGAGCTTTACCACTTGTTTACACTTTGCATTATGTTTCATGTCTGGATCGTACATGGATAAACCTTGGCCACGTTTTATTTGCAATTTTCAGTAAAATGTGTCTGGACTGTGAACCAGATTTTACTTTATTAGTACTGAATGTGAGGAAGATCCATCACGGACCACCTCCGAATGTGGTTTGAGTGATCTGATCATAACCCCATCACAATGTATTATGCTTTTCATTGGGTCAAGAGAAATCGAAATGTGATGCCATCACTGAAAATGCATGCTGATGTGAATATAAAATTTGTGTCCGTGTGAACAGCTGCTATGATGAGCCTTTGAACAATTAATAATGTACTGATTGTTTTGATGATTAATTGTATTATAATATTCCCACAATTTATAATAGTAAACATTTAATTTCACATTAAATGCAAGAAATGAGTTAAATGCATATGTGCATTCATGAGATCCTCCTGGTGTGGGTTTCTTCTCTTTTCATTAATACACACAAAATCAATTTTAGTGCTTGTGTTTATTTTTTATATATGTGTGTGTGTGTGTGTGTGTGTATGTATGTGTGTGTGTGTGTGTGTGTGTGTGTGTGTATATATATATATATATATATATATATATATATATATATATATATATATATATATATATATATATATATATATATATATATATATATTAAAATGAAGTAATTATGACAGCCCTAATCATTATTGTCCAATATTGGAAAATCACATCAAACTATTTTCCAGCTCACAGCACCAATCTCAGAGTTAGTAGTTCTCAGGGTGTTGGAGTTATAATAATAATAATAATAATAATAATAATAATAATAATAATAATAATAATAATAATAATAATAATAATAAAATAAATACTGACTGAATACTGGGCACTATTGTTCAAATTCCTCAGTAGACAGCAAATGAAACCCAGAGCAGACGTCCAGCTCTAAGGCCATTATCTGCCCTGCATCTGCAGATTAGATGCATATTGACATGCCCTGTTGAATGAAGATCAAATAACTTTAACGAGTTGTGCTCGTACTTGTTGAGTGATTTGATCTAGTAGGTGAATAATGTGTGTGTTTGGGTTATTGGGTTGTTAGATGGCTCGGGGGTGGGGGGGTTCTCTGTGCCAGTCCTCATGCAGTGCACGTATTTGCTCGTAATGCACCTGATTCTAAAAATTCATAACAGGCTTAATAATGGCCTCAGTAGGACCAGGTGTTTCAGATTCAGAGCAGGTAAGAATATAATCTTTTAGTGCATTCTTATCTCCAGGACAGGAAGTGAGAGCTATGGCTGGTATGTGGTGCGAGTCTGATGGTGAGTCTGCGTTGTTACAAATGCACAAACTAAAGCTACATTCACACAAATGTTCGGTGGTATGTTACTGTTAGTGCCTTAATTCTTTTTTTTTTTTATTCTAATTTTTTGTAATTCTTACATCAGAGGGATCAGTATATCCAAGACACTTGGCAATTACAAGCTTTAAAAAAAAAATTATTAAAACGATTATGAATGTTCATTGACCTTTCGGGAAAGACGTGTGAGGCTTTGAACAGTGTTGCCGTGTGTGCAGCTTGTGCAAGAAACTTGCTGACATTAATGTCTGCTGGCATTCATCAGCACTAACATGTCAGCCATAGGGAAGTGGTACCCCCTCTTGTGCAGAGCTGACTGCAGGCAATGTCTTTATTAGCACTGCAGCCTCAACTCAGTTACAGGGCTGTGTTGATTGGGGGCTTTGAGACTGCACATTTCCAAACTCTTTAAAGTGAAGCGACAGGCACTGTGACTCGGTCACCTGTGTTGTGGGGGTTTTTTTGTTTTCTTGGCAAGTTTTTTTTTACTGAGCACCAACAAAAACCACTATAGGTCATCACAGCTGACCAACATTGGGGGATGCCTTCTCTCTAGTTACTCATCTAACAAGAAGGAAATGCTAGTTTTGGCTGATTTTGAACACCTTGGAGCTGAATAACACTCCTCACAAAGATTTTCCAGTCTAAATATGAAGATATGTTTTTTCCATTCTTCTGTAAAGATACCATGTAGGAGAGATGAGATTTTGTTTTCCGACAGCAGCGACTTATAAAAACCTATTTCACTTTTAATATATATAACTTTTCCAAAGTAATTTTGGGCCATTTCTGTTTGTAATATATGCAATTTGTGCTCTTTTGTATAAATTTCAGAATGAATGAAATTATTACATATAGCTTACGCCACGAGGCACAATTATGTTAAAACTGAAAAACAGCAAAAATTCACTTTTATACACTTTTTTTTTTTTTTTTTTTTTTTAAACCCTCTTCTGTCTACAGGAAGGGCAGGATATTTCAATAACAGATGTATATGTATGGGGGGGGGGGGTGAAATAATATATATCATAGCTGTTGTCTGTTATCTCTAAAATGGTAACTTTACAGGAGAAGGGGGGAAAAAAAACATCCTTTACTTTTAGTGTAAGTCAGTAGAACCAGACTCTTTTTCCAAGTAATTTTGGGACTTTTCGTTTGGTTCATTCATAACGTATTTTTAAATGGTCAAAAACTGAAAGTCAGAAATGGAGATGCACACAGCTGTCAAAAGAAAACCGTGTGTGTGTGTGTGTGTGTGTGTGTGTGTGTGTGTGTGTGTGTGGGTGTGTGTGTGTGTGAGAGAGAGAGAGAGGTGTTTTGGCCTTTTTTTTTTTCTCCATCCAACTTCTTGTGTGAAAAACAGTACCCAAAGAGACACAACCCCCCAACTAGATTTTCCACTATTGTATCATCATCAGCATTACAAATAAAACCTCAGACACATCTAGGTTCACTGGTGGTTTGTGATAGTAAATAAAATGGCTGTATTTGTGTTGTAGACGTTGTGACGCCTGGTTCCTATCACATCACTGTAAAGGAGTAGAAGTCTCCAATGAACAGTTTCACACAACCACTCAATGAATTTATTTACCCCTCAACCGTTATGGATTATGCCAAAATTATGAGCAACTGGTGGCATTCCCCTTTAAAGTAGACAGTTCTTGGTCACATTAAGAAACAAAAGCCACCGTCTTCCAATGATGGGCTCGCGAAACCAGGCTTGAGATGTTGAACTGTGCTGCTCTTCTCTTTGTCACCACAGAACCCCTCTGCTATTGTCCTGCCTGTCTGAACCCACAGGGACCCCTGGGGAACAGCTGATGGGATTTGTAGAGCTAATGAGATTAGGGTATCGTCCACAGCCTCAGCAGAGAGGTGATGGGGGGAGCACGGATGGATGGGTAGGAGGAGGAGAGAGCAAAATGAATGAGCCAGCAAGCGTGAAAGTCTGTACAGAAGGCTGAATCAGATCAGCAGTGAAGGGCTTAAACGCACTCAGTATAATAGCACCTGGTTAACTACTGTTATTTCACAAACAGCGTAACCTTTTCTCTTCCACTTGACCTGAATATCACTCTCTCGCTTTCTTTCTTTCTCTGGAAGTCCTCTGGCAGGCATAGAATACCCATATCCTGATGTTTGATTTGTGTAAATAAAACATAACAAACACACCTTTTTGTGTATTTCTAAAAATATAACATCGTTAAGAGAAACCACAAAAGATTCTGCATGATGAGACCCTGGTGCTGTAATATTTGTTTTATTTAAAGAGCCCATATCTATTTTTCTTGTTTCTTTGTGTGGTTTCAAGTATGATAACCAGTCATAACTCTTTTATTTATTTATTTATTTATTTTTTTTATATAAATGACTTTTTCCCCCATTTTGTCCCTCAGAATTAGGCCTTTTTTGGGGGTAACTGTGCTTTTAACACTGGTATGTGCAAATGTGCTCTCTTCTGATTGGCTGTTTGTTGTGCTTCATTTAAAAAGAAGTCCAGGCTGAAACTGTATAGGTGGAGCTAAACTGCAGTAGGCTGAATAGGTGGATATATGCCAATGAGAAGCTGCCAGTGACCTCGCAAAAACATTACATTTAAAATGGACTCTTTTTGCAGCTTTGTTTCCACGTATGGACTGTATGGACTTGTTAGTAAGCGGAATGCTTCAAAATGTTTTGCATGCTACACCAACCTCTTATTTCAGAAAAGCAAACAAGCCCCCCCCCCCCCGCGACCCTGAGGGAGAAGCGGCTTAGATAATGGATGGATGAAGTCTGTTCCTTATAATATTGATCTGTATAGTGCTCCTCATTTTCCTGTGTAGGAAACAGCGATTAGGTGTCCCATTTCAGAAAGCCGTCTGTATGAGCTCAAGCCAGAGTCTCTGATCTCTTACCATGAACGCACCATGCCGACTCTGAGGTCAGAGGTCACAAATGATGCCATTATGTAAACGTAACTGTTGTGAAAGCCAGTGAAAGAGTGAAAGCTAAGGCTAAATTTGGTGTTGTGCCTGTTTGGATCCTAACGGTTCCTAAAATAGCAATGCTGTCAGAGAACATGAAGCCTGGACATTGCAAGCAGAGCTGTTGCCTTAATAAACCAACTGCAGCACTACAGACTTTCACCGGACACATCAGCCTCAGTATGTTCTCAGTAGGTTTTATCACTCTTGCCTTATAGCGTTTTCACATTGCAGTGCGGTTAGAGCCGCTGCTTATCTCATGTAAAGGTCTGTGACGGCTTGTATGAAACATTGTAAGTGAATTTTGGCCTTAAATGTTCTTGCCACATCCGTTTACGTTAAGCATGCTGCATAAAATCATTTCGGGGAATGTTTTCGATATTAGTTGATTTTGTTTGGACCGTGCAGTAAAACACTTAGAAGACCCCAATTCTATACTTGTCTTATATTACTTTTTACTTTTTCACTTGAGGTCCACTTTTTCACATTTTATTACAATGTAAATTTTTTTTTTACCTGTATTTATATTAAAGTTAAAGCAATAAAACACTTTTATCTCATGAATTTAGTTTTTTTTATTTTCAAAATAAACATATTTCAACTTTGATTTCTTCCAACATATTTAAACAAAAAAAAAAGAAGTTGAGACCACTTTACCACTTTGAAGTGCCATTCCTTTTTGCAGTGTTTAAAGATTGAGGACATTTGACTGAAGCGATGTAGGTGTATTTTTGTCCCATTCTTCCTCCAAACAAGATAAGTTATGCAGTAGTTTGGGGTCGCATATTTTATCTAAACTGTACCACACATTCTTTGTTGGGGACTAGTCGGGACTACAGGCAGCACCTGCACCCTCTTCTTACACAGCCATGCCTTTGTAATATGTGCAGAATGTGGTTTTGCACTGCCTTTTTGAAATATGCATGGGTGTCCCTGGAAAAGACGACGTCTTGAAGGCAGCTTATTGGCTTCAAAATCTCTATGCGCTTTTCAGCATTAATGGTTCCGTCACAAAAGTGTAAGTTGCCTTTGCCAAGGGCTCTGATGCAAATCCACACCAAGACAGACCCTGGCTTTTCAACTTGTAGCTGGTAACAGTCGGGATGGTCCTTTTTGTCATTGGTCCAGAGCAAATAAAGTGAGATTCTGATTTGTCTGACCATAATGCATATATCCACTGTGTAATGGTCCATCCCAGATGCCTCGGAGCCCAGAGAAGTCGACAGCGTTTCTAGATGCAGGCAACGTAAGGCAGTGCCATTTGAGAGATCAGAGAGCAGTTATGCAGCTTAGGCTTGTGGACTTTTTACACTGAAATTCCTCCATAATTACATTATGCATTATAGAGGGTGAAGTATCCAAACTTCTTCCTATCTTTCTTTGAGGAACATTTTATTTTTAAACATTTCTGTAATTTTCTAATGCATTTGTTGGCAAACTGTTGATCCTTCGCCCATCTTATAAGTGTAAATTAACAAAAAAAGCAGAAAAAAACAAGTTTTAATAAAAAAAATACACAGAACTAAATAGGATATCACATTTTCAGTATTCAGTGTGTCCACTCCTTACATTTTATGAAAGATTCCACTCACTAAGTTTATACCAGTAGCTTCTTTGTTTTAATGTGTGTCTCCTTTTCTCAGTAAAAGCTTCTTGTCAGTAACACATCCTTTCAGACCCATAGCGCTGAGTTGTCTTCTCACAGTGGAAGCATGGACACACACCTATGGATGTTTTCAGATCTGAAGCAGCTTGATTTTCTCCCCTCTCTTAAAAATTAAAGTTTCAAAAGTCGATTATCTTTATCAAAAATATCTCTGTTCTCTCTAAACCTGTTCTCAAAGGCTGTTTTGACTGTAAAATTAAATAAATCTGAGTGGTTTCTGGCTTGTTCACAGTACTGTATATTTAAAAATGTGTTTTCCTATTGGCTGAGGGAGTTTAGGGTTAGGCAGGATCCTAGGGGTCTAAATCAAACCTTTGGTGGTCTAACTTTTTGCCCATGGGGTGTCCCTAGGCAGCCCTGCCTTATTATATCACTATTACAGCCAATAGTGACAGACCTCATTTATGCAAGCAGCCCCTGCAGTGTTTGTATGTGTATGCTACACCCTCCTGTGCATCCAGGCATGTGTAGGGTTTCCTGTGATGTGATGTGATCTGTGTGCTGGTCATGTGACTGAGGCTGATTTTTGGGGTCTCCAGAGACACCAGATGGGGTCTGCTGTCATAAAGCGTGGCACAGGAAGACTGATGTGTCATCAGGACTTCCTGAAACTGCCTTGACGGTTGGGCAGCAGCAGCAGCATCCGCGTGTGTGTGTGTGTGTGTGTGTGTGTGTGTGTGTGTGTGTGTGTGGGGTTTGCTTTATGTACAAATAAGGCAAAAAGGGACAGATGGCACCAGACGCAATGGAACCCTGCTCAATTGCTCTGTGTGTGTGTGTGTGTGTGTGTGTGTGTGTGTGTGTGTGTGTGTGTGTGTGTGTGTGTGTGTCTGTTTCTCTTTCACTGTCTCTCAACCGCTCTGTCTTAATCCTGTCTTGTCATTTGTTTGAATGCTTGTGGAACTTTTGTTTTTTGGAGGTTTTGACCTGGTAAAGACATTCTGTTGTATTTCCTGTCTCTCTTATATTATCAGACTACAGCAATAAAACCATGCACTGTGAAGACCTGTAGGCCTCTGCATGTCTTTTAATGGAATAGTTGTCCATTTTATGGGCATCATGTCATTAACAGCATGTCTTGCAGTATCAGAAACCACATGAACAAGTTTATTTGAGAATCCTTAACATCTCAACATCTGTATTAAAGATGTGCATGAATGCCTGAATACTTGGTTTACTGGCTAACATCCCAGTATTCAGATACTGAAATCACTTTTGGGGTATTTATTATGTTTCGTCTCAGGAAGACCGAAAATATTCAGACTAACAACAGATTGTGAGTAATTGTGTTTCAGGGTGGTGCAGTGGATAGGGACGTGATTGAGAAGGCAGATAAAGTGCAGCTGTATTGCTAACTAGGCTAACTGCTAATGTTGGCTACGTCCAGAAACACTGGACATATATTTCCCATGTGTGGCAAACTACATGTTAACCTAGTGTAAGTTAACATCTCATTGGCCTCCAGTCTTGAATGTGCTGGCTGTAGAGGCACAGAGGCAGCCTCTGTTGCTCATACAAAGCAAAGACTACAGATTCCCCCCTGCTTTTATTTATTTATTTATTTTGAGTTTTTCCAAATAAATACCTCTACTTACTGCTAATGTTTTGTGATACTGACTTTTTTAGCCTCACACCAGTGCTAGCACCTTAAAAAAAATATCCTCCAGCCCCATTTAAAAAAATGTATTGTATTTATGTATTAATTTATTCTGGCTGTCCTTACAGTTTGCCAGATATCCATTCTTTAACTCTTCAAAATCAAAATTGGTCTGAATACATGTCGCTGGTTCGTATGATGGTTTAGGCATGCAGCTTGCGCAAGGCTAAATGATGATTGTGTAGGCCTCCATTGCTTGTTAGTTGCATTTGCCTTGTCGCTGCAACCAATGATGCCAACTTCAGACACCTGAGAGTCTTGGGTGATCTTGATTGAGTTTTGGGGAAAAACTGTAAATCTGATTTTATGTAAGTGCTTCAAGCGTGTTTAAAACAGCACTTTTATTTCATTCTGAAACCAATTCTGAACTTAATAGTTGCTTCTTCAGCGATTAGCCAGATTGCAGACAAGGAGTTTCAAGTTCCCACAAATGTCTGTACAATGCAGGGCAAAGGCTGCGGTGCTGGGGACTGACTGCAGCTAAATTTGGGAAGGGGCAGTCATTTTCTAACTGGTGCAGGAAAAATTAAATCAGACACGGTTCTAGGGGTGCGTTCTACATACAGGTAAAACAGACTCCCCTAAAACTGGCCTAGGGTGACCCTGTTCGTTGCAAACATTTATTTATTTATTTATTTATTTATTTATTTATTTATTTATTTTCCCCCTCAGAGTAATGTTTTGATTTTTCACTGCATGATTTCTCAACTAAGTGAGGAAAAACTCCTCCTGCAAAGATTAGCAGTAGTTACAGGTGTACGTTCGTCTGCAAGGGAAATCTTTTGGTATTGAGGTTTAAAGCACTAGATTTTCATGGTTCTCATTGTGTCTAATGATAGCTAGTGTAGTTACAACTGCACTACCTTCTCAATCATGCCTTTACAGTTAGCACGAATCGGAAATTAAATCATGAAACCAGTGTCGGGGAGGGTCTCTGAGTTCACTGAACATTTTCTCTTGATATTGGGGGGTACGCATGCCCACCTCTAATCACAGCAAGGGAATAATGTTAGGCATTTGGCATTATTGGCGAATAGGTCTTGTTATAAATTTTTTTATTTTTTTTTTGCAGTTTTTGCAAAGATAAACAGTCAGAGCTTAACAGCTTAAACAAGTTTTTAAGTCTTTGCAAACCGAGAAGATGTGCTAATGTATTCAAAGCGTTTTGAAAAGCTAAATGTCCCCAGACTTTTGTCAGGCAGTGCACGCTCTGAGCTTGGTGAGAAAACTGTGGTGTGAATTGCAGACTACAGCTGTAAATGTAGTACCAGGAAGTCGGCATCTGTGCTCACCACAGACACTTTCCTGCAGACCTGTCACGTGTATGTTTACACTCATGTGGTGCGTAGAGGCCTGTGTAAATAAGGCCAGAGCTGTGAGGATCTGCTCTACGTTAAATCAGTCTCAGTAAGTCACTCTGAGGAAGAAAACCTGTATGAACAGCAGGTTCTCAGCGTTAAGGAAGGAAAAGGAAGTGGGTTGGGGCAGGTCGCGCAGCCCTGTGTGCACCTCCTGTAAGTAGCTGGATGCTCCAGCAGTGGGCAGGGCTGAAAATAAAGATTACTTCTCCAGTCAGAAGATTATATCCAAAACAGATACCAATACTGTACATGCTACACTGCGTAGACTTATACACTACAGTACAGTGCTGCACTGCTGAATGCACTACTTTTGTTGGTGTTTCCCAGAAGTCTTAAACATGGGGAACACTGTAGGGGAAGCTATTTGAATATACTGGATATCCAAACTCGTCATAGCATTTTTGCATTTAGATGTGAAGCACCTCCTGGTTTAGGTCATAGAAGACGACCGAAAAGACGGGGGATGTATTTCACCGTTTGACCAGTTGGATTCTAATATAGTCTTAATACTTCCCAAAACACGAACATGGACTTTGGGACAGGCTGTACGCTTATGTTAAATTTTGGTTAAAGGATTAACTGTCACACATTGTGATTTAATGATTTGTCTTTTTTCATTCATGCAACTTTTAAAATACAAGCCTAAATTGGCCGATATTTGAAAGTAAGGAAAATAAAAGTATCCAGTCTGCCAACATATATGCTAAAGACGTTAGAATTAGTGAATTATCTCCTATCCATTATTAGAATCTCCATCAAAAAAACAAATGTTATTCGGCGCTGCTTTCTAAACATATTGGGGCACCAAGATAGAACTTTTTTTTTTTTTTTTTTTTTTTTTTTTTTTTTTCCCTTTATTTTCATAATCCCCAATTTGCTGCTTTCTTTTGTTTACTTTTACCCAATTCATATTTAGTTAGTTTCACCCTTAAGACTGTGCAGTGATTTCGGGCATCTTAAATGACTGCAGTCATCTTAAATAATTAGGTGGTTATGTAATAATCGTGACAGGCCTAGTGATGGCCTAAGGGATAGGTTTCCACTACCTCTAGAGCCTCTTTACACTTTGCATCAACATGCATGTGTTTTTTTTTTTTTTTTTTGTGTGTGTGATCATCTCACATTCGGAATTTCAAGGTCAAGGTGTGAATACACCCAGGATGCCTGTAAGAAGAGGGGGTGTGTCAGGCTTTGTTAGGGAACATAATTGTACACTGTTAGAAATAAAAGGTTCTGTGCTGGTTTATTTTTTTTTTATTTCTCAAGGTACAAACAATGTAAATGTTCCCTCAAAGGTACAACAGTGGTTTTAAGATCCAGTTGTGAAAAGTACATATTTGTACCTTTTTTTAAAACCTAATATTTTAAAACAGAACAATAAAATAAAAGCCTGGGGGCGAGACGGGGTGTGTGGAGTCAGTACAACTTAGAAAATATAATTTCAGTGGATTGCGGTTCAGTTATGTTCCCTAACTAAAGGTACAGAGATGTACCCTTGAGGGAACCACCCCGGTGACACTTTACTACCTTTATTTTTGAGAGTGAACTACATTTCATTGCAGTTATATTTTGTTGAGGTCGCGTTGACTCTACATTTCCTGTCTCGACATTTCCTGTCTTACTTTTTGCTGAATTTATTTATTTATTTATTTTTTATGTTAAAAGTTATGAAAACCTGTAAAATGTGTCCGCCTCCTGGTAACTGTCTTGTGCCTTTTTAAGGTTAAAATTGGAATTGAAGGACAGTGACATACTTTTTGAGGGTGTTGTTTTTTTTGTACCTCATGGGACAGACAATGTACCTGACCTCGTGTATGTATCATAGAACATCTCTTCAGCTTGACTAACTTGTTGCACTAGCAGTGTTAGACTCGCGTCTCTGGGACTGCGGAGGTTTTGTGCAGAGAGCACTGGTCAGATCTCTCATAGCTGGTCTTGTGTAAGCCTGTAGTGTGAGGAAACGAGGGCATGCAACCCTCAGCCTTGCATGAGAAGGTTTAACACTACTCTAGATTGTTAGCTGGGGCTGTTTCCTTTCAAAACCAAGAAGTGTTCTTTATCTGTAAAAGCATGTGGCAGTGCGGAAAGTGTCTGACAGTCAATACAAACATATGCGGACACACTCAGGGCTAAACTTCCAGCATTCTTTCTTACAGTCCTCAGTCTTTCTTCCTGAATCTTCTGAACGGTCTATGTGAAATTTTTTTTATTTATTTATTTTTTTTTAATGCCCTTTGCTTTGTCAGTGATGGCTTAATAACCCCTCAGCAGGAAGACCTTGCAAAACTGAAGAACGCTCTTGGGTTAGCAATTGCGTTGTGGCCATTTAGCTTCTACTTAATGTTTTTCACCTGTGCTCCTCTGTAACTGGTTTGACATGTCATTTATATTTGTGTGATGGTTTATTAGATTATAAAACACCTCTTCTATTGGTTTTGTAGCTGACATTTTATAACCACATGTGTTTGGGTACATCATTGGCTACTGATTTTGAAACTGTGTGTTTTAGCTTAGGCATCTTGACTGATTACAGTTTCAGAAGAACTTGAGGGTATTCCTGTGGTCCAACAAAGCTAAACTATTTTGGTCAAACTACTGCAGTCCAGTCGTGTTTCAGTTCACCAGTGTGTTTTTAATATATTGATATATGTAGTAAGACACGTCACGGCTGCAGTATGTACAGATATTTCTGATAGCGCTATTTTATTCATATCATGCAGCCCTAGTGACTGTCTGTGTCTGTCTGCCCTGCGATGGACTGGCGACCTGTCCAGGGTGTATCCTGCCTTCCGCCTGATGACCACTGGGATAGGCTCCAGCTCCCCCCCTGCGCCCCTGACGGAGAAGTGGCTTAGAAAATGGATGGATGGATGCAGCTCTAGTTTTGTCCAGTTCTATCCCTAGTGACTGCTTTGAGAAGCATCATCACTGAGTCACTAGTTATTTATGATAACAGTCACTGATCTTTACGGACTAGATGATTTCAGTGCAAACATTACCTCCATCCTGTGCCGCCCTCAGGAGGCCCCATTGCTTTTAATGGGGCTCACATCAGGGCCTCTGAGAATCCAGTATAAACACCACAATCCCCTTAAGAAAACTAGCTCTGTGTGCGTGTGCGTGTGCGTGTGTGTGTGTGTGTGTGTGTGTGCGCGTGTGCGCTTTTCTGCTCCAACTTTAAAAATGTCAACTGTGACTGCAAGATTATTTGTCTCTTATTAATTCACTGTATCAGCCCAAAGGAATACTATAATGAAGTAATTCAATCTGATTACTTTCGGTTAATTTGGGATTCCTTGCCTTTGTAATGTTACAAAAATAATTGAAAACGAGAAGAATTATTTCAACAAGACGACATTAGCAGAAGACAAGGCAACCAAGAAACCTGCACTGTTTAAAAAGCTAAATAATACAGATGAATCACTGTGCTTTATACCAAAATCAGAAGATTAAGAAGATTGATCTAGGAGACCTCTAAATAGAATAAAAACTCTGACCATATCTGTTCTCTCTGCTAAAAAGCCTGTACAGAAACATAATGCTTCATATTGTAGGATTTTGATAGCTTTTTGTGATTTATGTATGGCCAACTGCAGACGTTAGTTTACTAACAAACTATATATATATATATATATATATATATATATATATATATATATATATATATATATATATATATATATATATATATGTATATGTATAGCCAGCTTTCTCTCTCACATACACACAAACACACACACACATATTCATTTATATATAAATGTGTGTGTGTGTTTGGGTGTATGTGAGAGAGAAAGCTGGCTTTTCAGATTTCTCTGCTGGCAGCCTGGACCCCTTACTACAACAAAAAACTCTTTAAATCTGCACTCGTGACATACTTATCATTCAGAATGGTGACTTTTTTGATGAAAGCCTTTGAGTTTGTTTGTATGTGGTTTAATATAATCCTTCTGGTAATCTATATGCCTTTAATGCCTGTTATGCCTTTTGTACGGGTTTATATATCAAAACCAATCCTACTTCATTATTACATGACCGTTTTCCAGTCTTTCTTTTATCCCTTCGAATTAAACTGGTGGTTTTGGTTACAGTGCTTTTTGGACAGATGTATGTAAATTATCTCTGTTTTGATTGGCTGCCCTGTACTGTGGTTCATTCAAAAAGCAGTCCAGCCAGAAAACTCCTTAGAACTTAAGCGAGAATGGGCGAGACTAAAGGGCTATATGTTGAATGGGTGAATGCATGCGATTTGTGCTGTTTTTATGAAATCAGACAACCATGAACTTTGTCGCTGTCTTAACTATTTAATTATGCAGTAATTCTGAAAGATCTGTGTAATTCTCCCTTAATGGCATTAAAAGTTAATGCAGATCATTTGTCTTAACATGTTATCAATGTGTTAACATTGACGCCGCTAATAGTATCACCTTCTCACTAAAAGTCTACCCTTAATGACCTCAGTGTCATCTTTCAGGTGTCTCAGGTTTTCTCTGACCTCATCTCTACCCTGTTCTCACCTATACATTACACACAAGGGCATCATTTGAGATCACTATGCAAAACTATGACCGTGCATAGCGGAGGTGACTGTACAATTATATCCTCTGTATTATTTAAATAAAGCCAAGTAATGGGTAACCGAGTTGTCGGGCTGTGCTGTAGGCCGTGTGTGTGTGTGTACGCACGCACACAAGTAAGCTGAAAATGGATGCTTGTTCTTACGTCATGAGTTTGTGGAGCCAGATGGAGGCAGCAGGAGGGGGGGGGCAAAAAAGGAAGGAGGGATAAAGAGGATGAAGGAGTGTTTGAATAGAGTGCTGAAGACTTGGGTTTCTAGATTAAATTTGGTAAAAAGTACAGACCAAGTTCAGACGCAATACATAATGCAAAGCAACCACAAGCTGCATTCTAAGCACTACAGCAACGGGTGCTGTAGAGAGAGACCAGCCTGGCTAAGCTGTCATGTACTTCCAACTAGAGCCAGTTTAAGGGGAGCCTGGTCATTTCCTATTTCTTCCATTATACAAAAATGCTAAATGGCACCTGCAACCAAGGCCTCAATGAATGGAAGTAAATGGAGCAAAACTACAATTAAATAAATAAAAATATTTCTAGTCACTTATTTGGAATTTTCCTTTCATTTTGCAAAGTAGAACTACAAAACTAATTCCAGCAAAACTAATTCCATCTCCCTACCTTTTTCTGAGTAAATGATTGCCCACCTGTCCGGCTGGACACTGAAGGACGACTGACTGTCGAGCTCTCCTGCTACTCGATTCAGACCAGCTGCCCACACCCCAGCTACCGCCACTTGTCTTGGACTAGCTGCCCACCCTACATTGACATTTTCATGGACTCCTAGCTATTCCTACTACTGTTAATATTAGTAGTACAGTAACTTTATAGGCCCCCTTGTGAGCCTTGGTTCCTCCCAAGGATTCTTCCTCAGCTCTCAGGGAATTTTTCTTTGCCACTGTCGCCTCTGACTTGCTCACTTGGGGGTTTTTACATTCATGTTAAAAATTTGTCTTTAATGGAATTCTGTGAAGCCGCTTTGTGACATCAGTTATAAAAAATACTATAGAAATAAATTTGACTTGACTAGAAGAATGTATTTTATTAAAAAAACAAAGCCAATTTACTATCTTTCCTTTTTTTCTACAGCAAACAACTTCTAGGCAGGGGGACACTAACATTACCGCTAAAAAAGATGGTTTTTTAGAAAAAAGAAAAAATGGTTTTATAAAGAACCACAGACACTCAAAAAAACCCTTTGCATGATTACAGAGTTGTATCGTGAAAGGGTTCTTCAGATTTATGGATAATGTGCTGTAGATGGCTCCATATAGAACATTTGAAAAGGGTTCTATATAACATACAAGCTTGTAACAACAGAAGAATACTTTTGGGCTCTATATAGAACCCTTTTCAAAAGGTTCTAAAAGGTTCTATATGGAGCCATCTACAGCACATTATCCATAAATCTGAAGAGTGTACTGAATGCTGATTGGTTGACATTACTGCCACTGAGTGCTGACGGAGTAGTGATCTCCTCACTGGAAATTCTCTGCCACCAGCAAGCTTTCGCCCGGTCAGCTGTCATGACAGACCAGCAGGTTGATGAGTCTTCAATAAGGATTAGAAACGCATTTGGGATTTTTAACTGACTTGGACTTTAGTCTATAATCCTTTTGCTTTGTGTGATCCTATAACCCTATATTTCTCAAGTGTAAATTTAGGGGTTGTGGTTTTGGACAGAAAAGGGGTGAAGAAGAGGGTGCAGGCAAGATGGAGTGGGTGGAGACGGGTGTCAGGGCTGATGTGTGACAGAAAGATAGCAGCAAGAGTGGAAGGGAAGGTTTACAAGACAGTAGTGTGTCCTGCTATGATGTATGGTTTGGAGACTGTGGCTCTGTCTAAAAGACAGGAGGCTGAGCTGGAGGTGGCGGAGATGAAGATGCTGAGATTTTCGTTGGGAGTGACAAGGCTGGACAAGATTAGAAATGAGCAGATCAGAGGGACAGTGAAGGTGGAGCAGTTTGGAGATAAAGCCAGAGAGGCCAGGTTGAGATGGTTTGGACATGTGTTGAGGAGGAATAGTGGATATATTGGGCAAAGAATGTTGGAGATGGAGCTGCCGGGTAGAAGGGGAAGAGGTAGACCTCAGAGAAGGTTTATGGATGTAGTGAAGGTGGACATGGAGATGGTTGGTGTGAAAGTAGAGGAGGCAGTGGATAGGGCAAGATGGAGGCAGATGATCCGCTGTGGGAGCAGCCGAAAGAAGAAGGTTTTGGAGAGACACCTCCCAATAGAAAATACCCTATGAACGATAATTTTGTACATATTCAGTGTATTACTATCTCTGTTAATGTGGGTTTAAATAGATCAGAGCATAATCCTTATAAATGTCTAATGTCTGAATACTTAGTAATTGTGTTGACCACTCTGTAGAGGATGGTCTAAAGATGGATGGAGAGATTGCTGTGTTTGTGTCAGATATAACCAATGACTATAGGCCCATTATGGGATGGTATTCTTATGGTAACTTGTCAGATTGCGTTGTCGAGGTAACAAGGCCATTTTCCCCCCAGTTGATTCTTTCTTGTTTGTTTCCAGGACAACAGAAACACCTCGGAAGAAAAGCCGGTTCAGCGCTCCAAGGTATGTCTGTGTTTTAATTTCTTCTCACAGTCCTTTTTCCATCAGTCCATCCATATCTAATGAAGGTGTAACGAGTCCAGTACATATGGAAACATCTAAATCCATAACTCTATCACCAGTATGCCCCTTGTTCTCTTCTGAGGGTCTCTAATTTACAACCCCAATTCCATTGAATTTGGGACGTTGTATAAAACATAAAAACAGAATACGATGATTTGCAAATCCTTTTCAACCTATATTCAATTGAATACACTACAAAGAAAAGATATTTAATGTTCAGACGGATAAACTTCATTGTTTTTTTGCAAGTATTCACTCATTTTGAATTTGATGTTTTACACAGCGTCCCAACTTCATTGGAATTTGGGTTGTTTTTTTTTTTTTTTGTTTTTTTTTTGTTTTTTTTTTGTTTTTTTCTCTGGTCAACAATTAAAACTAGGTCTCTGAGTCTTTCAAAATAAAGCAGGCATGGAAGGGGAGGGGCTTATTTTATGCATGCATGAATTTTGAGGTTTATTTTGTTTGAGGAAGGTGCGGCGGGAGTTTAAAGTTCTGTTGGGGAACTTTTGACTTATCTAAGCCCAATCAAACAATGTATTTTATCTTGGGAGCTCTGAAGAGTCATTTTAGCATACAAAAGGTATGTTAACATACATTTTTTAGTACATCCGAAAAAGTTGTAGCTACACTGGTCCAGTGAATTAATGGTCACACTTCATACAGATGTATTTTAAAGAAAAGGTTGGAATGCTGTGCAAAATGTAAATCAAAAAATAAAATGCAATTATGTGCAAATCATTTAAACCCTATAATTCATAAATGTTAGTTGTTGTTTTTTTTTTTTTTAAATATTTGCCCATTTTGAATTTGATGCCAACAACGCATTCCAAAAAGTTGGGATGGGGGCAACAAAGGAATGGTAAAGTTGTGCGAAGCTTTTAAAACAAACAAACAAAAAAAACCACCTGGTGCTTAATTGGCAACAGGTCAGTAACATGAATAACATGAACAAAAGGAGCATCTCAGAGGCTGGGGTAAAGTAACTTTCAGAAGTAAAGGTAAGGAGGAGGTCACCACTCTGTGAAAGACTGCATGAGCAAATACTGCAACAATTTAAGAATAATGTTTCTCAACTTAAAATAGCAAAGAACTTTTGCTTTTCATCATCCATGGTACATAATAACATTTTAAAAGATTCCGAGAATCTAGAAAAATCTCTGCATGCAAGGGACAAGGCCAAAAACCAGTATTTACTGGCTGTAATCTTTGGGCCGGACATGATACTGAAGTGGAAATCCCTGCACGGACTCTGAAAACTGAACACTTCTGCAAACCACTGTCTGTGTAAACAGTTCATCACTGCATCCACAAATGCAAGTTAAAACTCCGAAACACATAGAAACCATATATAAACAGGATCCAGAAACACTGCCACCTTCTCTGGGTCTGAGCTCATTTAACATGGACTGAATTGAAGTGGAAAAGTGTCCTGCGGTCCGACAATCAACAAATTCTTTTTGGAAATCATGGACACCGTGTTCTCCAGGCTAAAGACAACTCAGCTCATCAGTGCAGAGTTCAAAAGCCAGGTTTCATGATGGTATAGGGGAGCATTCATGCACATGGCATGGTTAACCGTCACATCTGTGAAGGCGCCTTTAATGAAGAATCATTCAGCATATGCTGCCATCCAGATGACGTCTTTTTCTGGGAAGCCTTGATTATTTCAGCAAGACGGCGTAAAACCACATTCCGCATCCAAACCTGTTAGCCACTGAAAACATTTGCCAAATTATGAAATGAAAGATATGACAAAGGAGACCCAGAATGGTTGAGCAGCTGAAATCCTGTATCAAACAAAAATGGGAAAACTTTTCACTTTCAAAACTACAGCAATTGATCTCCTCAGTTCCGAAACACATAGTGTTGCTAAAAGTAGAGGTGATGAAACAAAGTGGTGAACGTGCCCCTGTCCCAACTTTTTTGGTATGTGTTATTGGCATTACATTTTGCACAGCTTCCCAACTTTTTTAGAAATGGGGTTGTATAAGAAAATAAGCTATAAAAAGTTAAAATACATTTCTCAGTCGTTTCAAAGTCTCTTAAGTTATTGTCTGTAGATATACAGGCCCCAACATGTTGGCATAACAGAAATTTGAGAAAATGAAATACAATTTATGAATTTATGAAAATTATGTTGTCCATATAAAGACACACTAACAAAATGATACATAATAGGATCAAATAGAGGACAATCACCATGTGCGCCTTTAGGACCACATGTAGAATAAGGTCATTTTGGGGCTGTAAGTTGTTGCTCTGCATCAGTGTTGGTTCTGACCCACAGTGCCACGGCTGTACCCTTATCTGAACTCATGTGACACATTATACTTTGCTTTGCAATGAGTCATTATTTAAATGGGGCTAAATTTTGAATCAAACATCATTTTAAGGGTGGTTTATATACCACCATATAACATTTTCTGCCAATGTTACCCCTCTTTTAACATTTTATAAGACAGGTTAATGGATATATCAACACAAATAATTATGAATTTATGACAAAAACACACAAAATGTACATTTAAATGAAACATGTCTGTAAGACAGTTATAAAATGTGTGTTATGCCACCAGAGGTTTGTGCAAACATTAACATATAAACACACGGCATGCATTTTTACTGTGTTGAAAAATTTGACATCATATCGAATTAAATGTTGAATTTATTTTATTTTTTTATTACTTTCTTTATTTTTATGTCTCTTGTCTGTCTTCGTCCTTCCCCCTCTTCTCCGGAGCTTCTGAACCCATTAAATTGTTAAGTGTCTGAAAATCAATAGTTTAACAAGCATTAACTTACCTGCCCTTGAATTACTTACAGGGGTTAACTTGAATTATTGATGATGTGAGCAAAACGGTTCAACAGTATCTGTGTCTGGTGTGTCTGTTATCCAGTCATTCAGTTTTAAGACGCAGAATGAAACCTGTGCGTCCTGTGAGAAGACGGTGTATCCGATGGAGAGACTGGTAGCCAACAACCTTATTTTCCACGCCTCGTGCTTCTGCTGCAAGCACTGCAACACCAAACTCAGGTTAGATGAAGACACGTTTCATCACAGAAACACAACACTGACATATTCTAACCTGCTCTCAAACACACCGAGCACAAATGTTAGCATTTCTTCCATAGTCTTCTGGCAGTGTTTTCACAGTGAAAACTCGGGACATTGGTGGGATACTTGTACGGATATTGTTTGGGCTTTAAAAGGTACCCCATAAAAGGTATTTCAGCACACGTTCGTACTTGCCATGAAAGCCCTGGTAAACAGGAGGTGCACTCTCAGCATGAATAGCCAACAGCTTCTTCATTTCTGCATCAGGTACAAAAATACACTCTGTGAACTTTTTCCTCTTGTAAAAGCTAAAAACTCAACGATAAAACCAAAAGCTTTTTTTTAAAACTGAACTTAAAAAACTCAACTGTAACAGAACCGTTATAGCTTTGTTTGCTCTAATCTAGATGTAGCTCAGATCTCTGCTGTAATCTCCGTTTTTTTTTTTTTTTTTTTGCCCATTAATGTATCAAATACTGTTCACACATCCTCCAGGATTTTGACTCCGGTTTGGGTTCACATGCTGCCCTTTTCCATTACTGATTACCCATAAATTCCTGGGTAAAAATTCATTTGAAAGTCATTGAGTAGTTTCATGTTAAATAGTTCATTGCAGAGGAATTTACTGACTTAGATTTATTTGCCATTCTAAGTTGATAAGTTTTATTTTTTATTATTTTATAGAGGAATTTTGGATATCTGTCGGAATTGTACATTTTGAGTTTTGAAGTGAACACAAAGTCTGCACCAAACAAATCTTTTTAAAGTAGCAAAAAGTCACTTAAAAATAAAAAAAATAAATAAAATAAAAGATACAGTATTTGTGCTATGCTCAAAAGTTTGTATGCCCGTCCTGTTGTTAGGTCTCTGAACTTAACTGTAGAGGCTATATTTAAGTTGTTAAGACCAGTTAGGCAAGTCAAGAATCATCATTTGAAACTTTTTTTTTTCTTTTTTCTTTTTTTTTCTTTTCTACTGTGTAGCGTTGGTTGCACAAACATGATTTGTGGAAGAGTCAGGAGACCTTATCTGTGACCTTGTCACCAAAAGTAAATGTCTGAAGTATGCAAAACAGCGTCTAGATAAATTAGAGGCTTTTTAGAAGCAAGTGCTGTTAACCAATGAAAATGCATGTGTTCAAACTTTTTTTCAATATCTTAAGTTAATCAAATTTTATTTTGAACTCACTGTGCATTACTTCTGCATAAAAGGGTTTTGTTAAATAGTTTGTTACAGTGGCTGTTTCCTTCTTTTCACTTCAGAATCAGCAAAATACGTACTTGTGCTAAAGGTGCCCGAACACTTGCATACAGCTCTAGCTGTTTTATATGAATGAAACTGTTGCTGACATTTTTTTTCACATATAAAGAACAAACTTCATGAAAAATGTACTTTTTCCATAAATTTTAGTGCACAGTTTCTATTTAGTTGCTTATTTGGAAAAATGTACATAAAACATAAAGGTGGCATAATTTTTTTTTTTTAACCCTAAATATGTAAACTTCAGCATCTTAAACACTAAATGTACTAAGTGTGTCATTTGATCAGGAGCACCTAAACATCTGCACACAGCTGTATGTAGAGTAGCCATTCTGACCATTGTCTCCTCTGTCTGCAGCCTGGGCACCTATGCAGCGCTTCAGGGCGAGTTCTACTGCAAGCCTCACTTCCAGCAGCTCTTCAAGAGCAAAGGGAACTACGACGAGGGCTTCGGCCGCAAGCAGCACAAGGAGCTGTGGGCTTCCAAAGACGCCGAGAGCATCACCAAAACGGCCTAACGTCCTCCTGTCGTCAGCACTGTCCGTCTATAGCCTGTGTTCATGACCCTTTGTACAACCTGCCTGCCCTGCTACACACACACACATTCATATTTTCATTACTCACTCTTTCATGCACAAACCACAAACATGACAGGGCAGGCACCTCCCGCTAGATTTTTATTTTCTTTTAAATTTCAGCTATTTTTTGTCACTTTGATTTTATTTAGCGTTAGAATATGTTTTTATTGTTTTATGTCTTTTTTTTATCCACAGCTATTGATTTAGCTCTCTGTGACCAAAAGCTCACCCTCATTTACACCAGGGGCAATTGTTATGTTTTATTGTTATTTTTATTTAGTTGTTCCTGTTTGACTTCCTGTTAGGCACATGAGAGGCCCTTCCTTCAAAGGAAGGTCTTAGATTGTGCACTCAGGTAGAGGCTCTGGGCTGTCGTGTGATATTTCTTCAGTCTTTTACAACCAGAAGGAGTTTAGTTCCACATTTATTTTTCAAAGAAAAAAAACAAAAACACAAACCATGAATCGCAGGGCCTGGGTTGAAATGGGAGGATTTAAGTATCTGTCTTTTTGTTTTGTTAGCAGGGTATTTCTGTGAAACTACAGGGTACATGGTACTGTCTCTGAAAACATTCTCTGTTTTTCCATCTTTTCACTCCTTTTCTCTGTGTCTCTTCTCCTGACAGCTCAGAGAGGTTTAAAAGCCTCGCGAAAGTCATAAAGGATCTTCTCTGTGAAATCATATCAGTCCATTCACAATAGCACTTGCTGTCTGATTTTGGAGCAGTTTGTTCTTTAGTTTCTTTCAATGTGGCGTGTTTTTTAAGAAGCTGGTTTTAATATTTGAGTCCAGAGGTCAGTAGGCCATTTTTACTATTTATTGCAGGGTCAGTTGCGGTTGACGCACATAGGTGGGCATCTGTTTTACCATTTTGAAGCATTTCTCTCTGCTGCCCCCTGGTGTTCTGGCAGGCACTGCTTGGTGTTCTGGCAGTCTTTCTCTCACCCTGTATTTAATGCTCTTCTTTTTTACTGAATGGTTATCTGGTCATCTGACTGGCTGGAATGTGTCAAATGCATGTCCCTTAATGCCCCTTTTACTCTTTTGGCTTTCATGAAGCTCCATTTTTGCAAAATCAGTACAGGAACAAAGTCGATGCATATTTGAATGTACTGTAGTGTCTAGATTGTCCTTATATACTTGCATGGGACCAATGTTGCTCAGTAGAGAGGCCTCAAAATATTCACAGGGAATTAATTTGGTCTCACAGGAGCCTGACATCGCAGTGTCACGCCAACTCCAAAACCACTTCCTGTTGTCACGTGTCGTTACGCCTGCTTCCTGTGAGCTCCTCTGTTTGTCTGTGTGAACATGGTTCAGTTGGGCCCTTAGCCATTAGCTCAGGAATAAGAACGAGCCGTAATGCAATGCCTCCGTCCTGCAAGGCTGCTGTCCTTTAGCATTGGTCCACTCTACTTTTCTCAGTGGGTACTGTACAGTGTGGCAAGCTGTTATAGCTTCTAATCCTAATACTAGGATTAAATACTAGTCAGTGAATGAAATTTGACATGCAAAATGATTTGTCTTCAGTTATCGCTGATGGGAAATCATTGCTTTTCTCAATTCCCTTTAATGGGGAACTGAGGGCCAGAGACCAGCTTCAGTGGAACGGCTTTCATTTTCACTGGTGCGATTTAAATGTCAACATATAATTACTGAGTAAAATTTAAATTTTACTGCTGATGGTGTTTCTTTTCTGCATACGTTAATCATTCAGATGTAATTCAGAACCATAAGATGCAAGAATTTCTTTACAGTGGTGGTGATGGGAACCAGGGGTCACGGTGTCTACAGCACAAATATAGCCATTTTATTTACTATCCAAAACCACCAGTGAACCTACACGTGTCTTCTGAGTGTTCATATGTAGTGGTTATGATGATGAAATAGTGCTGAAGATCTCTTTGGGGACTGTTTTGATTCAAAACTCACTGCATGTGCCATAAATGGAGGAAAGCTCTTTAAAACTGTCTCAGGCATCATAAGAACTATTACATTTCATGTAATGGCTTTCTGTGAGGGAGCGTTTAGAGGCATTAAACTCCTCAGACGTCTGGTTCTCATCACCACCACTGTGAACAATTCTGGCTTTAAGTTTCTCCAGAACTGAGCATTTCACACTAAACCTCTCTGAATGACTGTTTACATCTCAACCATTTACTTATGCAGAAATAAAAAAAATTCCTCTACAAAATTTTATATATATATATATATATATATATATATAAAATATTTAAACATTGTACTTGTAAGAATGAAATCTGCTTTTAATTGGAATGGATCATTAATGAGAAATGAAATCTTGCATGCTAAAATTTTAAAAATTTAATGTAATTTTGAGATTTAGGATTAGATTTTTGCTTGTCAGATTTTGTGTTTTTGCTTGTAGTAACATTCTGAATAAATTTCTTTCATGAACGGTGGATTAAAAGCTAAAGCTGCTTTCCATAGTTTGGTCTAAGTGTATATCTGTGACATACTTGCTGTTGCTGTCAGTCTGGCCAAGTATCCCAAGTCTGTGATGAGTTCATGGATGCAACTATGATATCAAAAGTCCTGTAACTTTGTTTTAGTCATTTTAATCATTTGAATCATTTTAAATGCCTCATTAGTTTAATAATATGGCTGTTCCATCCTGTAGTGTGCAGTGCAGCATGTTTTGCATTATATAAGATTCTCTTCAGAACTGATCTATTTAGTGCAGAAGTGGCTGAACTGGAGAAGCCGAGTTCATGTTTAGGGGCGTTGGGGCATCAGTTTGTGAGTAGATTAGAGCCCCATCTGGTGGTCGGAGAAGGTACAGCACAGTGAACTTTCAGGAACTAGAGTGAAGCTTTGACTTTCAGTTACTGCGCACGGTTTGTCTCGCGGTCAGCGTTTGCCCACTCAGAGTTCAGTGAATTTCTCAACATTAGATGTACTTTGAAAGCCATTTGAAAGGTGGAACTAATGTCTTTTCTTTTTTTCTTAAATGCCACAGAAGCCCTTTTTGTCTTACATGTTCAAGATTACTGTGAATTTGAAGAATGCGCTGTGAGGTTTAGAATTATCAGAAGCTCCTACTATGAACCAGAATATTTTCTTACCAAGCCTTCGTTTGATGATGATGAAAATAATAATAATAATAATAATGATAATAATAATAATAATAATAATACGTATCCATTTCAAGTCCTTGAATGAGAGACTGTACAGTTTGGGTTTACTTTTTACCCAAAAACCTCTTGACTTCTGCTTTTTAGACTGTTCAGATTTATATCTGCATCTGTTTTCCTCCCCTGAATTTAATGTTTTGGTCGATCTGCTCACTTTGATTTGAGAACGCAGCTTGAGGTTTCCACAGGCACAAATCACTGTGTTTACATGGACAGTCAGATGTGTGGGCCGAGGTACCAAACTGCACCGTATCATAGGAAAAGGCCTGGAGGGAACGTGTGTCACCTCCTTTTCTTTTCTTTTTCTTTTTGTTTTTGTTTTGTTAACAGTGAACAGAATAGAGGAAAAAAGGTACAAACGTGTCGTCTTTCGCTTGAACGTAGTTGTGATGCGTCTGTATGTGGATGTTCAGTAAATGTGTGGCTTATTTAAGGTAGGACTGAAAAGCTGTTTATTTTTAAATGTCAGTCAGTTTGGGCTGAGTGAGCGGAGAGAGATGTGTGAGTGTTCAAACCAAGTGGATTATTCTCTGTCAAAACTTGATCAGTGGAGTATATCTGGTGGCCTTAAAACAGCAGGACGTTTTTGGCTTTTTAAGGTGGCGCTTTATTTTTACTCTTGTTTTTAATCTGTTTCTTTGAGCTCCCCTCTTCAGCAGCACTCTGTTGAACTCCGAGAACCAAAATGTGACTTTTTTTTTTTTTTTTTGCCCTTCCTCCTTTTTTTTTTTTTTTTTCCCTCCTCCCCTCTCTCTCCCCCCTCCCATGGTCTTGTGTTCACTTTCTTCCCTTTTTTTATTTTTCATTTTTGTACACGCTTTTGGAGAAAAGAAATAAAGACTTTGCTTGTGTGGATTTGTTTATGTGGTCTTTTAACAGCATTAAAGGGCTCATATCGTTGCTGTCGGAACAGAAGCTCATATCTGTTTTTCAGTTTCTGACGTAATTTAAAACATGCCTGTTGCTCTTTACATTGTGTAAAAATTTCAACATGAATGGGCCTAAAGAAACAGCCTAAAATGACATTGGAAAAAAAACTCTGGTTCAGTTGACTTACATAAGAAGAAAAGTATATTTTTCCTTCTCCTGTGAAGCTTATTTTAGAGATACAAGGTTTTGTTTTGAATGAATTTTTTTTTATGATGTCACAAAATCCAATGCATTTTCTTGTATCTGCCTATTTAGCTTACAGCAGTTTAGCTCCACCCACTCACGCTGAAGTTCTGCGTGTCTCGGCCTGGTCTGCTTTTTAAGGCACAATACAGGGCAGCCAGACAAAACAGAGTAGATAAGAAATGTATTGTTGGCCCTTTAAATCCAGTTTCTGGCACTTATTTTAATACTAACCCTGATCACTTGGTGTTCCCCACACACACTTTGGTTTGTCACTATTTGGACTTGTGCGGGATGGATTACTCACCAGGGTCCAGTTTCCCCAAAAGCATTTTAGTGTTAGGATCATCTGAACAGGTAGAGAGTGAAAGTGCTCACTGTGATGCTCGCTCTACCATTCACGAATAGTCTTTGTGCCAAGAGGCTGCCCAAGTCAATAGGGCCTCTGACCACAAAGCCCGAGGCAGCTCAAAGGCTGGGGACCGTCCACTGCACATGCAGAACCCAGATGCCTTTGAATATGTAATGGCTAAATAAAGGAAACAAAAGGCCCCTCATCCTATAGCCTGCCTCTATATTTAAAATGACCGAAAGCCCAGATAACAACAAGAAAGGGAAGGCAATTGCTAGGCTACTGCAAAATGAGGATTATTCTAAGCACACACAAACATCATTGTTTGGGGGGGGGGGGGTTCCTCATGAGCCCATGATCCGTCCCTGACTCCATGTAATATCCAACCATCCATCCATTTTCTAAGCCGCTTCTCCATCAGGGTCACAGGGGGGTGCTGGAGCCTATACTCCATGTAATATTTTGTCTAAATTTTAGTGAAAAAAAGTTCAGAAAATGTACATATGAGGTATGTTTAAAGGGGAATTTCACCAATTTTTTAAAAAATCTGCACAATTCAGCGGTTTTCAGTTCAGTGGGTCCTGAGTTTGAAATGTGCTTACTTACAACTCACGCTGTCTTCACAGTGGTGGTGATCGAAACCAGGGGTCATGACACATACAGTGCTAAAAGAACCAGTGAACCTTCATGCGTGTCCTGAGTTTTTGTATCTAGTGCCAAGGATAGTAAATTAGTGGGCATTTTGACTTACAATGCCCTGAATGTTTAAAAAAAAAAAAAAACGTCCAATCACAAATAAAGCTTCGGCTGCTTTTCACATCAAACCGTAGCTTTGTTTACGTTGTTTGTGAAAAATGGACAGAACTGCCCTTTAATTGACCAGGTCCAGAATTCTGTTCCTCACAGTAAATTCAATTGTAAATGTAGTTGCTCAGTAATAGGTCTTAGCAATGCAATAAGCCTGGGAATTCAATGGGTCTGTTCCTTTAAAGTTGATTAAACAATGCTTCACTTATTTTGTGGTTAGAAGGAAACCTGGATGATTCAGAACGTTTGTTGTCTGTTGGTGCATTAATTGTGCTTGACCAGTGAGGGGCGCTGTGCACCTTTCAATTAAGTGACGGAACGTAGGCTTACCAAATTCTGCCTGACGTCTGGTTACTTCAAAAATAAATAAATAAACGAAACTAACAGCTTAAACGGCGCCAGATGCAAACGATCACACAGACTAGGGGGAGATGTCTGGTTCCATTGACTTACATTGGAAGTAAACTGTGTTTGCTTTCTCCGGTAAAGTTACCGTTTTTGAGATACGAGGTTTTATTTCCGACGGCAGTGATTTCATGGAAAACCAAATCTGTCTCACTTTTTAAATGTATGTATTTAATGGAGTATGTAAACGCACTACCCTCCAGTCAGTACTGTCCATAAATGGAAACCAAATGGCAAAACAGCTTTATTTTGGAAAATGTGCTATAGATATATATAGTTCTAATGGGACCCAAAGGGGCTCTTCTAATTACACTGTTCAAAAAAATAAAGGGAACACTCAAATAACACATCCTAGATCTGAATGAATGAAATATTCTCATTGAATACTTTGTTCTCTACAAAGTTGAATGTGCTGACAACAAAATCACACAAAAATCAATGGAAATCAAATTTATTAACCAATGGAGGCCTGGATTTGGAGTCACACACAAAATTAAAGTGGAAAAACACTACAGGCTGATCCAACTTTGATGTAATGTCCTTAAAACAAGTCAAAATGAGGCTCAGTATTGTGTGTGGCCTCCACGTGCCTGTATGACCTCCCTACAACACCTGGGCATGCTCCTGATGAGGTGACGGATGGTCTCCTGAAGGATCTCCTCCCAGACCTGGACTACAGCATCCGCCAACTCCTGGACAGTTTGTGGTGCAACGTGGCGTTGGTGGATGGAGCGAGACATGTTGTCCCAGATGTGCTCAATCGGATTCAGGTCTGGGGAACATGCGGGCCAGTCCATAGCTTCAATGCCTTCATCTTGCAGGAACTGCTGACACACTCCAGCCACATGAGGTCTAGCATTGTCCTGCATTAGGAGGAACCCAGGGCCAACCGCACAAGCATATGGTCTCACAAGGGGTCTGAGGATCTCATCTCGGTACCTAATGGCAGTCAGGCTACCTTTGGTGAGCACATGGAGGGCTGTGCGGCCCTCCAAAGAAATGCCACCCCACACCATTACTGACCCACTGCCAAACCGGTCATGCTGAAGGATGTTGCAGGCAGCAGATCGCTCTCCACGGCGTCTCCATACTCTGTCACGTCTGTCACACGTGCTCAGTGTGAACCTCCTTTCATCTGTGAAGAGCACAGGGCGCCAGTGGCGAATTTGCCAGTCCTGGTGTTCTCTGGCAAATGCCAAGCGTCCTGCATGGTGTTGGGCTGTGAGCACAACCCCCATCTGTGGACGTCGGGCCCTCATACCATCCTCATGGAGTCGGTTTCTAACCATTTGTGCAGACACATGCGCATTTGTGGCCTGCTGGAGGTCATTTTGCAGGGCTCTGGCAGTGCTCCTCCTGTTCCTCCTTGCACAAAGGCAGAGGTAGTGGTCCTGCTGCTGGGTTGTTGCCCTCCTATGGCCTTCTTCACATCTCCTGGTGTACTGGCCTGTCTCCTGGTAGCACCTCCAGCCTCTGGACACTACGCTGACAGACACAGCAAACCTTCTTGCCACAGCTCACATTAATGTGCCATCCTGGATGAGCTGCACTACCTGAGCCACTTGTGTGGGTTGTAGAGTCCGTCTCATGCTACCACAAGTGTGAAAGCACCACCAACATTCAAAAGTGACCAAAACATCAGCCAGAAAGCAGAAAGGTACTGAGAAGTGGTCTGTGGTCCTCACTTGCAGAACCACTCCTTTATTGAGTGTGTCTTGCTAATTGCCAATAATTTCCACCTGTTGTCTATTCCATTTACACAACAGCTGTGAAATTGATTGTCAATCAGTGTTGCTTCCTAAGTGGACAGTTTGATTTCACAGAAGTTTGATTTACTTGGAGTTATATTGTGTTATTTAAGTGTTCCCTTTATTTTTCTGAGCAGTGTATTATAACGTCAGGCCTCAATTAAAGATATAGAACTAAAACAAATATTTACAGTACATTTTCCATCAATCTGAATAGCGATTCTAAGCTGCAAACAACCGTTTCAGCATGACATGGTTTTATACGGATCCAGCCTGGACGTTAAACAAACCTTGCACTTGGCAACATTTACTTATGGTGGCGTCAGTTTACCGTCTATTATAAATCGATTTGGTCATAGAGCCATTACTACTGCCTACACTGCTCTTTTATCTGTAGGTAAATAAAGCAGTCTAATACTGGTAGGTTTACTTTGTGAGGTGGAAGTGCGCCGTTTACGTAAACATTAGCGACGAGATTCAGTTTAGGGAACCGATTCTTGTGAACAGTCAGTAACAACGAATCGAACGTTAGATTTAACGATTTAGTGATTCACGAGTCGAGTCAGCTTTCGCATTTACCGATCTCGGATGCAAATTTAACAAACTTAAGTGACGTTACGTTTGAACGTGTTTTCGTTCTGGTTATATTTTGTGTCATTTTAATTTCACCCTTTAAACGTCTTCAGTCTACAACAGCCATTCGAAGCATTTGAAACTTGTGAATCGATTCGGTCAAAAGAGCCGGTTCGCTAACGAGTCGAACATCGGTAGTAACGACATTAGTGCTACTTAAGATGCGTGAAATGGATGTTAGTGGACAGTACGCGGGGTCTATCTGCCTAATACCGGCTATTAAACGAACTGGACAACTCTAATTGACCTATTCGTCGGGGTTTTCTTTAAACTTTTCTGTCGTTTTTTGAAGGAAGCAAACGTTTGTGTTCCGGTGACGAATCGCTCTTTTTCTGTCAGGAAACTCGCAGCGTTAAAGATTCAGTTTCAGGCTTTGGTGTCTTAAAAAAACGTAGCGTTAATATTCGCTTTACGGTTTCGGCCTTAAGGTTATTGTTGTTTTGTGCAACTGAACGTTGTGTAGCCTGAGAAAGGCGCATTTTGTGTTGCTTTTCTGAGTTTTTGCCGTGTAAAGCCATCAGCGCAAAACAACGGAAAAGAGCTTTGGCTAATCGAGCTTCAACTAACATTAGCCGTTGGATGCGGCTACGTTAGCTAGTTAACTCTCATTTTGTCAAAACAACGAAAAGGTCGAGGTTTTCCGGTCAGGTTTTTCGTTTTTAGGACATATAAAGACTTGTTTTTCACCTCCATACGTGCACACTTATCATCATCTATCACACAAAATAACAGTTCTTCATAACAGAGCTTCTCGTCACGATGTGTTAAGTTTTCCGTAACGTATTTTTTGACGTTACTTCGTTAGCCTACAGGATCGGAGCTAACGGACTTTTCTGCGTTTGACTGAGGAAAAGAAGGACTAAATTCCTGCTGAAGTCAACCGGCCCTAACGGACGGAGCGAGGGAGCAAAAATCTGCAAACTTAGCAGGAAAAGAAGCCATCAGATTCGCGGAAATCGCTTCGTCTCCCTTTCCCTCCCCTCCCCTCTTAACTTCGCTTCAGTTTCAAATGGATTTTTACACAAAAGCTGCAGCATCAGCCACTGGCTTCGTGATTCATTGCCGATTCCTGTTTTCCACATGCAAGTAACGGCATGCCTTCTGCTATCAACACTTTTCTGCACAGTATGCAGTTTGAAAGTTGAAGAGGGAGAGATTTAGCAGCAGCGGACCTAAATGTGAGGTATGTAACGTAACCCTAGGTTAGTTAAGCTAACTTTGCTGACATTGCCTCAGCTGAAAAAACAGACTCGACGTCTTGTTTTTCGTTTTCTGCAAATAAACCATTTTTTGTCAAACATGGAGGCCCCTGGGCTCCTTCTGCTAGATAGCGTTATAGTCCCATGTCAGGGAGCTGTTTTACGAGGCTGAAGCCAGCTTGTTGTTGGAATTTTCCCGTTCCACCTTAAATGGTGCAGCCGCTTTCGGCGACAGAATGTGCCTGCTGCACCATTTAAGGTGGAACGGGAAAATTCCAACAACAAGCTGGCTTCAGCTTCGTGCTGTTTTCAAAGGTGTGTAGAGGAAGTTAAACACACTTAGCAAGAACTGATGAAGTACCGGCTCAGGTAAAAGTACAAAACAAAACTACCAGGTAAAAAAGTACTGAGTAACTTAAAAACTGCAGTGTAGATTCTTAGTACATCTGGCATCTTTCAGCACAGGAACTGAAGCTCTGTTGTTGTTGTTGTTCTTCTTCAGTTTTTAGAGATGCTTTTTGCCTAAAGTAAATGATGAATCTCTCAAGTTGGTGTGTGCAGTCACCAAGCATTACAGGAGCTGAACCAGCAGATCAGCCTGAAAGTAAACACAAACAAAAATACATGTTAGTGATTGAAATCTAACAGGGTGGGATCACTACAGTGCGATAGGTGTCATGTTTCTGAAGGATCTCTGTCACACCTTTTCTGGTTCTGCCCTGTGATACATGAGTATCTGATTAAACATTTCCAGTGGTTTTCAAAAAGATTCAAGAAAATGATCTCTCCTGATATTCAGTTTGGCAATTTTTGGATGCTCAGACACAATTACTTCCTACCCTGTCCACAACATCAGGCTTTGTCATGGTCATAGCTAAAAAGTTATTCTTTTGAAGTGGAAATCCCCAAATGCACAATGCTTCAGTAGATGATTAAAAGTGATGTTTTTGTGATACAAATGGAACAACTGCAGTATCATATATCATAATATTTTTTTGGGTCACGTGGGGATCCTTCATAGATGCTTTGAAGGAGGCTTAGACTGGTGCCAGCCCTTGTCTGATCCTGCAATCACTGAATTTTTCCTTTTTCAACACTTCTAGACTTTTTTTAGACAGCCTGCTCTCCAATTATTTAAAGTATTTTTTATTTATTCTTATCTGGCTGCACATGATTTCTTGGTTACTTCAAATACCTGTTTAAAATCTTGAAAATAAAATATTGATAATGTAACCGATTAAAAAGATCATTTTCCTCAGAGATGTACTTGAATAGAAATGAAATGAAAAGTATTGTCATTTGAAAATATTCTGGAAAGTGGAAATGAATCAGAATTGCCCTAAAATACATGTGACAGAGGTTGAAAGACTTGTGGAAAATATCTAATTGTGATTTTTCCGACCAGTGTTGTGATTGTTTTTTCTTGGAATTGTTTTTTGCCAAGAGAAATAGCGTATCCATTTTTTTAGCCCTGGGTTTTGAGCAGTGGATGTAGTGTGCCAGACTGCAAGTTTACAAGCTCTGTATTATTAGGTCACAGTTTTCGACTTAAAAATGTTAAAACAACTGTGATTTAAAAATTGCTCTCTTTAATATTCATATTTGAGCCATGTTGATAACTGAGTAAATGGAGCCAGTTACTACCCACCTCTGGCTTCTTGGTTTTCTGGAGGACACAAATGTGGGTGCTGTAATCATCCAGAAAAAAGTGATGCACAACAGTTTACTTACCTAGATACTGAAACATGAAAATAGTCATGGAAATCCCATAAAGGGTTTTTATGACTTAGTAACGACCTAAGTATGGGATGTATAGGGAACAAAGTCCCAAGAAAATGAAGTTGGAGAAGTTAGGCAGGCCTGAGATAGATAGGGCTGTAACGATATATATGTGTTGTAGTTTGATGCAGTTTTTGTTTTTGAGATCAAGATTTGATTGTTTCAAAATTCAATTTCAGCATTTTATGTGGTAAAATGTCTTTGTGCAAAGAGCTCTAACTATATATTAAACAGATTGGATTATCCCAGAAAAAACAGTGATCTTATCAAAAAATTAAGTTAACTGAGCTATAAACAGTATAAAAATAGATGCACCTATAGGCCTAGTTTTGATTGTTGCCTGTGAATTCTAAGAAAGACAGTAAATGAGAGACATGTAGAAAAGAATGAGGGTGATGGTGTTAAATTTCCATTTTTCCACAATTTCAAATGTTGATATTTTTCTGATTTTCAGTGCTGTACTAATTTTGCTACACCCTTAGAAACTGATGCTTTTTTGGTATTAATTCATTTATTTTTCCACTCTGTTTTCAGTTTGTGCACAGCTACAATGAGAAGACGAAGGTGGCTTCCGTGCTTCATCAAAGTGCTGGACCAAGTGCATGTAGCTGGGGAAGCTTCCTGTACTGTCACAGTATGAAGTGACAGTGGGCCTCTAGGAAAGACCACAACTGTCCACTTCTGCTTTCTTTCTCTGGACTTAATCTCTCTCCATGGTGGTGCGGGACGCTTTGGGCCTAAGTGGCTGCCCCCAGGGGCCCAGGCCCTGGGTAGCAGTTTAGCGATGGCACAGTTGCTTTGCCTACTTTACTCCAGGTGCAGAGAAGCTGGATTTCTGGGGACAACATTGCTGAACTAAGGCAGTTTCCAGTTATTCATACTTTTTTGAGAAGCTCAAGGGAAAAAGTCGAGGAAGGAACACTGCACTACCAATTGAGGTGAGCAAGTTATTTAAATGGAAGCATCTATGCTGCCCTCAGAGCAGAGAGCTCCTTCACTTTGTCCAGAGGACCCTACAGCTAAAATCAAATAAATATTTTGTTAATTCAGGGAAAGATTAACCCAAATAGCAGTAAAAATATCTACCAAATCCAGCTTGAGTTTAAAATTCAGCCCAGAAATCCCTCTGTTATCGTAGAGCTGTAAGGTCATAACAAAGCTGCATACCGGGCTGAGGAGAATATTAAGTAAAACTAACTCTAGTCATCGCTAACTTTGAATGAGATACACAGATACGATCCTGATTCTGGTCCTATTCTTTCTTTGTCAAACGGAAATAAGCGCATGCATGTAGCGCATAATACAGTTCTCTGTAACATGTTTGGATAGGTTGTCGTTCTCAAGTATGACTCAAGCAGAACTAAAGTGGATATGAACTTATCAGGTCCAAAAAATGCTGAAATACTGTTTTCTGTGTTTTTGATGGAAATTCTCAGTACATTTTGTATCTATTACTATGAACTGAGGTTGCTAGGAGACACTATCCCCTTTTTAGGATCCTTTTACTAAAGTAAAGTACTGAAGCGCCAAAGTGAGAGTTGTGAGCAACCAAAGCTTAACCAACAGAACAATGAAATCATCCCCCAAACAAGGAATTAGGAAGTAAATGTGAAGGCAGAAAATGGATCCGATACTTACGTAACAATATTATCATATAAAATACTCAGAAAAGTACCAATCCATCAGTCCATCATTTTCATATTTTAGCCTACTTTGCAGGATGTCCTGTAGCTTCTGCTAAAGCACAGCATATTAAATGGTTGCATAAACCTGTATGTTGGCCTTTTTTGTTTTTATTGTACTTAGTGAATCAAATGACAAGTGTTGTAAGAAAAAAGGGAACTGAAAAGGACTGCTCTGAAGCACAGGATAGTGTTGCTACTAGCATCATTAGATTACATACCCATGTGTGGATATTTGTCAGTACAGATTTAACCCACATTAATATACATTGCTGCTGGTATTTTGAGAACACCCATGAGAATGACTCTGTTCTGCTGTTTCATTAACCCTGCTGCATTACCCCAGTGCTATCCTCTTCATATCCACTGTCAACAGGTGTGTTTATGGTTCAGTTTCTTAACTAGACCATTAGACTTGTAAGTACCACAGCTGGACCACACAAAAGCAGATCCTTATCTGTGATTTTAGGGGAAAAGGGCTGGCCATTTTTAGCTCAGTCAAACAGTGGGTTCTGACAGGAGTGAAAGAACAGAGTAGTTGCTGACACAAGAATCAATGCAACTCAAAGACGAGACCGCACGTGGTTGAAGGTTGGCGGTATGTTGGTGAGGTTGGTTATAGGTTGATAACGCCATTACTACTACTACTAATGATGATGATCATAATAAAGGTTGTACAGTTGTGCAACACCTTTCTTCACTTCACAACAGCACTATGATTTAAAGGAAAACTACACAGATCAAGAAGTATTAGTTCACAGTAGGTAAAACATAATTTCGAGAGGACAGTAATAGTGCAAATTAAAGAACAGGCATAACTAGGGCTGAACGATTTGACAAACATATCCAGTTACCGTTTTCCTGTCTAATATTGCAGCTACGATTGAAATTCTTGCAGTTTAGATAGTTTTCTATAAATTAAGGTTTAGGCCTTTTTTGGCCAGATTATCCACCTTTTCTGCCTTGAGCCTTGATCCCTGAATGTTGTGTGCAAGACTGCCAGTAAGTCGTGGTTGTGATGTCACAACCAATGAAGGTTTGGTTGCCACTAATTGGTCTAACTTATCTACAGGCAGTTCACAAGCTATGTGTTATAAGGTTAAATTTCCCTGCTTAACACGTACAGCAGTGTTTTTTGATAATGTAGATATAAATTTTTGAAAATTGCATTTGTTAAATTGCGATGTTGATATAAAAGCGATTAGTCTTTCAGCCCTAGGCATAACTAAATTAAGACACCTTGCTGAATCCATTGAGCAAACCTAAGTGAAAGCTCAAGAATGCATCTGCATGTTTGAACGTACTATTTACTCCTGTTGCTGTCTCCTGTTTTTTCTAAATGTCTCAGTGTAAGTACAGGCTATGTTTTTACCCCCTATAGACCCAGACTGCAGCCCAGTATGGCTTACTACATAATGTGCCATCTGCTCTGGAGCAGCCTGTAACCTTTAAAAGAAAAAACAGCCTTTTCCTGTTGTCTAGTAGGACTGTTGACTTGGCCATGTGAACCCCTGAGCTGACAGGAACCTTTTAGTTGAGCTGCTAGAGGACTTGGGGATCTCCAGCAGGAATTTCTATAAGCCCCAGGCTCTGACTGGACTCTGAACCCCACCATGTGTAGCAGGCCTCAGCCCCAGAGCCACAGTTACAGCTGGGAAAAGCAACTCTAGACTAAACACCTGAAAGCAGGAGCAGAACAAGGAGAAATTAGTGAGATTCCAGCTAGTGTGAGGGAGGGAATACAAGCAAAATAAAGCTGTTGCAGAAGACCTACGGATGGTCCACTGCTTAAGCCAAATTCCACACATTCCTATAGGACAGTAATTAAGATCAGAAGTGTGAAGGAAGCAGGGGTCAGACAGAAAGAGAAAGAGAAAGCAAGGCAGTAAGAAACAATAGACTTATCAAATGTTTTTTGTTATTCTAAGTCATTTTGAGAGGACTTGATTCACTGTCCTAACTGTAAGTTGCTGTAAATTAGTGTGCCAGCCATGTTTGTCCACTCTCCAGCTACAAAGGCTGCAGGATATGGACAAAATACCCATTTCAATATTCTGTTCCAACATAATATATAGTACAACTTGGAATATATGAATACATTGGTCAGTCAGCAGTGTGGCATGAGTAAAGATACACAATTTTTACATTTATTTTTTTACCCAAAATCGTACTTTTTTGGGATTATTTTTGGATTGCATGACCACCTTGATTCATTGAAAACACCCACCAAAGCAATGATCACCCTGCCGAGGTACTTAGACACTTTGCTCAAGTTAGCAAAGTTCATTAACACATCTGTTTGCAATTAAAGGCTAAGTGCTATGTTTAGCTTATGAGCTGTTTACTACTGAAAAAGTTATGTAAATGGCAGCATCCAGATCAAATTCAGATCTCTTTCATGTTGCTCTCAGAGCAGAGAACTTCTAAACTACAGCCAGAGGTGGTTGGAGGGCCCTATAACCAAACTCAAGTGAATATCTTGTTGCTTAAGTGAGAATTTGACTTGACTAGCAGTAAAAAATATCTACCAACTTTAGCTTGAGTTTAAAAAATATGGCTCAGAAACTCGTTACTAAGGAACCATAACAAAGGTGCAGACTGTGCTAAAGACAATATCAGGTAAAACATATTGATCACTCTAGTCATCACAAACTCTGATCCTTCAAGTCAAATGCTAAGGCTCCAAGGTGAGAAGTCTGAGCAAGAGGAGCCGAACCAACAGAACAGAAAAACATTTTCCCCCAAACAAGGATTTAGGAGCTAAATGTGAAGGTCTAAAATGGAACTGATACTTACGTAACAATATTATCATTTAAAATACTCAGAAAAGTACCAATCCATCAGTCCATCATTTTCATATTTTAGCCTACTTTGCAATACTTGAAAAATACTCGAAGTACAAATCTGAATCAGTCACAGAAGCGATAAGTTTGATCACCTTGCTGAGGTAGCTAGACACTTTGCTGAGCACTTTGTTTTCTGACACAATTGTTTCTGTAAAATTCACTTAGCAAGATAGCATAGGGGCTTACATTATGATGGAATATCATCATCATGAAAGAAGAGCCTCATGTTTCTGGTACGGCCTTTAGGTAATAGATGCACATAGTTACTAACAGTCTTCTGTTTTTGATAGCAAATCACTGGAGAAGTTTTTTTGTGGTCGTGTGCATCCCCTTGAGGCAGTGATGTACAAGCAGCAGCTTATAGATCCCTTATCTGTTTTGCTTAGACTGGAGCCATTTCTGAAACTGCTGTAAAACAGGTGGTGGCCACAGGGAAACTATGCATTGCATGCGTTTCAAGTTGTCACAGGATTGTCTTGGATTTTTCAGACTATAAAGAACACCAGAAAAGTCATTTGGATTTAATGTTTCAGGATTTAACATTTAGGTGAATTCCAAAATGCCAGCATTAATTTCACATGACGTTATGCATGCCATTGCTAGATCAAAGGCCTAAATGTTTTTTTCCCCTCTGGCAGGAGTGGCAGGGCCGAAAAGAACGAATTGCTTATGCGTGTGGCATGTGGTTGGCACAGAGAAGCAAAAATGTGTGGCTGAGAAAATGACAGGGGTTGAGGAAAGAAGCATTGGAGACTGAGGAAGTAGTGTAGCCAGTGTTCTTCAATAGGACACAATTTACATCACATAGCTAGATATTTCCGCTTCTGCTTTACCCACAAATGCAAAGCATACTCTGCCGTCGCTTGTGAGGTTAACTGCAGTGTTCTGTCACTGTGTGTGTGTGTGTGTGTGTGTGTGTGTGTGTGATTGGGGTGGGTGTACCTATTTCTGAATAGCCATCTGTGCTATGAACTTAAATAAGCTGCCCAACTGTCAGAATTACCACAAAGCTGTTATACACACAATGTTATGTGTGTAGATTGATTCAACTGGTCAACTTGGGTGGCACTCTTAACTTTACTCTGATCTGGTTTCTTTTGCTTAGCCCTTAGAAGCCTGGGATTGTTGCTGTATTTCTGTACTTTTAAAACATATGTACGTAATTATATAAAGATAAAACCTGTATTTTATTCATTTTTTTAGAGTTAATCATGATTTTTTGCTCAAATTTTACCCTAAAGAGAGATTTTTGTTTCATTTCAAAAGCAAGCAATTTGCTGTATGAGTAGACAAAGTGAGCTTCATCAGAATCTATTTATTGCTCACAGTAATTCAGTAACATCATTTTTATTATGTGAACGCAAGGTTTACATGTACTGAACATCATGCCATGTCATTGTGAGCGACAGTGGCTGCATGTTCCTATCACTCCGTGATTGTAGGCCTTGTCATACTGGTGTGTTCCGTCTTGTTTTGAGGGAAGCTGTACTTTTTCACTTTGCATTTGCTTTTGTAAGTTTGCTATAGGCCTGAGCAATTTAGTGGTATTCAACATTATCACAATAACACAAACACGATCGCAATATGTTTAAAGTGTACTGCGCAAACTGCACGTTTCCTTACAATGAAAACTTCGATAGGCCCGTGTAATTGACATTGGTGAAGCGCAAGATGTAAAATGTTGAACACAAACTATTGTGGTCATAGTTTGCGATAGTATTTTTTCAAATGTGGCGCTCCTCCATTGTTGAAGTGGCTGACTGTAGCTGTGGCCGTAAGGTAGTTGGAGCCTGTCGGGGCGGTAATCCTCGAACCCGGTGGTGGACACCCCAGGTGAGAGATGCCGTCAAGCTGAAGAAGGAGTCCTACCGGGCATGGTTGGCCTGTGGGACACCAGAGGCAGCTGGCAGGTATCGACAGGCCAAGCGATCTGCGGCTTCAGTCGTCGCCAAGGCAAAAACCTGTGTATGGGAGGAGTTTGGTGAGGCCTTGGAAAGTGACTTTAAGTCGGCTCCGAAAAGATTCTGGCAAACAGTCAGGCGACTCAGAAGGGGAAAGCAGTGTGCCACTAGCATTGTATATAGTGGAGACTGTGTGCTGCTGACTTCGACTGAAGACGTCATTGGGCGGTGGAAGGAATACTTTGAGGACCTTCTCAATCCCACCAACATGTTTTCCAGTGAGGAGGCAGAGTCAGGGGACATGGGAATAGGGTTGTCCATTACTGAGGCCGAAGTCGCTAAGGTAGTTAAGAAGCTCCTTGGTGGCAAGGCTCCAGGGGTGGATGAGATCCGCCCTGAGTTCCTCAAGGCTCTGGATGTTGTGGGGCTGTCTTGGCTGACACGCCTTTTCAACATTGCGTGGACATCGGGGGCGGTGCCACTGGATTGGCAGACTGGGGTGGTGGTGCCTCTTTTTAAAAAAAGGGGACCGGAGGGTGTGTTCCAACTACAGGGGAATCACACTCCTCAGCCTCCCTGGTAAGGTCTATGCAGGGGTACTGGAGAAGAGTGTCCGGTTTATAGTCGAACCTCGGATCCAGGAGGAGCAGGGCAGGTTCCGCCCTGGTCGTGGAACACTGGACCAACTCTTCTCCCTCTCCAGGATTCTCGAGGGTTCATGGGAGTTTGCCCAACCAGTCCACATGTGCTTTGTGGATCTGGAGAAGGCATTTGACTGTGTTCCCCAGGGTATTCTGTGGGAGGTGCTTCGGGAGTATGGGGTACATGGCTCTTTGCTACAAGCCATTCAGGCCCTGTACAAACAAAGCTGGAGTTTGGTTTGCATAGGCAATAAGTCAGACTCGTTCCCAGTGAGAGTTGGACTCCATCAGGGCTGCCCTTTGTCACATATTCATAATTTTTATGGATAGAATTTCTAGGCTCACCCTGACGGAGAAGCGGATTAGAAAATGGATGGATGGATGGATGGAATTTCTAGGCGCAGTCAGGGGATGGAGGGTGTCCGGTTTGGTGACCTCAGGGTCACATTGCTGCTGTTTGCAGATGATGTGGTCCTATTGGGGACATCAGGCCACGAACTTCAGCTTTCGCTGGATCGGTTTGCAGCCGAGTGTGAAGCGGCCAGGATGAGAATCAGTACCTCTAAATCCGAGACCATGGTTCTCAGGCGGAAAAGGGTGGAGAGCCCTCTCTGGGTCGGGGATAGGCTCTTGCCTCAAGTGGAGGAGTTTAAGTATCTCGGGGTCTTGTTCATGAGTGATGGTACAAGGGGGATTGACAGGCGGATTGGTGCTGGGTCAGCAGTGATGCAGGCTCTTTACCGGTCTGTTGTGGTAAAGAAAGAGCTGAGCCATAAGGCAAGGCTCTCGATTTACCAGTCGATCTACGTTCCCACCCTCACCTATGGTCATGAGCTTTGGGCAATGACTGAAAGAATAAGATTGCAAATACAAGCGGCCGAAATGAGTTTCCTCCGCAGGGTGTCTGGACTCTCCCTTAGAGATAGGGTGAGAAGTTTGGTCATCCGGGAGGGACTCGGAGTAGAGCCCCTGCTTCTTCACGTTGAGAGGAGCCAACTGAGGTGGTTCAGGCATCTGGTTAGGATGCCTCCTGGACGCCTCCCTCGTGAGGTGTCACAGGCAAGTCCACCAGGGAGGAGACCCCGGGGAAGACCCAGGATACACTGGCGTGACTATATCGCCCAGCTGGCCTGAGAGCACCTCGGAACCCCCCTTGGAGAGCTAGTGGAAGTGGCTGGGGAAAGGGAGGTCTGGGCCTCATTGCTTAGGATGCTGCCCCCGCGAGCCGAACCCCGGAGAAGCGGAAGATAATGGATGGATGGGTGGCGCTACTGGTTCTTTTTTGTCTGTTCCAACTGATCAGACATCAGAAAAAAATAACATTGTGGTCTATTATGTATTGTGAAAACCTCTTGAAGAATCTTGATATTATATTTTTGCCATATTGCCCACATCTAAGCTGCATTCCAAAGCCTAGCCACAGCTGAGGTAGTGTGGGTCCTCGGTAGGACTGTTCTGTGAAGACTCTTCCTTAGTAGCCTAATGGTCACACACATAGAACAGCTCCTGCCTTTTGACATTGCAGTGTGAAACTTGTGAGGAAACTGTTGAGAGAAAATGGAGCCCATTGTGTTTGTTGTTATTGTTGCTAATAAGCCATGTCAATTAGTATGATTAATATATACGATATATTGCCGAATGCTTTAATGAACTAGTTTACACGTTATAAGATAACGAAGATGAATTCAAGGACGTGAACTACTTACATTTTAAATCAAGCTCTGCTCCAGCAGCTCTGTTTTTCACCATTTTCGTGGTGCTGTTTTCTCCTTCGCGTCATTAGTGAGCAGAGAACTGTGGGAAACTGAAGGCCTGGAAGGATACATTAGTTGCATCTTCGAAATCACTCTGAGCTTAGGCTGCATTTCTAGACTGTATATGAAGAGTCCTTCACTTTGGAATGGCCTTCTATGACGTAGCAGCCAAGAAATGCAGCCTACCTCGGCTGCAGGCTAGGCTTTGGAACGCAGCTCTAGTTTGCTGCTCGTTGGTTTCCATCGTTGTTTTTCTGCAAGCACTGTCCAGCGTAGCCTGTTGAATTGCGGATATTACCACATCAGCAGTGCTTTTAAATGATACTTCAGGCTCTATTTGCTTCAGTGATAAACAAATTCACAACATTGCTGTAACCGCTGGTTTATTTTCAGAGGTCTGAAGGTTCAAAGTAGAAAAATGCATTAATGCTGTTAAAAATTGCGACGTTAATCATTTATTGCGTTAACGTAGTCAATGTGTTGACCAATAATTACATAATAGGTTAATCAGTTATATGAGGAATTACATTTCCATCGATTTGATTTGTGTATATAAAGATTCTAGTCTTTACTTTCAAACTTTACATTTTGTTTCAGTGTCAAAAAATGACAAAAACTATGGAAGAAATGTTAAGGGCGGTTTTCGTTTTCGCAAAACAAGACTGTTCACACATTGGAGTAAATGAGTAACACTCAGGCCATTCAGCCTTGCGCTTAGTTCAGGCTGTTCTGCATGACTGTAGATGAAACCATTACCTCATTTTTTCATTGTTTTAACCTGACCGTTCTTGCCTTTCCAGCAAAAGTAGATTGCAGATCCAGTGTTTCAGCACTGTTTCAATGTTCATCGCTTTGTTGTGATTTCAGTGGTGAATGTTATTGTTGGTCTGATGAAGCTCAGTGCAGAAATTTAGATGGGCTCTGCCATTAACAGTGACACTCTCTTAGCTGCAAGCAGAGCTCTTAAAGGTCAGTGTGTGTGCTGGAGACAGCTGTGATTAACCCAAAGGTCATTAAAAAAAATCCTGCTGGATCTTTAGATAGCAGCTCTTTCAGTAAACTGCATCTGGACTCTTTTGTTAACTGTGTGCAGAAAAACTGGACACCAGTGTCAACATTGATTGATTGAGTCTTCATTTTGGCACTTTTTCATACACAAGAAAATGTCTTCATGCTGTCCAGTTTGCTGTAGGAATTTTATTTTTTATGATATATGAAAATATTACCCTCTTAATGTTTACAAGGGAGTTCTACCATGGCTCTGGGAAGGCTTAATGGCTGTAGAGGGCTGAGGAACTGAAACCTGAAAGCTTTTCTAAATGGCAAATATTTTTCTCTTTCTTGATGCATTGTGCCAGGATTCTTTATTCCAGCAAAGCTCGAGTTTCAGCTCTTTTCCAGCCCAGACGTTCCGGTCTCACATGCACGCACACACTTGTACATGCATGCACTCATGCACGCATGCGTCCACTGCTGTTACACGACTGCTTAAACAGGGAAAACCTACCATATGCAGCATACAAAAATATCCTGTTAAATGCTATATGTGTTTATTTTGCTGGTTTTCAGACTTTCTAGACACTCCAGGTGTGTGTTTGTCAGAGATGGAATTCATTAGGAGCCTCTTCCTCCATAGACACAACATGCAGATTCATATGTCTAACTGTGGGAGAGAATTGGGCAGAGATTCACACTGCACTTTGGCCTGATTACTCTTTATTATGTTAACCGTCTGAAAATCAAGACTGCTCTGGGAATTGTCTCACCCTCCTAAACAGTGCTAGGTCAAGTAAACACTGTAAAAAGAAAAATTGATGAAGCTTTACAAGATCATTGTTAGTCTTTTGTTATCCGTAATGATGATGATAATGAAAGTTGAGTACTATCATAGCAGAGATCTTTGGTGAAGAAATGAAGATGATTATTATGACAGTGACTCGCTTTATTAGGATTTACAAGGAAGACATGTCTAGCTTTTGGTTTCTTTTGTTTAAAATTGGTGTTATTAGTAGAGATGCACTTTTACGGCATAACCATATATCATAATGTAGCATTATCGTTGCTGCAGGATGTAGGGGTACCGGGGGGTATATTTATGTTAAATGTTAATTATTAGATAAATGTGGCTATAACAGTATAATATCTTGATGACAAAAATTATTTTATATCTGGTTTTTAAAGCTTTATACAGTCAACCTTTAACTGACATGTTAGACACTTTGCTTCACAGGAACAAATCCCCCAGCCCAATGATGCTTGACAGGCAGATGTGCATCAGTGTTGCCATTGATGCTTTTGCTACACAGTCTCATTAGATAGGCTACCTGTTGCCACTAATGGTATATATCCAGCTGATGGCTAGACAACATTAACCAGCTATGCTTCCGGATGCTAAAAACACAGATGATTGATACACTTCCATCTTTGTATCAAGTTAAATTCAGCTGTAGTTACTCGAGTTCATGGAATGCTGTAAATGATGCACTCATGTGTTTGAATGAAACACTATATGACAACAGTGATCATGACTGAAATCTACACATTTGCAGGCTATTGATGGGTGGTGCTAGAAGACTAAGTGTGTGAAGACTCCAGATCTGAATCAGAAAAGGGAAGCACACGCCGCAAATATGAGTAAGTTCTTTTACTTTGCTTAATACACTTAGTTATATACAAAGCTCATTAATGTAAGGTAATAGATTACTAAATGCATTGTAGGTACAGGTATGTGACCTTGCCTTTCTGAGCATTCTTCTGTTTAAAAAAATTCAGAGAAATACACTGATAAGCCTAGCAGCAGTGAGAATGCCTGAAGAAAAGAGAGTGAGAAAGAAAGATATTACTGACGCACAGTCAGTATTGTTGGCTTCATAATGTGTACTGGACCCAGTGGCAGGTTTGCTGGTTAGATGAGGCTCCTCCGGTTCTCTCTTACTCTCTCTCTTTCCGGAGGTGTGTGAAGTCTGTCCAAGCTACACAGTGAGAATATTTTCCCCCTGTGAGCAAGCGAAGCCAAGACACAGCTCACACTCTCACTTCAAACATGAGAACAAAGATCTCAAAGACATGGCAATCTCTCTCTCACACAGGCTCCGTTACACTGGCATACGGCTCACTGAGCATGTGTATGTGTGCAAGGACAATCTTATTTAGACAGGAGTTACAAAATAATTCCGTTGCAGCTTCACTGTTCCTAGCAGAAAACACATTGAAGATGCTGGTGACACATTGAAGATGCTGAAATTAGTTTACTTTGAATTCCTTATAAAGTGTCACTTTACCCTATAGATGTCATTATTGCTTTCATTTTGAATATACTATTCAAAAAACAAACATTCTGTATTGACCGCCCTGATTCTGCAACTAATTATACAACTTTTACCCTGTTTTTCAAGTCACTGTTTTTTCAACAGTGACAGAAATATGATGGTAATTTAAAGGATGTTTTATCCTTTTCACAAAAAAGAACATATGCGCTTTTCAACTTTCCCTAAAATCCCACTCCTCTTGTACTTCTGAACTCAAATTTAGTGTGGCTTCAAAAAATGTTTTAAATCTTCACTTTATTCATAATTTCTCTGCTTGCTCGAATGAGGTTTGAGAAATAATTTCATGTAAAATTAGATATGTTATCCATAGCAATAACTGACATCTTTAACCATAAATGGCCAGGGTTTACTAGCATGTCTATAACAGCTCAGCCAGTTTGCTTTGAAATTGCTGTAGTTAATAATAAGCCTTAGTATGTAATAAGTCTGGTATTTTAAAGGAGTTAAAAGGTTACGTTATGTAACGATGCACCTATATGTAAATCATAGGTCAGTATCAGACAGTTTTCATGTAAATATCTGCCAAAGCTGGTGTCGATGCTGATATACAAACATGTATAAAATATAAAAATGAATATACTTGATTAAAGCTTGATGAAATAGAGAAATATAATATTTATTTCTAAAGGGTTGCAGATGGAGTAAAAAAAAAATAGAATTTACAACCATTTGTCACTGTGTTTGCACACTGTGAAATTAGACCTCTGCATTTAACCCATCCATGCAGTGAAACACCCACATACATGCACACTAGTGAACACGCACACTAGGGGTCAGTGAACACACTTGCCTGGAGCAGTGGGCAGCCCTATCCACGGTGCCCGGGGAGCAATTGGGGGTTAGGTGCCTTGCTCAAGGGCACTTCAGTCATGGACTGTCAGCCAAGGGGATTGAACCAGCAACCTTCCGGTCACAGGGCTGGTTCTCTAACCCCCCCCACCCCCCTCTAAAATAGATATTTTAAGATTAAGATTAAGAGACCCTTATTAGTCCCACAATGGGGAAATTTCAACTCCGCTTTTAACCCATCCGTGAAGTGAAACACCACATACACACTAGTGAGCACACACACACACTAGGGGGCAGTGAGCACACTTGCCCGGAGCGGTGGGCAGCCCAATCCGCAGCGCCCGGGGAGCAGTTGGGGGTTAGGCGTCTTGCTCAAGGACACCTCAGTCATGTGCTGTCGGCTCTGGGGATCGAACCGGCGACCTTCCGGTCATGAGGCTGGATCCCTAACCTCCAGCCCACGACTGCCCCAATTACCATAATTGCTCAGGGTCACCTAAATGTTCGGCTGTTCCAGAGCATAATAAATACATTGTCAAGTGTCGGTTCGAAATATCAGTGAAATCTAAACATCTGTCCTATGCCAATATAAATATATTTTTAATGCAGTTACCTGCAGGTGCCTATAAAATTATGGTATCATTGAGCAACCCTAACATTTTTACAGGTTAAATAATAGCTCGTCTATTCTTTTTAGTCTTTGAGTAGAAGGTCAATGTCACTTTTTATTTCATTCTTTCATTTTCCTCTGTAGATGAGAGACAGGCTCTCCATTCTATAATGAAGGACCTGGTGGCCCTGCAGATGACCAGGCGGCAACCCATGTCGACTTACGACACAGCCAAAGCCAAGCCTGTTAACACTGCCAGCACGACCAACAGACAGGTAACACACACAAATATGGGTGCCAGATTTCATGTGGAGTGTGACCTTTGCAACTCCTGTATAAGCTCACAGTGACGCTCTCCTTTTCTCCACCTCCAGGATGACGTTAGAATTAAATTTGAGTTCAGTGGAGAGAGAAGGTGAGTGTAAATTATTGTGTGTGTGTGTGTGTGTGTGTGTGTGTGTGTGTGTGTGTGTGTGTGTGTGTGTGCGCGCAACTCTTTGCCCACATTCACCAGAAGTCTGTTTGGAGACAAAGGAAGCAGTATTTGATGAAAAGACCACTTTTGCCACCTGTTAAGCATTTGTGGGTATCTATTATGTTTTGGGGTTATATTGTAGACAGTTTCACAGGAAACATTGCAAAGGTTGATGGAAGAATAGTTCACTAAATATCAGCAAATTCTGGAAGCAAATGTGAAACAGTGATGTGAGAAACTGACGCTGAAAAGAAGCTGGCTTCTACAACAGGACAGTGATCCAAAACATATTTAATAGTCTTCCATGAATTACTGTAAGCAGTGCAAGCTGAAGCTTTTGGAATGGCCTTCACAGTCCATGGATTGGAACATCATTGAAAATCAGTAAGTAGATGCTGTACATACAAGATGGCCCAAGAATATCACAGAACTGGAAGCGTTATAAGGAAGTGGGTGAAAATTTGCAAAACAGGAATACAAAGACTTGTAACTAGGCTACCTGAAGTGTTTGGAAGCTGTGATAGCTGCCAGAGGTGGTGTTACTAAGTGTCCAAACTTTTGCACATGCCACACTTACTACTTTGTTTTTGGTTTATCAAACTTCAAACATTTGCAGGAAAAAATTATTTGCTGCAGAGCTTGTATTTACTTCTAATCACTTAATTTGGCCAGGGGTACCCAAACATTTGTATACAAATGTACATAAAAAGACAGAAAAGAGTACTAATAAACTCTTACGGTACACACACATACGCACATTCCCTAGCTCAGCTCTCAGACTGGTATTTGAGTGGAAAGGGAAAAGACTGTGGTTTGCCTGTGGCTGCCAGGAGAAACCACAACTATGCTAGGTGTGCTTTCAGGAATCTGTGTGCACTGCAACTCTCAGCTCCTGTGTGTGTATGCATATGCAGGTTTAGGTTACACATCTGAAGAAGGCCTGGCTTTATGTTTATTGCCCCCTCTGTATGTGTGTTTATGTGCATGTGTAGGATACTTATGTTTGGTCGGCCTGTGCAGTTTGAAGAAGTCCAGCAAAAGGTCAAGACTGCCTTTGGACAGCAGCTAGACCTGCACTATATCAATAATGAGGTACTGATCTACAAACACACAAAATCGCATAGATACACAGATACGTGATCTCATTAAATGAGGTTGTTGTTTAATCCAATGAATCTTGAACATTTTGTTTTCATTTCTTTAAAATAGAAGTATGTAAAAATTCATTAATCTATTTTTTGTGTTTGTAAGTTAATTAGTTCATATAAGACACAAACATCTAATTAACACGTGTGTTTGTGCATAGATGTCCATTCCCCTACGAGGTCAGGATGACTTGGACAAGGCCATTGATCTTCTGGACCGCAGCTCTAACATGAAGAGCATAAAGATCCTGCTAATGACTCAGGAGCACAGTAATGTAAGTAACAGACACACACATATCAAGGCTAATCAAGACATCAAACACAGAGTGTTAATGAGAGATGCATGTTCTGCTCTGCAGGTGTCTTCACCTTCTCATCACTCTGGGTGTAAGCAGGTGCGAATTAAAGCTTCACAGTCAACAGGAGATGTGAGCACAGGTTATCAGTCTTCAGAGCCCCGGGGACGCCACCCATCCACCAGTGAGTGCAAACACACACATGGGGTCAGAAACTAAACATGGGTAAAAGCTATAAATGGCCTCAGAAATTTTAAAAACTGCTTCAGAAATGTGAAATTGCAGGGGCACAGTTGCCCTAGTAACGAAGCCCATTGTTCACGGATGCTGGCAATGGCACCAATATAATACCAGGTATAGTATTTTGTAATAAATCTGTCCTGCAATAGCACCATAGCTAGCTGTATATTTCTTCCTGTGGGGTAGCAGAGGGTTTGAATAGTTTAGACATAGCTTAAGATACAAGATTTTTTAAAAGGGAATTCCACTGATTTTTCAAAATTTATTTTCATGTAAAATGGAGCACTGTGGATCAACTTTCCGACTCAGATTTCTTGAAAGTGGTCATGGTAGGAACCAGGTGTCACAACACAGATATAGCCATTTTATCTCAAACAGTTATTGACTCTACACATGTCTTCTGAGTTTTAAATGTAATGCTGCTGATGATTAACAAATAAGGTTTTTTGGCACTATTTAGCCTTACAATGCCCCACATGTCCTCTTGCATCATGGATTTTGAAAAAATAAACATGATCAAACAAAAAAAGAAAACAGCAAAAACAAAACCTGATCTCAAAACTATTGTAAAACATCATGCAGCATTTCACGCAGTACCTTTCCACGAGGATCCTTTTATAGGCATTAAACTCTAGAGATCTGATCTCTTCCATCTGGTTTCTATCACCACCAGTGTGCGCTAACTCTGCAAGTTTCTATAGAATGGAGCATTTTACATCAAACCACGTAGAATTGCTTTGTTAACAGCTTAAACATTTAATTATACACAGACTTTTAAAAAATTGGTGAGATTTCTCTTTAAGTGAAGTGCTAAAGTTTAACAGAGCTCGTTTTAAAGCTAAGTAGCTAAAAAAAAAACAGATTTTAACAAAAATAAACATGTAATAAAATATGCACTCTACTGTGAACATGAGCCAATGGAAGAACACAGCATTCTGATTATAAATATCAGGTTTTATAAGTTAGGCAAAAATCTAAGGATTGGTTATTGCTATCGGTATTGGAAGGTAAAAAGTGTTAACTGTGCATCTGTAATAGCATTTCTATTTAGTCAAACCGGGTAAAGTCAGCATATACGGACTTTACGGGCCCCCTCATGATATCCAGCTGGCTCTCGTGAAATTCGTGAATACCCTTGAGTGGTACAATAAAGAGAATCGAGTAAATTCTCAACAAGTTCTCTGTGTTTTGAAGGCTGCGTTTCTTCACTGGCTCATGTTGACAGTAATGTGCTCAGATACGTAAGCAGCTAACTAAAAGAGGAAAGAGTAATGAGGAATTAGGGGAACAGGAAGATGTTCAAAGTGCCTTGCATTACTCTCTGGTATTGTGTCATGGCTTTCTCTTTCCAGTGCTTGGACCCTGCCTGGCTCTGTTCATTTGTTTCTGTATCTTATTAACCTCTGCAGTTTTCCTCCTTCTCTTCCCGTTTTCTGCTTCATTTTTTTTCTTTCTCCTTAGGTTCTTTTCTCACTTTCTTTTTCTCCCTCTTCTCTCTCTTTCTCCCTCTCTCTTTCTCCCTCTGTCTGTTGTTCCTCTAACTTCCTCCGTGAGCACTGGGTCCTCTTCCTTTTCCTGTCCACCATCACTAGCTGCTGCACAATGGCCTGCTGGCGTCTAGCCAATCAGATTGTGAGACACTATTAGCGTGGTGAGCCAGTGGCCTGGTTCAGAGATTGTGTTTGGGGGAAGGGGAGGCTGTTTCAGCTTGTGAGGCCTGGAGAGAAGCAGGACTTCTTAGAGGGTCTGTGTCTGGAGGAAAGAGACGTTTGTTTATAGTTGTGCTTAGTCTAATGATTCAGCGTCTCTGCTTTCTGATAGCTGAATTCTGCTCTTGTCCCAGCGGGTCTGTTACACAGACACTTTCACAAGCTGTTTTTGTACTGATGTGGTCCGTACAAGCTCTGTTTCGGCTCTTTCAGTGAATACAGATTTATTACATCATACTTCAGCTGGTCAACATAAGGCTTCTTTCAGACATGGCCTTCATGGCTGAGTACATTAAGGCAGTATGTCTCACGCACCCAAAATAATTGTTATTCCATGAGTGAGAATAGTGGTTTTGGATTTTTTTGTTCCGCTAGTTGTTTGTAATAAGCCTAAGCAACAAAAATTTCAGTATGCTGATGCTGGGTGCTTATTTAGAGGTTAGTTTAAAAGATTATATGTGTGTGTAGCATGGCATGCGCTTCCCCGAGCTCAAGGAGGACACTGGAAGTAGGGTTCACTGTTGCAGCAGCCATATAACTTTATTTTTCCACCAAACACAACAAATGAAACAAAACCAAAACCTATGCTTCCCATTTTTCAGTGGCCTCTAGCTAGACTTTTCAGTACTTTTCTTACTCTAGCTTTTCAGCTCTTTAGTCCTCAGTCGTTCGCTGCTGCTGGCGGTCGCTCTTTCTCCCTGTTCCCTCTCTGCTCTTTTTAAAAGCCGCACTTGAGCTGAGAGGGAACGAGAGCTCACTGCTTCGCCTCCTCATCACTACCCCTGCTCTGCAGCTCAGCCACCTGGATCAAACATGAGGCAAATTAACGTGGCCTCACTACAGGACTGGAGGCGGTTCCCAGGAGTCGGGGCCTCTGGACTTGCGTGCCGTCTTCCTCTCACTCGCTGTTCTCTTCCTGTAGTCCTCACCAGGCTTCATCCCCACATGGAGCTCGAGCCCCACCTTCCTCCCAGCTCTCGCGGCCACCATTGGGGCCCGGGGGACGGGCGCACGCACGCCACAGTGTGTTTTCTGTCAATAATTCCTAAAAGAAATTCTGCAATTAATTCTTTTGAAATGTTCTGTTGCTGTAGCTAGGGCTGCACAATTATAGACAGAACTCCATAATTGCAATTGTGATTTGTCTTGCAATACATTAGAAATACATCAATACTGCTACGTGTAATACTTGGTGAGGTTTTTAGCACTGGCAGAAATAATTTACATTCGTTTATTACGTCGTATTATGTGAAGTGCATCTATTTAGTATGTCTGCAATTAGTTAGGATGCTTACAATGCATAATTAACAAAAAGATAATTTGTTAGTCACCGTTTGCATCTTGCAGTCTTCTGTTATTTCAGTATTCTAGGTCAGTGTTGTGATAATGATAAACAAGCAACATTGTGTGGCCCTAGTTCTTGTTCACTATTTCATGTAGTTGTGAGCCAGTCAGATCTTCTGCCAGTGGTATATGATACCTCTCTGTGATTGATGCGTCTGTAACATATCTCCTCCTCTGCTTTCTCAGGCTCACAGAATACTGGGCGAAGCTCTCCACCTCCTGGTTACGTTCCGGAGCGTCAGCAGCGAATTGCGCGCCAGGGATCCTATACCAGCATTAACAGTGAGGGAGAATTTATACCCGAGACCAGCGACCAGTTAGTGAGTGACCACATGCACGCGCGCACACACACACACACACACACACACACACACACACACACACACACACACACACACACACGTACATCAGCCTTTGCAATTACATGTGTGACAAAAAAATAAGATGGCTAAAATCTGCTCTGCATTCAGGTCCTTGATCCATGGAGCAGTGCAGAGAACTCAGTGTCTGGGAGCTGCCAGTCACTTGATAGCAACTCAGACAGGTCAGAAAATGTAACAGTCTCACATAGTGTTATAGATAAAACAGTGATTTATCGATTTATTTGTTGGTTTCTCTCCTTCCTGTAGTCCCTCACTCAGAAAGTCTCGCATGCACAGGGCCAGGAGTTATCCTGACAACAGGCAGGACTGCACAGGTGAGGCAGGACTTGGATGGTTGTTGTCATAGCAACTAATGCAGAGTTCTGATTTACTTCTCATTCATGTTCATGTTTAAGGTAGCAAAAGGAAGCTGAAGTCTTGTACTAGGGCTATTGTTTAGTCATTTTTATTGTGGTTCCAGCTTTTGCAGTAATGATGTCACAGGAGGCTGTGATGTACAAATGAATCTGTAACCTCAAATGTGAGCTAGGTGTGGGCGATATGGCGAAAGTGTATCACAATATTTTGAAATGTTTTCATGAGGCATACCACAATATTTTGACACAGACACAACACGCATATAAAAGCAACCATCAAAATCTGGGTACAATGTGTTTTATTTGTATGATATTTATTTCACATATTGTGCTGTGCTATACAGTAAAACAGGACTAAGTATGTTTTTATATTGAAGTTTGCAGTTGGCCAATGTTCTTTAAGTACAGACAGTATTCACGATATGGTTAGAAAAGTATGTTATCATGATAGCAAAATATATCACGATAGTGATGAAGTATTGCCATATTCCCCAACTCTACTGTGAGCACTTCTCTGGGTGTTTAGTTAATCAACAATCAGCATAGTCATGTTCATGTAATCTTACAAAAGTAATTTTTTAACAAGTGCATTTTAATAGATTGCAGAGAATTTTGCAAGAGCAATATGAAGCAGTATAACAACAAAAGTAGTATCTTTTTCAATGTCATACAGCCGTATTTTATACGTAAAATATGGCTGTATAGTGCAGATGGCTAGTGTAGAGCTCTTATGCTGATGCTGCTTTCCTTGTTTTCTCAGACCGGGAAAACCATGTATATGACAAGGTTGTTGGGAAAGGAGGAACATACCCAAGGAGATACCATGTTTCCCTGCATCACAAAGACCACAGTGAGGGTAAAAGACACTTATACATATGTGCTTAATAAAAACAGGCAGACAAGGCCTGGTGCATGTCACTTAATTTGTGATTTCCTGCACAATCTCAGGTCGCCGCACATTTCCAAGGATACGTCGCCCCCAGGGGAACCTATTCACACTAGTGCCGTCCCGCCGATCTCTCAATGGCAGCGAGGAAAGTCTCGGCACCTGGCAGCTGGTGGATACTCAGTCCAGGCTTCGTCCACAGGACCGCCCAGTTCCACACAAGTGTAAGTCTAATCCTTAATTTTTATTTTCACAAAAAAGAGGAAGGAAATATGTTCAGCTCTGAGCACTTTATGGGTGCAAGGTATTCAGGCTCAATAAATGAAAGTAAAACCTACACTCACTAATGCCAGCTAGCCTTTACTGCACATTGTCCTGGATGTTAGAAGCAACAGAAATGTGTCTGTTTAGTGCAGATTGTGCAAATGTTGTAATAGCAATATAATACTATTGCACCAAGTTTTTTTTTGCAGTAGTTTGAAATAATAATATGAATGACAATGATGAATAATTTAGTACTGTGGTAATTGTGTAAATTGCTTGTGGACATAATATGCATTATGCACAGCTACATGGTGCCTGTGATTAACATCATTTCATTGTTTATCGTTTGTGGCTATTGTTTGTTTATCTGAAATGTGTATGTCCAGCCCCCACGGCACCAGTGACATGGCGGAGGGGGAAATTGTTGGGGCAGGGAGCATTTGGTAGAGTTTATCTCTGCTATGACGTTGACACAGGCCGGGAACTGGCTGCCAAACAGGTCCAGTTTGACCCAGCAAGCCCTGAGACCAGCAAGGTACAATGCATACAAACATACATTTATATATACATATACACTGGAGGCTGTATTTTTTTTCAGTAATCCTAAGCCTGAAATGTATTGTTTCTGCTGAAGCTCTCCAACATGTTCCCATGGGGTCATTAGTTTGGCACTTTTCCATGTGGGGAACAAATGTAATAAAAACATGTGCGCATACATGTACTACAGTTGGTAGGTACTTTATGAGTTTATCGAGGTAGATCTGAAACAACTGTTATGTAACAACTCCCAGCTTTGGGGCTGTGAAAAGACGCTTTGAGTTTGCTAGCATTTTTCCTTTTCTTTGTTCGCTTGGGTTTTCACACTCCATGTCACTCTCCATGTCACTCTCCATGTCACTCTCCATGTCACTCTCCATGTCACTCTCCATGTCACTCTCCTGCCCCCTCTGCCCCACCTCCCCACCCCCCCAAACTCCCCACTCACTTAAATCTTTTCCTGTCTGCCACTGCAAAAACACGCACTGTCACTTCCTGTATCTGTGAGAGAGTGTACGTTTGTGAGATGGGGGTTGGGACTCTGGGAATCATGGGGACAATATAGTTATTCTTTTTAGTTAACTGGTTCTATTGTGCACACACGCACAAACATACCCAGACAAAAAAAATCTGGGTCTTTATGCTTCCTTGATACACAAAAAATGACACCAGATGTACCTGATGTGTGTTCTGGGGATGCTTTTTGTGTTTTTCTTTTTTCATCCACTTTGCACCAATTGAGCTTACTGAGCTTGCCCAAAAGCCTGAGACTGAACTCTGGGACATTTATGTTCCCTGCTGAAGTCCGTTGTCTTTCTCTTTTCTCCTGCTGTCTTCCTGCAGGAGGTCAGCACTCTGGAGTGCGAGATTCAGCTGTTAAAAAATCTTCATCACGAGCGCATTGTGCAGTACTACGGTTGCCTTAGAGACCACAACGAAAAGACTCTAACTATCTTCATGGAGTACATGCCTGGGGTGCGTACTGCTGTTTAACTAATGTGTTGGTGGCAATGGAGCTTTTGTCTTTGTCTCATTTAGCTCATTAAAATCTGCCCCCAGATTAGTTTGGGACAAAATTTGATCTTATTTTTGATTTTGTTTCAACAAAGTTATAAAAGAGAAGTAACTGATGTACAGCGTAGTCCTGTGCATTTCTTAGTGACAAAGTGACACAATTCTGGTTTTGTTAAACCATATTCTTAAACAACAGAGAAGAGTAGATTATGATGCACAAATAGTTGCATTTTACACCTGTATAATGTGATTAGCAGAGCAGGGTGAGCTGGAGAGGCAGAGCAAAGAGGCAGCATCATTTTTAAATTTATAAATTACGCAGTCCTCTTAAGAGTTCTGTTAGGTGAGGTAATACAATCTTGTCTTACTTTTGTGTCATTTTAAAGTAGTCAGTTTTGATTTAGATTTTAGATTTTAATTATGTTTACGACCTCACATTTCTCTCCAGGGTTCCGTCAAAGACCAGCTGAAGGCCTACGGGGCACTGACTGAGAACGTGACACGCAAGTACACCAGACAGATCCTGGAGGGCATGTCCTACCTGCACAGCAACATGATTGTCCATAGAGACATCAAAGGTACAATGTGGTTTGCATCAAACCTTGCACTGAAAAATGTAAATCTAAACAGCTCTGGCAAGAATAAAGCTGGAATATTCAAACTCTTGGCATTTGAATGTTGCATGAAGTTCTGCACATTATCTTCTCATGAACTGTTATGTGGTGGTATGTTTAGGCGCCAACATCCTGAGAGATTCTGCAGGAAATGTGAAGCTTGGAGACTTCGGGGCCAGCAAGCGCCTGCAGACCATCTGTATGTCCAGTACAGGCATCCGCTCAGTCACTGGGACACCTTATTGGATGAGTCCAGAGGTCATTAGTGGGGACGGTTATGGCCGCAAAGCTGATGTCTGGTGAGTTAACAAGCAGCCTTGTTAACTTTAGCCTTATTGGAGCTGGATTTGTTTTGCCTGGGGAGGTCCTTTAAATGTAGGTCATCGCCAGTAAGATTAATCATTTTAATCCAATATTAATCTGTAGTATGTTTAGTTTTTAAACCTAATTGTTGTAATTGTGAAGTGGTCTTCTGTAATTGACAGAACCTTCGGTAAAAGAAATCCAGTTCCAATAGTGCTTTGAAACAGTATATTCCAATTTATCAAAGAGAAGTGTTTGTAATTAACAAGATATCAACTAAAACTTTCAAAGTTTCTATCTTAACGGGGAACTTTAAACATCCCAGTTTGAAAAAGCCTCACCATAAAGGGTCAAGAATCAAGAGTCTGATGCCATTATAAATGTGTCTTTGATATGGAAACAGTGGAATGTTGGGAGAAAATTCTACTCATCTGTCTGAGAGAGGAATGAAAATGACCAACGAGCACCAGATTATAGTTATAAGCATGATCTGATATAATAACTCATTTTAAAGTGAAACAGCCAGCATTAATATGTGAAGTAATATGGAAAATGAAGGGCAGGAATTATTGAGAGAGAAAAGAGGCATCATTAAAGGGTAAAATGTAATGGGCCAAAAAAAGATTTCTAAAGGCGAAGGCTTATTTTAAAAAAGGGAAAGGGGGACAGGGCTATTTTTAAGGACGAGAATATACTACAGGCCCATACTTCCACACATAAACTCTACATAGGAGGAACTTACCTGCTGTCAAGGGATTCCCCTTCACAATCTGATTGGACACCATCCCATCAGCCGAGGGATATGGTTGGCTGAGAGCCAGCCAGTTGGCACATAAAAGTGGTCTGGAATGTTCCAAGTTGAGTAAAGTCCTGAGGGATTTTTGTGGGGAAAGGCAGTTTAAGCTGATCAAGAAGGCCTGTCAGTTTTCTCATCCTTTTGAACTTGTACACACACAAGCACTTCCACCTCAATGTACAGAATATGTACATTGTACTCTGTCACAAACACACAAATACACAGAGCTCTCTCACTCATGCTGTTAGTGCTCAGTGTTCCAGCCAGCAAAAACACCCTTTAATTGTCAACAGCTCTGTGGGGGAAAGTTTCCAACAAAACATTCCTGTGCAGCCTCCACACTCAAATAGGCAGCCATTGGGTAGGGGCTCTGTGCATCTGATATATGTATGTACGAACGGCTTTGTCTGCCATTGTTCTGCCTCTCACCCTAGAAAGAAAAAGCTCAAAAGTGAAACCTCAGTGGTTTGTTTAGTACATCTTTGCCTTGCTGACCACCATGCAGGGATATTATTAGTGATGCACCGATCCAATATACTGGATCAGTATTGACACCTTTACTGGTCTTATTTAATGGATCGGGTATCACTCAGACGTAACTGATTCACTGTTGCTGCTGTTTCTTAAACATAGTTACTCTAAAATGGAAGAGTGACGTTGCAATTTGAGAGAATCAAATTATCACTTCCCGTTTTTATTAATGGAACTGAATGCTTTACATGCAGATAACTGTGAATAAGATGAGATGTGAAATGAGATGAAACGCAAGATGCACCAGGTGTTTTTCCACACAGAATTGCAGCATGGCAAAGTAAAACCTCTCTACACAAAGCACATTGAAATAATAGCTCTTTGCAAAAGTTTTTTTTTTTTCTTATTCTGCTCTTTACACCAGCTTTATCAATGTACATCCATTTCAGTCTTTCAGTCTCACACTGCGACTATGGTGCATCACATAGGAGGCCCGCAGCCTCATAGCTTCAAAGCAGGGTCACCCAAGTGGCCGGCCAAAGCAGTAACGTAGCTGCGATGAAGCGTCGCTTAGGCAACTGGCCTGAGAGGCCTCTTAGCTGTGCCATAGCACTGCTCATGCAGCCGAACACCACTGATTCAGGCGGCCCCACAGCTACAGTACAGCGTCAACTAAGCAGCCATTCCAGGCTGCGATGTCACAGGTCCCCAGTCCAGAGAGCCTCGTAGCCGTGATACAGCGTCACTCAAGCAGCCGGTCCAGGCTGCATCATAGCTAGCCAGCAGGGAAACATTAAAACACACACACAAACAATACAAAGCAAACAAAAAACCAATGTAAAGCGCCAGCATACGTACAGCATTTTATAAATACTAATTACCACAATGTCCTTAAAATAGATATGTTTTGGAATGCTTTTTTCAAGTCTAACAGCTCATTATATGATGTATACAGATTTTAAATCGAAGAAGAAAAAAATAGTCAACATTAGTACTTAGTGTTGGCTGACACCCTGAATTCAGGTATTGGACTCAGTATTGGGATAGAACAGGTTGGATCAGGGGATATTGTGGTATTAGTTCAACTTTAAATGCAGCATTTAAATTGTGGTGTTTTTTTTTAAATTATTTAATTTTTTTATCATGAACAAATTTAAAAAGGAGTGATGAATGTTTGGCATTTCTTTTGAATCTGTTTTTGTTTGTCTTTTTTTTTATTTACATGCGTCTCATTATGTGTGTTTTCTGTGGTAAGGAGCCTCGGCTGCACCGTGGTGGAAATGCTGACGGAGAAGCCCCCTTGGGCGGAATACGAGGCCATGGCGGCCATTTTTAAAATAGCCACTCAGCCGACTAATCCTGTGCTGCCCTCCCACATCTCGGAACAGACTCGAGATTTCATCCGCCGCATCTTTGTGGAGGCCAAGCACAGGCCCAGTGCGGAGGAGTTGCTCAGACACCCCTTCTCCCAAATCCTCTGCTGAAGAACCCACTCTGCCTAAGGCCTTAAAAAAAAAAAACGGACATCTGGGCCATAGTCACTTTGACAACCAGTAGCTCGTGTGTGGTGTACTGCCCGGCCCAAAGACTCAAGTGATGATCACAAAGCACAATTCCAAAGGCAGTCTACACTCCATTTTGAATAGAATGTGTGAACTGCCACCATGCAGTCAGCAGCTAACATTCAGTTCTCAAATCTGGCTGTAGAAGACAGTCTTTCAGTGCTGGCTCTAAAACAGCAGGGGGTGACAAAGGACACTTGAGTGCTGCAGCACGCACTTCTTTCTAAGAAATTCAGTGCAACAGTAGGTATTGACAAAACAGTCGATTGCCTGAATGGCTTCTTACTGGACTCTGCTTTTCAAAACACCATCGGTGCCTTCTGAAACCAAGCTGCTAAAGCTTAAACTCTTAAATACAAGGTAAATGCAGTTTACTGAACCTGTTTGACTGTTGTGGAATGGCACATGGCATACAGGCAACAAAAGATCATTCCCAAAGACAGGTTGTTTTTTATAGTACATCCAAATTAGTCAGGTATAGGTTTGACTGAAGTCCTAGGAGCTCTAGGACCTGTTGTGTGACCTGAAGGCTTCATAAGCTGCCAGTGTTTTTGTGTCTGTGCCTCTGCTGGAGACGTACAGTTTTTAGGGATGAAATTTTATTTCTGTTGACTATGCTAGTTTCATATGACTGTAAGGCACTACCTCTGCATGGCTTGACTTTCTTTTTATTTTGGTGCTCATGTTAATAGCTTACAGCAGGGAATGCCAGTGTTATCCACTGGTGTGGCTACAGATTTTCATTCCAATCAATTAAAAGCAAACCTGATTTTGTATTAGGCCTGCTTCTGCTTAGCTGGAATGAAACCAGGGCAGCACTGCATCCCAGACACATCCCAGAGGAGGCGGTTTCACTTTCGAGCCTATATTGTCGGCAAAGGACAGTGAAATCAGGTATAAAAGCCAATGAAAACAAAACTGAACCAAATATATAATGGTAAAACTCTATGATCCATACTTGTTATATGAAATGCTATTGAGACATTTTCTGGTAGCTTTATAGATTTGAATTGTCTGAAAATGCCAAGGATTAACAAACATGCAGACATTGTATAAATGACCAGTGCATGCAAGCTGTAGCAGTCATGCTGCTGCTTCACTCATGCCACGCCGAGGTAGTACATGTGAAAAAGGCCTAAGGTTGAGCTCCCTCACTCAGAGTAGCACTGGCGTAGTTCGTAGTTGCCCTTTCATCCACGGAGAGGTCGAGCCATTTGTGCCTGATGCATAAAACAGCCTGTCCTGGCTGTGTTTGTTGTTACGGACAGCTTCCTTTTCACTCTTAAAGGCTGCTGACCTTTGACTAAATGCTCTTCGTGACCGTATGTAGTTTTAGACAATGAACTCCTGTCTTCCATTTTTTCCATAGTGCCTGAGAATTCATACATGCAAAGTTCTCAAGACCAAAAAAGCTTATTTAATTTTGGTCAAGACTTTGCTTTGTGCCCTTTTCATAGTTAGGCTACGTTGCATTCTGTTGGCTCCTGTAGAGGGCACCATCTGGGTGCTTTATAAGCAGCTACTATAAATCAGAATAAGCCAAATAGCATGTAAGGACTATAAAAATCATATTTCTTGCCAGATTATAAACTGGTTAGGTTGGCTAAGGAGGTTTAAGGTGTTGAAAGCACATTAGGATTTCAAGCAGAATTTTTTTTTTTTTGGTATCTTCCTGAACGCCAGTTGAAAGAGATTTAGGAAACGTGGAACTGTTGTGCCTTAAAGCTTGACATGGCAGTGTTTTGAACTCCTTTGGATCAGATGCACTTTTGTAAAATGAATGTTGTTGTATTTACCAAAATTTTTCATATTTTACCAAATTTTTTCATAATGTGAAATCTCTTTTATTTATATCCTAGTGCGCAGCCATCTTTTTATATACACAAATATTCATGTATAAATATATATATTTTTATATATGGACTCTAGACTATTTGAAATAGATTGATGTCTTTTGGAATATGAAATATGAGACGAGATGTTAGAAACTAGAGCAAAAAAAAACAAAACAAATGAAATTGTGTAAGCAGCTGGTTTTGCAGAGATTTACAGCATTTTAGTGCATTTTGGGAAGGAAAATCGCACTCTGGCCATTGAACCTGTCTCTGAACTGAGCAAAGCAGAAACCTGTTTGTGTGTGTATGCATGTTTGTGTGTCTGAGCAGTGAGAAGAAACAGATCCTGATTCTGTTAGTGGTTAAGTTCAAGGGTGCAAGTGATTATTTCTACAATTCTTTTTATTTATTAACTAATCAAATCATTATGGCTTCTGCATATTTATTGCATCTCACATCACGGCATTGCTATCATATAAAGTTCCTATTAATTGGGACTAATGTCCCAACTAGACACTTGTAACAGAACCCATTTTCAGCTTTGATGTGCTTTTCAATTCTGAGGTTAAGATTTGGTGCAGTTAGCCTTAAAAATGCATGTTAACTTTAACCAAAGATCACTGCTGCTAGAATTTCTAAGCGGCTTCAGGAAAAAAAAGGCCCTTTAGTTTGAATGTGAGTGCATGCATAGTGGAAGCCACATCCCTTCACAGCCTAGTTTGCGCTGCTAGGACAAACCTAGGACACCTATTCAACAGCAGTTTCCACAGAAGACAGTTAATGAGCACGATAGTACAAGAGTTTTACACCGTTAACTGTCGTATAGCCTGGTTTAGAATGTTGAGCAAGAGAGAAATGAGAGATTTTGTGAGTTTTAGAAAGTGATGTACCTCTGTTTTGCATGTAGAATGAGTTTAGTCAATATAAGCATGAGGGATTTGGTATAATGTGTGAAAGTGCTGAAAGATGAAGTGAATTAGAGGTGCTGCTCAGGTAATGGGGCAGTTAGATGCCAGAGGGCGGAGTTCCACCCAGCTTGACGACTTTGTTTAGCTCAGGGTTTGAGTGACAGGTGCCCAACATGCGGGCACACACACGCTCTGACCAGTGTCTGCTTTTGTTTTTCCTCTTCTGCCCCTCCTCCTTTTTCTTCTGTAAAAAGGAAAGACCTCCTCCAAACGTATCTTTTATGAATTAAGCAAGTGAGATACAATATGGCTGCTACATGTTTTGGGCAGCTAAATTTTTAATATTGATATCAAACTTACAGATTCAGCCTTAAAGGAACGTCAGTTTTTTTTTGTTTGGGTTTTGTTTTGTTTTTCTACTAGTATTTCTGTTTTGAATTGTGAAAACCCTGGGGTAAGCAAAAGACTATGAACCATTAGGTTGAATATATATGAATATGTATCTTGACGTGGGACTTGCAGTGCAAAGTCCAATGTATCAAAGTTATTTACTTTTAATAAAATAACCGTATGCCCAGTTGTTTTTCTTCATTTAATATGCGTTTTTTTTTTTTTTTTTTGGTTTTATCATTTTTTCATATGTATCTTTGATGATACAGTACAGTCAAACTTTGAACAAAAGCATGTCTTTGCTTATTTCAGGATATCTTGATCTAATTCTTTGTGTTAAATGTTTCAAGTGTGGTTGAAGGTGGAATCTATGTATAAATGTGACATTGTTTTGTGAAATTTTACATTGGCAAATTTTAATGTCCATTGATGCCACAGCCATCCAAATCAGGAGCCCAAAAAACACATTTGTGCTCACTCTCTCTGGGTGGGTAGCTTCTCTCTCCTGCATGACTAGAGCAGTGTTAGCCAATGTGGGCATCATTTAGCCGACGTCACAGAGCTGGCAGTTCAAATCAAATCACGTTTGTTGTCAGATCACATTTATACAGGTGGAAAGTGAGTGAAAATCTTAGGTGTGTAGCCCCCTTATAGAATTTAAATACAAAACACACACACACACACACACACACACACACACACACACACACACACACACACATACATACATACATATATATATATATATATATACACACACACTGACTCTGAATGAATATACACATTCACAATATACACTAGTATTGCTCTATTCCATTGTACAGTAGTACGTTATAAAATAAAACTAAAACTGCTGTTGTGCACATTCCGTATGTGCAGTCAATTTGAGGTAGATAATAAATGAGATGCAGGTACACATGGGATAGAATACTGTTACAGAAATCTTCCAGATTGTACAGGATAAGGATAAAAGATGTATGTCAATCTATATGTGTAAGTACAGATTTGCTACATTGATGGTGCAGAGGATCAGAGTGAGTCTGATGAGATGTGGATGAAGTGGTGATTGTCCATGGAGATGATGACTCAGAGGTGCAGTGACAGGCCTATAGACCGATACACCAGCACTACAGGCTGTTCAGCCTGTAGGGGGAAGAAACCGTCTCGGAACCGGCTGGCTCTGGATTTTATGCTTCTGTACCTCCTCCCGCTCGGCACCAGGCTTGGGTGGGTGAAATCCTTTAGAATCCTCCTGGTCTTCCTCAGGCAGCGGCTGGTGTATAAATCCAAAAGGTTTGGGAAATGGACCCCAGTGATGTGCTGGGCTGTGTGCACCACCCTCTGAAGAGCTTTCCTCTGAATGGCAGTCCAAGTTAGTGTTCTCAGTTAGTGTTCTCCCCCAAGCATGTTGAACCATTCAGTGATGATTCATTAGTGGCACTTCACCAGGCTTGGAGGAAGCTTGTACTAGCCTTCATTCTCACAGCATGGAAGCATTATGTGATAGGAAGAGACCCAGCTAGCAGATGGCGTTAGACACAGTTTCATTGGGGAGACAATGGTAAAAATGCAAGAAAAGGGCATAAGAGAGTTACTCAAATTGTTGTGATTACTCAAAACTTATTTTTAAAAAATCTGTTAAAATGTACTTTCTTGATAAAGTCAGTAATTGAGAATTTGCATGATAATGCATAATTTAAATTCTGAAACTGCTCTCTTTAGTGTACATGACCATATCCGTTTTTTGCAACAGGAATATTTTAAGCAAAGGCTTTTTTTTTCTTTTTCAGTTGTATTTTTGAATCTCTGAAAGGCAATGTATGTTTTGTTATTGTTCAGTAGTGTCTGTTACTGTAAACTCCTATTTTTATAATCTGTATTACTCATTTGCCAATATAATCCATAATGATAGCTCTATTTTACTGCTATTCTAAGCAGTTTTCCTCAAACATCTAATACGGTACCTGTAAGACTGTGTGAGCGCTGTGGTCTGGCTGACAGTGTGCTGCTGAGCTGCTTGGCAGGGTCGTCTCGGTCTCTGTCCGTGTTGGAGTCAGTGTAAAGCTGCCACGGCTCTAAATAACTGACTGACTTTATGAATAGACTCTATTGTGACATCAGTAAAGAAGCTGCTCAATTGATGCTTTTCTTCCCTCCTCTTTTTCTCTGTGAAATAAAAGGGTAGATGGAGTGAGAGAGAGACACATTAACGTCAGATGGACGGAGAACTACACAAAGGTTCCTTTACGTGACTGGTGTAAACGGCCTGATGGCTTTGCTGTTGCTGCTTTATTGCTCTGTTTTTCTCCAGATACAGTTTGGTGGCCATGGGAGTCCATGCAGTGAGCAAAGAAGACCACTGTCCTGCAGAGCCATGGACACCCACCCAAAGAGAGCGATAAGCTATAAATTGATTTTACTGAAAAATATAAAATGCAGAAGCACTGAGTAAACGTCGCTCTGTTCTTTCAGGGTATAATAAACGTGTAATTTATTTTTAATACAATATTTTTAGGCCATTATCTAGTAATACTGTGAAATTGCTTATCATCTTGGATCCCTAGTCTGAATTGTGAAACTATTTTATCACACTAGCACTGCAGATCTTCCGTTTTTCATTTTTTTACTTTAAAAAAGAGAAAAATCCCATAACTGTGGTTGATATGTGGACAACAGGGAAGGATGCAAGACCTATTTATTTGGATTATGTGTGAATCTCCTTGGGGCCGGAGGATAATCACCTAAATATGCCCAGTAAACACTCTTATGTGTCTGTTTCCTCTGTTTACATTCATTTTTTTTATGTGTATGTCAGTATATATGAGCGCTCTACTGAAACTGTGGGAATGAGTCCTACAGTAACCAAACTATTAAAAAAAACTATTTAAAATAGTTCAATTCAGACCTTATCTATTCACATGAATGGTGTTATGATGTATTTAACCCAAGGCATTTGTTAAGATATTCATCTAAATATATACAAAATCATGATTTATAGGTTATTTTTTATTGGGTGGCTGCTCCAAACTCTAACTTCTACATTTACACTTGTCTTACTTTTTTCATTTTTTTATATTTTTGTTTTCTTTTAACATTAAGTTTTATGAGTTTAATTTTTAAATAAGAAAATTTTATTTTAAAAAATGCTGTCCCATGTTGTCATGTTGCTACTGAAACACAGTTTTAGCCAATAGGCGCAGTCTTATTTTTGCCATGCCCCTGCATTTTAGAGCAGGAGGTGAGACTGCATTCCTGTCCCTCATGGCCACATGATTAGCAGATTCCATTGTTTTGAAGTAAACATGTCCCAGTGTGTGAAAATCTGTGTGAAAAATTAAGAACTGTCACTCCTGAAACACTTTTTTTCTGCAATTAAGTAAGCTTTTTTTTGTTATAATGAAAATCTGATTTTATATGTGTACAACTATTCAAAGCTGTGTTTGTTGGTCATGTACTGGCTAGTATTTTTGAGTTCTGTTAAAAATGACCAAAACATTTCACTACCGAAACAGTCACTACTCAAGCATTTAGTAAAGTTTTGGTGGTGTTACGATTGTTTTGGTAGTGACAAAATCTTCAATTATGTGTTTTGATAAACATAATCAAAGTATAGGGTCACTCAGAGCAAAGGGATTTTAGTCTAAGTCAGATAAAGTATGAAACGGGTTCTCAACTCTGAACTAATTTTGCAGAATAATATATATATATATATACCATCTCCTTTTCCCTTCCTCATTTCTGGCTCCATTACCACTAATGTCTCCATGCCTGTTCCTTATGTGTCTGTCTCTCTTTTAAAATATACTATATGTTTTAATTAGTGTTGTGCCGAAGAGGTGGTTCTGTTTGTCTGAGAGGCCTCAGATCCCCCACTGAGCCCACTGTAGAGTTTATACTGTGCTAGTGTGAACTCTACACTGTGAAAAATGTTGCACTGTATGGAAACAAACAGCGTTACCTAAAGCAATAATGAAAATACTTTTCTTGTCTTGATTAATGCGTCTGATGTTTGGTCATTCTGCTATCAATATGGACAGAAGTGCGGACAAAATTCAGTGACTGCTACTGTTTTTAGCTAAGCGACGTATCTTTGTCCATTTTTTTTGTCACTCCATATCAAAAACCACATAAAGAAGTCCAAACCATGGATTACTTAACAATCCACAAAATTTGAAGAAAGTGTGTGATGATTTAAGTATGCAGTTAAGTATGCAGTACACCATGTTAATTGGTGTACATAAGCTGCAGTTACTTGTTAGCTACGTTAACCATGTAACTCCAGTGCAAAAATAAAGAGGCAAACATCAGATACAAAACATGTCTGAGCTGATCAACTACATTAGGCTTAAGGGGGGAGAGATTTGTGTAAATGTAGCTTTTTTGCCAAAATATTGCTTTAAACCAGCCAAGAAATATACAACCCTGTTTCTAAAATGGTTGGGATGCTGTGCAAAATGTAAATTAAAAACAGAATGAAATGTTGTGCAAAATGTAAATTAAAAACAGAATGAAATGTTGTGCAAAATGTAAATTAAAAACAGAATGAAATGTTGTGCAAATCAAAGCCCATTTTGAATTGATGCCAAAAACAGGAGCATGTTTACCACTGTGTTGCATCACCTCCTTTTTTTAGCAGTGCTCTCTGTTTGGGAACTGAAGAGACCAATTGCTGTAGTTTTGAAAGTGAAATGTTTTCCCATTTTTCTTTGATACAGTTCAGGGTCTCCTTTGTCTCGTTTTTCATTTCGTAATGCGGCAGATGTTTTCAGTGGTGAAAGGTCTGGACTGCAGGCAGGCCAGTTTTGCAGGCAGGCGCCCGGACTCCGCTACAGAGTCATGCTGTTGTAATACATGCAGAATGAGGTTTGACATTGTCTTGCTGAAATAATCAAGACCTTCCCTAAAAAAGACATCGTCTGGATGGCACCATATGTTCTTAACGTTCTGCATTAATGGTGCCTTCACAGATGTGCAAGTCACCCATACCACGTGTACTAACGCACTCCTATACCATCTCAGATGCTGGCTTTTGAACTGCACGCTGACAACAAGCCAGTGGGTCCCTCTCTGGGATGCTTTTTTATGACCAATCATGTTACTGACGTGTTGCCAATGAACCTCGTTAGTTGTGAGATGTTCCGCCAGGTGTTTTTTTAGCATTACACCACTTTTCCTGTCCTTTGTTGCTCCAGTCCTAACCTTTTTGAACATGTGGCTGGCATTAAATTCAAATTGAACATATAATTTTTCAAGAACAATAAAATTCCATATGTTGTCTTTGTGCTATTTTCAGTTAAATATAGGGTTTAAATGATTTGCACATCATTGCTTTTTGTTCTTATTTTAATTTTGCACAGCATCCCAACTTTTTTGGAAATGCGGCTGGAAAGGCACAGCTACTTTTGTTTCTCTGTACACACATTTTATTCTATCGTACAATATTTTAATCTGGACTATGTATGTGTTTTTGTCCTGTCTAACTGGAGCAGGCCAGTATTTTTCCTCAGTATTAGCCATAATTGAGGCAGACCAGGGGGTCTGTCTACTGCATTGTGAACAGACTGAGCTTTGGACAGCCCAGTGCTGAGTCATTCCATTCCCCAAAGTAAGCCAGCACTGACCCCCATTTATCCTGAGCAAAATGAATTGGATGACACAACATGTAAACTATGTTGAAGCCTGCTCATGTTTTGTGAATATAAAATGAATAGTTTTTTAGTTTTTTATCTGAAATTGAACAATGGACTATCACACAGCTCAAAACAGTAGGAGAAAAAAGTCTATGAAAGCTACACTGTGTACAGTTTGAGGGTTTGGGGACCTCTTTGATGGAAAGGTATAATTGCAGGCAATGTGCAGAAGAACATTTCATAATTTTGGTTGTCCTTACTTGGTGAAGGATGTGTCTTCTGAGGATGTAAGTGAACTATCTAATATTGTCATCATATCTTCTCAGTCTCAACATCATTCAACGTCTCAAGAAGATTTGGACTCAGTTTCATCTTAGTCTCCTCCTCTTTTGGACTCAGTCTTGTTTCCGTTTCAACATGATTTGTACTTGGCCTTGTCTCAGTCTTAACATGATTTGGACTTGGCCTTGTCTCAGTCTTAACATGATTTGGACTCGATCTTGTGTCAGTCTCAACACAATTTGGACTCAGTTTTGTCTCAGTCTCAACATCTTTTGAACTTGGTCCCATCTTACTCTCAAGAATATTTGAATTCAGTCTCATTTTGGTCTTTTCATCATTTGGATTCAGTTTTGTCTGAGTCTCAACACAATCTGGACTCTTTCTTGTCTCAGTCTCAACACCAGTTGGAATAAGACTTGTCTCATTCTCAACATGATTTGGACTCAGTTTTGTCTCAGTTTCAACATCATTTGGACTGAGTCCCATTCAAGATTCAAGAGTTTTATTGTCATGTGCACAGCAGAACAGGCAGTTACACTGTACAATGAAATTCTTACTTTGCTGTTCCTCCATTCACCAAATATAATCTTAATATAATCTTAGAAGAAAATAGAAAATATAAGAATAACACTAAAACAATAGAAAAAAAGTGCAGTTTTCTGTGCAAAGTGGAAAGAAAAATTAAAGTTACATGTGCATCTCGGGCTCAAGAAGATTTGGACTCGATCTTATGTTGGTCAGAGATCTTATGTTGGTCAGAGAGCTGCAACCAATCTAGCATAATTGTGTGTAATATTTGTCTTTTTGTTTATTTTCCAAAATTAATAATATGTGCATTTAAAAGCTGTCTAACAGATCAGAAACTACGTAGGCTTTGCATACATCTAGGCAGTCCAAGGGTGGGTATCTGGGTTGTAGTGTAGGCCAATTTTAATGTCAGTCTGAGTTCAAGAATAAATAGTTGAGACTGGATTCATGGATTGAAACAGTTTACATGAAAATATTTCCATTTTACTTACCATATGCCCTTCATACGTAACTAATACGCTTTAGGATATTTGTACTACAGAATCCCAGCACACACAGTCTGTCAGACTAAAAGTAGTCTGTTAGTCTGGCTGTGGCTTTGCCTTGGCTTGCGATCACTCAGTGGAAGTAGCATTAGCATTCAGTAAATGTTCTCAAGCACTCCTTCACACCGCAGACACACATGAATCAGCTGTTGGACTTAATCTCAGCCTTACAGCTTAAGAAACAGAACAAGGCACTGTAAAAAAAAAGCAAGACAGAGAAAAGAGGGAGAACGAAGAAGGTTATTTGAGAAAAGAGAAAGCTGGAATGAGTTAGCAAGAGTTTGTTTTGGAAAACGGTCGTACTGGACTCGTTTGACTTGAACTTCTGACTCCTAACTTCAACAACCTTTCATGACTCTCTCCCCCTTTCTCTCTAATTGTTTACTCTCTGAAAGGTATTCCCTCAGTTACAGCCTCTAAGGCAACCACACCGGCCACTTTAGAACTCCCCTCAGGGTTGTGAGTAGTTTCTTTTTAATGATGGCACCACACTAATCCAGACCCTACAAAAAAAAAAAAACCTGCACTGCATAAATCACCACTGGACTTACAGTGGAGAAGCTCCATCAGACCACATGGGCTGTTACCATTCTCCTCACTCTGTAATGTTCTCTCAGCCCATACACAATATGGGTCACCACTTAGATTGATGGACAGCTGAAGACAATGAGACTTAACTACCAACCACCTGTACGTGCATACGCTAGTGCTCACATGAGATATCTTTGTTTTCTTTCTGAGCCGTGAGCAATTATAATATATACAAACCCAATTCCAAAAAGTTCGGGAAAGTAAGTAAAATGCAAATAAAAACAGAAAGCAGTGATTTGTTAACTGTCTTTTACAAGTATTTAAGTGAAAACAGCACAAAGAAGAGTTACTTACATTTTAACTTTTCAACTTTTATTCCAACAATTTGTTTCTATTAATATGTACTTCTCAATTGAACTATTGGAAATTGCAACCCAAATGCAGCAATTATTTATTTTCACCTACCCCTTATTCTTGAATATGAAGCTAAAGTCAGCTATTCGCCAGCTTCTTGTTGGCACTGTCCCATTCCACCTTAAATGGTGCAGCAGTTCTGATGCCTGAGGGTCCAGAGTATAACTGCTGCTTACGGTGGAACAGGAAATTTAGCTAGCTAGCTAGAGACATCAGCTTAATACTAGTGATTTGTTGTTAAGAAGAAAAGGATATTAATACACTGAAACAACATTAAACTAAGATAGTACAATGGTTTTCATACATTTTTAACAGAAAATTCTCACATTTGTGGGTTTCTCTGGTCGCAACCATTTTGCCATTTTTTCTTTTTTTCCCTCATAAAACTCTGTTTGGAGTGAATCTCTGAAAAACCTCCGGTTGGAGGGTCATGTAGCCCTAACACTTTGCCCTACCCCTCTATCTCAACAAGAATGGGGACACCCTACCTGTAGGTGTGAACTTGCAAAACAGAGGAGTAAGGGCTAAGTGGTAGGGGCAAGTGGTGAAATGGGATTGGGCCTTTATGTCAAAAGCCATGTTACAATAAAAGCATTTTAACTCAGTGAATTGTGCCATGGATATTCACTTTTCTTAGAATTTTGTGCCCCAGTCTACAGAGCATCTTTCATAGTTGTGTGTTTATTTCGCTGCCTGCAGCGCTATGTATTTTTGTATTTTTAGATAGGTCTAGTTTTTTTTTATATTTTAATGATATTCTGTCATAATTTCAGTACAAGAGAACTGTCTGTCAGTGATCTCACCTGCAGCCCAGTCATTTTCAGTAAAGTGGGCGGTGTTGATTGTTATACATCAGTTGTGTTGAAGCACAGAGAGACTGTACCAGGTCAGAACACTTTCAGACGGGTTGCTCATTGTTAACCTTCTTTCTTGATGAAAACTGTAATTTTCTCAAGAACCAAAACAAACTCTACTCACCACTTGCTCCTTGGCTGAAGAATGATTGCTGATTGAGACCACCGTAACTGTAGCATAATGGTAACATAGAGGACAATTTAAGCCAGAAATCTGAAGGTAAATTGACAGTTCCTGGTCACTGTTTGACTTTTTCAGCGTTTGTGGTCCTTCACATATAATATCTCCTTTCTGTTCAGTACTTTCTACTGTTACCCTGAGTGTAAGTATGTATACTCTAAATATTCTGTACATGTTAATTTCTCCTGACATCCTTTTCAGCCAAAGCCTCCTCACCAGCATCACCACCAGACTAAATACCTCCAGCCTGCCAGCCATCAGTGGTGGCATTTGGTGACCTCATCTCCCGTAAATCTGACAGGACAATGAGAGCAGTGAGCATGATCTGTTCAGTCAGCTGGACTGCTCAGTGCCCTGAGTCTGTCTCTCTTAGTCTGGTTTACCACAACTCTCTCTACAATCGCATCCACAATAGCGCAAATTAGACTAGGCCATGACTCAAACTTGTTCTCCACAAAATGTGACTATGGCTTATTACATCCTGTAAGAAGACCCTTGGAGGTCATTGCTTTCATTTTTACACTTCTATTTTCTCTATATTTGTAATATTCTAGACTGTCTAAGCTGGTTTATGCTGGTTTTTGCTGGTCTAGTTCTGGTTCAGCAGATCACTCAGCATGATCATGCTGGTTGACAAGTGTACCAGCATCCAAACACAAAATCTACTGGTTTTGCTGGTCACCAGCCATGCTAATCAGTGCTGTTATTGTCTAGCACTGAAAGCAGTTAGCAAACTGGCTAACACCCACCACTGGTGGAAAACCACGGGTGTAAAGATAAATGAAAAATTAGTCACCTGTGACTGAAACGTATCTAATAGTGTGTAACACCTTTATGGCCACAAATAATAGCTGTGATTCGATTTGGCCTGGACTGGACAAGTTTCTGGATGTAGGCCGCACCAATTGTCAGCCACTCTTGCATCAAAGAATTGCGCAAAATGCAAAACCTGGTTTTCCAGTAGCTCAGTGTAAGCCTTGTGGTTCAAATTTACTGTTACCTCAACCGAAGAACCCATTTTCTCATAAATAAATCACCCCCAGAACATCACAGCCTCCAGCTTGAACCACACCTTGCATGCAGTCCTCTTTGAAGGCTTCCGGAGGACTACAATGAACATGACGCCGAGCGTCATTCACATACAGGCAGGAATGAGGTTCATCTGATCAGATAACACGTTTCCAGTCATGAACAGTCCAGTTTTTGTGTAACTTCACCCACTACAACCGGGCAACTTTGTGAGCAGAATCCACACTGCTCCATGTGGTATGCAGTTCTCTGCAGTGTGTTCTTTCAGAAATTTGGTGTTAGGACCTACATTGACTTCTAGAAAAAATTCTTCTGCAGATTTTATTCACAAGCTGTGAAACATACTGTTGGTCTCTGTCAGTTTTGTCTTTCGGCCTCAATTCTGACGAGAATACACTGGGATTTTTGCCACTGCTGGTTGATCTGTATGACCATCTGCTTTGATACACATGCAAATTCAGCCACATCCTTCACACTTTGGTCTTTGACGTGCCCAAATTCAACCACTCCTTTTTGTATTGGTATTTATATCCTGATCATCCTCATGCAATGGCATCTGCAGGAGCCTGAATTTACTACCACCTTAAACACACGAAGTGACTAATATTTTGTCTGGGGGGGCTTAATCTCTTGTCTGTGTATTTTTATTTAAAGCCAGTGAAGAAGCTTGCTAGCTAGCCATGACTTGTGCCATGCTATTTACTTTCATTTGGATTGTGGATATAGGCTTTTATGCCTACACCCTTTTTTAGGTATGTCAAATTGCAGAAAACAATGTCATTACTTTCTCTTTTTTTCCTGCGGAAGGACCCCCATGCCTCTGATTCCAGTTGTGCCCCCCAGAATTTTGGCTTGCATGACGCCCCTGGTGCTATTGGTCATTACAAATTGGCCGTCTCATTAAAGCTTTTTCACCAAGGATTTTGGATGTGAAACTTTGCACAGGAGATTCCATTGAATTCCACTGAAATGAATGTAATTTAGCACACAAAGGTTTGCTGGCAAACACTAGTGTGACTGGGCCTATATAGGTATCTGCACTGTTAAAACGTTGTACAGTCCTATCACATTAATTATTGTTCTTTATTAATTATTATTATTTAGCCCTATGCAGTTTCTTGTGCTACAGTTTATGCTCCCCAGTTTTGGAGGCCAAATGTCAGCATGCACCAGCATGGATACATTGGCCCTTGGAAGCCCAACACTTAAGAGAACTCTAGGCCAAACAGCATAGTTTAGAACCTCGAAGCACTGTCCTCGGAGCTGTGCTCCCCATTCTGGCATATCATGAAGGGAGCCTGACCCTGCCATCCTGCATTCATAAGGAGAAATAACCTATTATAGACACATGACACGACTGCAGTTTAATCATGAATCTTAACATTAGGGCTTTCTTGTGTTCTGGCAGCTGTTTTGCCTGACGAGCCAAACGGGGGGACGAGAGAACAAAAATCACTTCTGTAAGGATTTGTTACGGTTTTATAACTTGAGAATCTGAGTGTTCTGGGTCCAGACTAGTGGCATGACTGTCTGGCCCATCATCAGGTGATCTCAAGTTTGCTCTCTAGAGATGCTGTGGCCAGGAGACCATTATTGTCCTTGCTCTCTCTGGTTGACGTCACAATGTAGACAGATCAAAATTAGCAGTTTTCTCCTCCAAGCATGTTGAGCTGTTGCAGTAGGAGCAGTTTATAAAGATGTGGTGGCACTTCACGTGTCTCGGGGGAGGCACATGCTAGCCTTAACTCTCCTAGCTTGGTAGCATCGTGTGATAGAGATTAGAGAGAGAGACTTCTGGCTGTTTCACACGTACTGACATTTTGTTGCTCATGTTAACAGCTCAGAGCATTCACATAGGCTGGTTGAGCAGTCAGACTCCATACAGAATCAGCGTGGCATTTACAGATTAGCCATTTTTTATACAGTGAAATAAGCTACAATAACTAATGAAACTGAAGCAGAAAAAAACTGATAAAACCTTCAGGTTATAAATCTTTCATCGTTATCAGATGAAATACTTGTTAAATGTTTCATACTGCATACACATTTACCAGCAGGTCAGGCTTGAAACTGTTGCCCAATCACAGGAAAACTATGCAAGCTCTACATGGCCATGGGTTCCTTTTTTCTGTTTTTTTTCCATGATAATGAATTATTTTCATTTGTTTTCTTGACATCTTGTGATATTTATATCATTATCGAGGCATCTCATGAACACAAATGAAAATACCTTGTTATTTAGAAAAAATGAAAGTCCGTAATCATTTAGGGTTGGGAAACGGAACTAATCTATCTTTTACAATTATGTAATTGAGGGAAGTTACTGATTGAACTATTTATCCATTTGTTCAAAGGATGTCTGTAGAAGTTTTATGCTGTACCATTCTGCAGCACAAAGGCTACATTTATGAATAACCAATGCTTCAGAGCTGTAGCAATCACGCTGCCGTGTCATGACTTTTTAGTGTTTGACAGTTTCTCATTGCAAATTAAACGTATCAGGAAACCATTATTGATTATAAATGCATAAGAAGTCCATGTTCATCTTAAATCTCTTTGCCTTTTCATTAGCTGCTAGCTAGACAAGTCTGCGTTGCTATGGTGACCAGCGGTCTGAGGACTAACCTTCAGGGTTAAAGGGTGGATTCTACATTAACCCCAGTGTCTAAGACCATTTATTGTTAAACTGTGTTGAACAGTTTTACTATAAAGGAGGATTATTTTATTTTTACCTACAAATCTAATTCTGCTGTGGAGCCACAGCAAGTAAGTAAGAGTCGCATGTTGCCGACCCCTGGACTAGGGGCAGACCTAACTAGCAGGTGGGCATTGGCAACAACTAATTGAGTAAACATTGTATTAAGTACCCCACCACCACCAGCACCAAAAAAAGTGAATATACTGAATATTAAATGAATTGATTTAAATGGTTTTCACCAAAACTTTCACCATTTCACCACAGTGTCACAGTGTGTCCATCATGACCATCAATGACCATCGTCTTGCTGGAGCTGACAGTGCAGTGGATAGACAGCATGCAAAAAAACTTCAAATGGAAAAGAGACCATGTAAAGATCTTGTTAGTGACTGCCACAGACAAGGCTGGAAGGCCAGGTGCCTGCTTATAGAGGTAAGTTTTAGGGGTTCTAAATGAAGAACCTCTATGAGGCCAGCACTGTTATTGCCTTCACTTGTTTTATTTCTGCCCCAATATATTAATTATATTATATATAATATTGTGCATTAAAATGTTAAAATGTAGGTTATGTGCACTGCCACATGTAGCAGGTGCACCAATACATTTGCATATGATTGAATTTTAAATCCATATTTTCAAAATTTGGATGCCAGATATTGGATGTCCATTCAGTACAGTTCTGAGCGATGTTCCCAGGTTAGCACAAAGAGGAGGACCGACTCAGACTCGCTGCCGGCCAGACTTGCACTCTCTTTTTTAATCAGTACATTGTGTAATCGCACCAGTGGTCTGTGACATCATTAAAGTCCCACACAGGAAAAAAAAAAAAAACTAAAACCCAGACAAAAGTAAGACACCCCCCCCCCGCCTCCCCACACGCACAAATTAGAGGAAGCCAAAAAATTCTGTTGCATAAATCAAAACCAGCACTCAGAAGAGTTTCACCCTCATATCTTTCACTCACTCTCTCTCTCTCTGACCAGCAGGAGGTAAAACGAGACAAATACAGCTGACATACCATCTCTCCCTATCTCCCTCCCTCTCTGTTTGTATCTTTTTCTTTGCTCTCCTTTAGAGATGAATAGATTGCTGCTGTGACTGAATGTAGCCTCTAGTACACCACACACAGCCCATAGAGAGAGAGGGATAGAGAGAGAGAGAGAGAGAGAGAGAGAAGGAGCAGGTCAGGAGACAATTGCTGCTGACTGGACGAGCACAAACAATTCCCAGTACAAACAGTTTGAGTGTCACACGTACCCTGTCCTCCTCTCCCTGTCCTCCTCCTCTCTTTGCCTCTCTTTGCCTCTCTGTTTCTCTTTTTCTCTTCTCTCTTTTACTCTCCCTCTCCCACATCACTCTATATCTCTCTTTGTCCTCCTCTACCTCTGCTCTAGCCTTCTGCTCCTCTCTCTGTGTCTCTGTCCTTCTCTTTCTCTCGCTTTCTCTCTCTCTTCCCACTCTCCTTCCTTCTCCTCCCCCTCAATCCCTCCATCCCTGTGTGCTCTCTCTTTTCTTTCTCGCTTACTTTCTTATTCTCACTCTGTTTCTCTCTTTTACTCTCTCTATTTCTCTCTCTCACTCTTTAACCCTCTCTCATACACCACTCTTTTTCTTTCTTTTTGTCCTTCTCTACTCCCTCTTTAACCTTCTGCTCCTGTCTCTCCCTGTCACTCTTTCTTACTCTCTTCTCTTCCCCCTCCTTTCTTCTCCTCCCCTATCCCTCCCTCTATACTCTCCCTATTTCCTCTCTCTCGTTGTCCTGTCTTACTCTCTATTTCTCACTGACTTTTTTGCTCCCCTTCTTACTACTGCTCTTTCTCTTTTCTTTCCCCTCTTCCCACTCTCCTCCTTCCTTCTCTTCACTCTCCATCCCTCCTTCTGTACTCTCTCTCTTTCCTCTTTATCTTTCCTCTCTCTTACTTTCTTACTCTCACTGTTTCTCTTTTACTCTCTATTTCTCTCTCACTCTCTATTGCTCCCCCCCTTACTCTCTGTCTCTCTTTGCCCCTCTTCCCTCCTCCTCCCCCTCTACTCCTCCCACTCTCTCTCTTTCACTCTCTCTCTATAAAAGCCTCCTGTCCTCTCTGTCCACCCCATTTTGCCCCATCATGGAGAGCCAGCGTGTCCTCTCGTCCTACAGAAAGCGCTTCGGGCCTCAAGGCTCCACTGGGTCCCCTGCAGTGTCCAGTCGAATGAGCACTGGCCGCCTTTCCCTCCACAGCACCCCTCGCCACCTGACCCTGTCCAGCCCCGGGGCCCTGTCCACCTCTCGCCTGTCCCTGGGCGGCGAGCGGCTGGACTTCTCCGCTGACTCTATGCTGAAGGCGCAGTACCGGGAGACGCGCACCAATGAGAAGGTGGAGATGATGGGGCTGAACGACCGTTTCGCCAACTACATTGAGAAGGTGCGCTTCCTGGAGCAGCAGAACAAGATGCTGGTGGCTGAGCTGAACCAGCTGCGGGGGAAGGAGCCCAGCCGCCTGGGTGATATCTACCAGGAGGAGCTGAGGGAGCTGAGGAGGCAGGTGGATGGCCTTAACGCAGGCAAGGCCAGGATGGAGATCGAGAGGGACAACCTGGCAGCTGACCTGGCCACACTGAAGCAGAGGTAAGGAGCCACACATGCTGACTGCAACACACAGGGCACTAAATGCTATCATAGTTCAGATAACTTCAAGCTACAATGTGTAAGATTTTAATGTTACCGAGTCAGAAGAAAAAAACAGGTATTGTGTGCGGGTATTGCGGCGAGTCACCCTGTAAAGCCTGGAATAATACTTTAAAAATCAGAAGCGTTGGGTCGGATTTTGCATCTTACATCTTTACGTATTAACATCACAAGAACAGGCTCTAAAAGAATGTCCAGCTCAATGTTCATGTCTCAAATGCAAAATCAACATTATACTGATGAAGATATGATGACAATAGTAGATTCACGTCCACAGAAGACACGTCCTTCACCAAGTTTGACTGAGTTCTCTCTGATTACTGTCAGTGCACTTGCTGTCATCAGATTCATATGCTTCGGTAAGGGATCCACAGTACTGCCCATGTTACAAAGTGTTCTTCTGCATGCAGTTACACAGTTCCACTAGAGAGGTCTCCAAATCGCCAAAACTTACATAGTACAGCTTTGAACATCTGGAGTATACCCAAATTTTTATACCTTCTAAATAGAACGTGAAAATGTTTATTTGAAATCTGCAATTGAAGACAAATAAGTTATCAGTTATCAACCAGCACAAACACTTTCTTGGATTAGGTGATGACAGATAATTGATAAAGTACTTATAACTTGATCATTTGTAAAAAGTAATGCCAGGGCTTTCCAAAAGATCTAGAGATGTGCCACTGTGGAAACACTGCACTATTGGCAAGCAGTGATTGAATTTACGTCAAATAATAATTGAATAATTGATTAGACCTGAATAAATCTACCACATTAAAATAATATTTTTGGTAGAGTGATGGTTTGTATTTTATAGCACTGAGTGAAGTTCAAGAGGTTCTTTCAGGATCTGGAATGATGATGAGTAAGTGAAAAGATGCAATCAGTCTGTTTCTGTCTGGGTTTACACTATTGTTCACAAGTTTGGAATCAATTCTCATAGCATACCAGTCATAAACAGGGGAGCAGGAACAGGGAGGGGGTGGGTGGGTGCAGCAACCCCAATATTTAAAAGGACGCTCATTAAAGTAACCTGTATCAAGATTTTGAGAATTTTTTTATAATTTGGAGAATTAAAATCCATAAATCATGACACACAATGCATTTAGCAATGAATAACATGATGATTAGTATTGTGTTTCCTGTCACTGAGGTTTTGAAGTTTATCCATAAGTAGAATTTCCTGTAACTAGTCACATTTTGTCCTGTTTTTTGTGAGTTTATCATCTCAAATATGATGCATTCTGGTTATTAGTCTATTAGAACTGTTCTACGGCTTCCACAGTCAGTTAAGAACCATCTTCTTTAGTTTTTTTAAATGATTATTTATTTATTTATTAGAATCATGTACCAGCAACCAAATTAGTTTTACATTCTTAAAAATATTGATTCTAAACTTTCAAGTGGAGAAGCCAAACTAAACGATGCCATGTTATAGGAAAATATAAAACTTTCTATGTTGAAGTAAAACTTTTAAGAGCAGTCATGAGGGCAATTGTGGCTCTCCAGCATGGCAGAACTCAAGGCACCAGAGGAGTTGTAAGCACGACAGATGGGCAGGTTGCAAAAGAATCTGTAGAGGTCAGCAGGGGTGCTGAAGAAATGCATCTATTCACTCGGAGCTCTGAATTGTGCTTGAAAGTTGCCACAGCAACGGCTGTATTGAGAGGCTATGGCATATAGGTTGCACGTTATTTCAGCAGTAAATTTGGATGCTTAGAGTGAGTGCACATAGATTTATTACTCTGTAATGGTGGGGGACCTGAGAGGTTTTCATTCATTCATTCATTCATTTATTCATTCATTCATTCATCCACTCCCTTGTCTTTCTTTAAAGCATGAGTGAGCCTCAGTGGTCCCCTCTGCCCATTTTAGAGGTGGATAAAGTGGGGGAAGGGTGGGAGACAATAGCCCCTTCGCAAAGCCCCCCAAAATCCTGTGCAGATGTCTTGTTGTCCCAGCAACAAGTCACATATTTTAACCAAATGACTCCCAAACAATCGGCTGCTGACTCACAGTGGGTGCACCCCGACCATCACCAGCAACCCACGTTCTCACACTCCAGAAGTTAAATGTAGATACAGGACACTAAAATAAAGCTTTAGCATTACAAACGCTAAAATGTATTATGTTATAACAGTTTATTACATTCACTGTGATATAAATACACAGTTTAAAAGAACAGCTCAGCAAAAAGTCTAATGCAGTTCTCTCCTTACACCAAATGAAGCCAAGGCGATGTCTAAAGTTTACTTCTTTAGTTTTGAACTAATGATTTGAGGCTAACGTAGCTAGCAGTAGTAGATGCTTATTCACAGTAAAGATTAGCATTGCGCAAACTGCAAAGGGAGCTTCTGGACCAAAGTGCTGTGGAGATTAGCATTTACCCCCATCCAACACTCTGAATTCAGTTCATGAAGGCTTGGTTTTGGCTCATGTGTGTCTTAGATAACATAAGTTTGATGTTTTGCACCATTGCAGGTTTTTTAAAAACACCATGTAATCAAAAGCGCCAAATAATGTTGCTGTTACAACAAACATGAAGAGGTTACAGGAGACAGTTCTTGAAACTGACATCAATATTTGTCTATTCTTTATGAAATGTTCACCGACGTGAAAGTTATAAGATGTTAAATTATACTACATAAATACATAAAACTATTTTTTATACATATTTTATATACATAAAAACTATAATAAAATTATCTGTAGGCACAAACTGTACTACAATGTGCTTTAAATAAAAATGATACTAAAACTATACTATAAATACAAATTATTCCAAGATATTTAGTAATATGTTATAAAATTATTTATGAAATAGAATAATATCATCCATCCATCCATTTTCCAAGCCGCTTCTCTGTCAGGGTCGCGGGGGGTGCTGGAGCCTATCCCAGCAGTCATCGGGCGGGATACACCCTGGACAGGTCACCAGTTATTATCCATGAAGAATATAATATTTATCTATATTTAAAATAATATCCTTTAAATGAAAAATATACTAAAGCAATTACTAGAAACAGTTAAAACTATACTAGAAATGGAAAAATGCAGAAAAAGCTCTATAAATAAAAAAAAAATACTAGGAAAATCCATTTTCCTGTGTAGGTTACTAGAGAGAGTTTGAAGGATTAATGGTGAGTTAATGTCCCATTCAGTCCTGCTTCCACCTGCCTAAACCTCCCTAACCAATTGGAAAAAACTGTAAGCTTATAACAGTGATGAACCCATCAGAGTGGTTAGTTTGCTGCCGTTGTGGTGCTGCACAGGACTTGTGTAACTTGCTGTGATATTATTAATGACAATGACCACTCGTAGGGGTCCACCAAGCATTTGTGCCCAGGAGCCAATAACTTTAAGATCGAGGCCTGAATGTACATTAACTAAACTGATTTCAGAGGTTTTGATATGTGGATGTAATATTTGCTGTTTACAAAGTGAGGCATTGAGTCAACGTGGAATTAACACTGAGAATATTTGTGCAGAACTTTATTGAGGATTGAGTTTAATTATTCATATGATTTAATGAATAATTCATCTGGAAAATAATAATGAAAGCAATTCTGTGAGTCAGTTAGCAGTTATGAGTAGGAAGGTAAAACAGTACATTGTGTCGCTTATGGAAAGATTATACAAACCATACAATACATACAAACTCTCAGAACCGGATGCTGGACTGCTCGGATGGTGTGAGTATTTATCGCCTCTTTCTGTGTTCCAGACTTCAGGATGAGATCGCACTGAGGCAAGAGGCTGACAACAACCTGAACACATTCAGACAGGTAAGTAACACTTATACACACACTACAAGACACTTGATCCTGGATTGTGGATTGTACCATTACAGCTAATGACAGCATGCTTTCATGCATATTTACTCTCGCCATCTTAACGGGGATTAAAAATGTGGATGTTTTAAAATTTCCGGATTTTTTTCAGTATTTATGTGAAATGGTTTTTTATAGAGAAACTTACAGAGTCTGATTTCATTACAGTGGTGCTGATAGGAGCCAGGGGTCACAATGTCTACAACACAAATACAGCCATTTTATGTGCAATACAATCCATCCTATGCATTGTTTTTCTCTTTTCTCTGTGAGGATGTGGACGAGGCGGCTCTGAACAGAGTGCAGTTGGAGAGGAAGATTGAAGCTTTGCAGGATGAGATTAACTTCCTGAAGAAAGTCCATGAGGAGGTGAACTGTCTCTACTTCGCACCGCCGTCATCATCCCTTTCTATTTATACTCTCTTCTCTCCATCAGCAAAAACTTGCACAATATATCATTTGTTCATCTTTATTGCAATATGGCCTGTCACAGTTTTGAGTAGGCAAAAATCTGCCATACGCTAATAAGCTTCAAATCTGTCAACACAACGATGTGAACATCCTGAACAATCACACATCTTCACACACATTCATATGATTCACACGCAATGTTCATTATTTTTTGATTGAAAAATTGGTGCTTAACCATGTCACATCAAGAATTCCTCACTGTCTCTGCAGTATACTGCAACTGTCCCTCTCTCTCTCTCTCTCTCTCTCTCTCTCTCTCTCTCTCTCTCTCTCTCTCTCTGTAGGAGATGAGGGAGCTGCAGGAACAGTTAATGGCTCAGCAGGTTCATGTGGATCTGGACGTGTCTAAACCAGACCTGACTGCTGCTCTGCGGGAGATCAGAGTGCAGTATGAGGCCATGGCCACCTCTAACATGCAAGAAACTGAGGAGTGGTATCGCTCAAAGGTAGACACACACATTATAGCCAGTACATAGGGCTAATTTTAGTGCAAAATGTCTATTTATATGCCCAGCTTAACATATTGATGTTCAATATAAAACGTGCCACAGTTTTCGCACAAGCCACATTTTGTTTTTATTTTCCAATAAAATTAAATTCAGAAAATAAATAGTTATTGTGCAATAAAATGTGCATAATTGTGTTCTTTGTAAAGAGAGTTTCTTTGAAAATCATCAAAATGTAATATAACGAGGCGCACCCAAACTTTTGCATAAAGCCGTATGCCCCATTTGTGTCTTATATGTATTTTTGTCTGGTTTTCCTGTAAAATGAGGGCATTTTATTCCGACAAGGTGCATGTTGAAGATGTTAAATTTATTTACATTGACAACTTCAATAATTTAGGTCTCTCCTGCTGTCTTCTGTCCGCTGCCCTTTACAGTTTGCAGATCTGACAGATGCAGCTAATCGGAACGCAGATGCTCTAAGACAGGCGAAACAGGAAGCCAATGATTATCGCCGACAGATACAGGCCCTGACCTGTGACCTGGAGTCCCTGCGCGGAACTGTGAGTTTATTACTCTCAAATTAAAAGTGCTTTCCAAAGCAGTGATGCAGTGAATACAGTGGAAGCATGAGTATAATCTTAGGTTAAAGCAGTGTAGGTTAGTGTAGGTAGTTTTATATAGGCCTGTGAAAAAGAGGGTTAGACAACACGGTGGATATAATTACAAACATGCTCTGCCATAACGTCACGTTATAGCCTACTCCTAAAAGCTGTGCAGTCATTTCCTTACCTATTTCAGTGAATAGCAAGACTGTGTACAACTGCAATGCATTTGCCCAGTGAAGACAGCATAACTGATCTAAAACAAGCCAGCTGAGATGTACAAACATGAGGAAAAACAACACAGAAAACCTGAACCTAATTATCATAGGCTAAAGCATACTGCCACAGTGGACATTAAATATATGTATGAACCATTTATGTCTTACCTTTAATGACTAGATGTAGATGTTTGCTTTGACATTTTGCTTTGGCAGACCAAAAAACAGTGACGTTTGGCTTTGGAAATGGGTAATAAACGACATACTCTACTCTGTTGGTCAATATTTTTTGAGCTCTGGAGCTGTAGCTTTAAATTTAAACACTGACTTGTGATAAAAAAGTGAAGGCTTAAGGTAAGGTGGATAGCCATGGTCACGAAGCAGTGACTAGACGGCTGAGAACATAAGGCAAGGCTTGGCAGTGGCTGAGTAGATCATACTTTGCACATTTAGGAATGATGCAGAGAACGTAATGATTCTGAGTGACCAATTTACATTTTCTTAAAAATGTGGGTTAAAAAATATTCCAACCCTATTTGATTGGGTAGGCCTGTGATCAGTATGGGTAGGCACAGGCATCCCTGTGGCTACGTCCCTGGGTTAAAGCACTACAGTGACTGCAACACACCTTCTCATTCTCACCCTCATCATCAGTGAGCCATAGAATGTGGGTTACCCATAATTGGCTTTTGCCTTTAGAGAACTTTTCAGTGGATGGTTCTATGATAATTAACTTTTTTTATACTGTACACTCAAGCCAGGATCCATTTTGGACCTTTATTTTTAAAGGTGTAAGTTCTGTGGGTTTGAGGCTAAAGGTCTGAAGTGTGGGCCCAAAAATTGGTTTAACTGAGCTTCTGTTAACCACACTGCAAAAATGTTATCTTGTCAAGTAGAATTATCATAAATATAGTCAATAGGTCTAATAATCTTTTGTTGAGATTGTCATAAGCTTAATTTAAGATTATTTACTTTATTAATAGACATTTAACTTATTTTTACTTTATTAAGTAAACTCATCTCATTATATTGGCAGATAATTTGACTTGTTTTAAGAAATGTGCTTTAAACCAGCAGAATTATCTGTCAGTATAGTGAGATAAATTTCATTTAAATTACCTAAAGCAAGTAAACAATCTCAAAATAAACTAGATATTCAGTGCACAAACATCCTAAAATGGAAAATTTTAGATGTTTTCACTAGATTTAAGATCATTTCATTGACAAAATACTGTTTTTTGCAGTGTAAGGCTAAGACTCTGATCTTACTGGGGTCAAACATAAAGTTATCTATAAAATTGACTGATATACATTGTGCATATCTCTGAACAATAGAAGTGGTATATATTGTAAGACGTACATTTTGTCTGTACTTTTGTCCATGTTGATGGATAACAGTGTCACACAGTGTCAGAAACCACATGAGCAAGTCTATTAGAGATTACTGAGCCACTCATGGTTTAGGCATGCAGTTAGCTTCAGTACAAAACTAAAAGAAGCTCCAGTCACTGTTTCTCTCTCTTTCTCTCTCTCTCTCTCTCTCTCTCTCTCTTTCTCTCTCTCTCTTTCTCTCTCTCTCTCTCTCTCTCTCTCTCTCTCTCTCTCTCTCTCTCTCTCTCTCTCTCTCTCTCTCTCTCTCTCTTTCTCTCTCTCTCTCTCTCTCTGTAGAACGAGTCTCTGGAGCGTCAGCTGCGAGAGATGGAGGAGCGCTTCACCATGGAGACAGCAGCGTATCAGGACACGGTGAGCCGTCTGGAGGATGAGATCCAGACACTGAAAGAAGAGATGGCCAGACACCTGCAGGAGTACCAGGACCTGCTTAACGTCAAACTGGCCCTGGACGTGGAGATCGCTACCTACAGGAAACTTCTAGAGGGCGAGGAGAGCAGGTGAGGGTGGAGGAGTGGAAAAACAACAGGCCTAATGAATTGAGTTATATGATTCATATGATTAGTATGATTACATTTGATTTGCATTCAGTATCACCAAGTTCAAGTCAGCGCTTTTGACTTTTTCCCATTTGTTTCAATATCAAGAAAAAAAAATTGCAAAAATATAAAGGAAAAAAATCATAAATAAAATATGTCTTTCCTTAGATTTTTTCTTCACTTTTTTTTCAACGATTGCTGATACTATGAGTAAGAAATTCATAAAGAAATCAGTCAAGGCAAAAAAAGGTCTGTCAGTGTTTTCCACCAGAAAGTGATGCATTTGGTACTATAAATAATTTTTTAAAGCAACACAGGTTTTTTTGTTAAAATTGAAAGAAGTTGCATTATCAAGCTAAGAGTGATAAAAGCAGCCCAAAATATAGTGCGTATGCACCGCTCTGAGTCCTCCTGTAAAGAGACAAAGATTTGCTTAGAATTTATTTATTTTTTTTAGCCACATTCCCCCCAAAATCTGCACTGTTTGTACTGCACACACCTACAACCTAAATAATTTGTCCTGCCCCTACCCGCAGACCCAAATAGCTGTGTGAGTTACAAATTAATTTCTGCAACATATCAGTCACCTTTAATCACCTTTATTGCCATGTAGATGCCTTTATTAAGAACATTAATTAACACTGTGCCCGACTGTTTGTATTATTATATGTATTAATGTCACTCAGGCTCAAAAAGAAGGTCTGGCTTAACATTTAGGTCTCAAATGCAAAATCAACATTACAATGATGATGATGATGACAATAGTAGGTCATTCAGAAGGCGCATCCTTCACCAAGTTTTTACTGAGTTCTCTTTGAATTTTTCGTATCACACACTCGCAATCAGATTCATCCACTTGGAGAGTCCAAAGCACAACCCATGTTACAAAGTGTTGTTCTCCATGTTGCATGCAATTGCACATTTCTACCAGAGAGTCCCCAAAACTTACCTAGTGCAGCTTTGAACTTAGCCTTGTGGGGTCAGAAGTGATCTCGAAATCCCAAAAACTTACATAATGTAACTTTAATTATTATGAAGCTCATATGTAGGCTATTTCATATGCAAAAATGAAGTGAAGTGTGGGCCCACATATAGATCTTTAGAACTGAAGGGGTTGAAATGCACCTGAAGTTATCTACACAGTTCTTTCATGCCCATTTTACATGTTTGTTTTCAGAATCACTGTTCCTGTGCAGAGTTTTGCCAACCTGCAGTTCAGAGGTGAGAGAAAACTTTGCCCTTCATGGTACAAACTACACTCCCTGGCCGCATTGTCAGAAACTCCTCTCTTGTAGCTCTACCTTGCTGGTGTACAGCTAGTGACTGTAGCCCGTATGTTGAGGCACAGTTTGAGTTAGCTATCCTTTAGCCCTGCATCAGTGGTCAGTTTCTGATCACAGAGCCACTCCTGGCTGGAGATGTCTGGGTGGCAGACCATTCTCACCCCGGCAGTGACACTGTGTGTAATTAATATCTGGTCAGAAACGGACAGTGAATGTGGGCTGATCTAATGAAGTAGACAGTGAGTGAAAGTATAAGGTAGGTGTTTTTGATTAAGTGGCTGGTCTTAAATGGTATTTTCTATTGTATGTACAGCACGATTTTTCTTTACTACAGATTATTACACTTCATATTCGTTCTTCCTTTCTCTGTTTGGCATCAGAAACCAGTATGGACACTAAACTGACACCGGAGGCTCATGTGAAGAGAAGCATTGTTGTCCGTACTGTTGAAACACGTGATGGAGAGGTAAGAATAATTTCTATAGCACAAATTTGATTTAGAATAGCTCAAAGTGATTTACATCACCAATATGGTGTAAACACATGGAAATAAACTGATTTAAACATTTTGAAGATATAGATTCATGCCAACAGATGGAGCTACATAGCAGCTGTCTGATTACTAACATTGAAAAACCACGTAGTTACACAGTAGCACCAGCAGAGGCTACTGGTGTTACGTATGTACATGCTAATGTGATTTTTCTCACAGCGTGGGCATTTAGGTTGTCAAATGAGGCGGGCTGCTCGGGGGAGTGCCTCCCTGCCGTCTGCTCTGATTACACTCACAGACTTCTCTCTTTCAGATTATAAAGGAGTCGACCACCGAGAGGAAGGACCTGCCATGATCATGCACAGCTGCTGGATCTAATGGCAGTGATGAGGACAGGACTGAGACGGACAAGCCTTCAGTCTCCCTCTTCATCAAGTCCACACTAATGCTTTCAGGCACTGATCACATCTCACCCATTTCACCCCTCACCCCTCCTCACTGCTCTGTGTACAAACTAGGGCCTGACTGATGTGAACATTTTATCACAGATACCAATACAAATTTAATTGAGCTAAAGTGATGATATCGTCCAGTTAATTTCAATTGAACCGTGCTTTATTAACTGTGCACTGCAAAAAATAGGATCTAGTCAACTAGATGTCAAATCTAGTCAACATATCTTATATTTACCGTTTTGAGATGGCTGTGTGCTCATTACAAGATTATTTAGCTATTTTCTATACATTATTTATTGCTTTAAGTGATGTTATGGAGTAAAATGATGTCTTTGGTAGCAGGTTTTGCTGGTTTCAAGCACATTTCTTAAAATCTTAAAACAAGCAAAATTACTTAATTCACTTATAATTTACTTAATAAATCACTAGAAACAAGTAAAAAAAGTCAAGAAATAAGTTAATCTAAAATAAGCTTACAGCAATCTCAACAGGAGAAATATTAGATTTATTGACTGTATTTAAGATAATTGTACTTGACAAGATACCATTTTTTGCCGTGTGAATTAATGGTGTAATGTAAATACGGCAAAGGCAGAGCTTTCCGTATTTCCCACCAGTTTTGTTATGATTTTTGTAAATTAGCTCTTGTTATTCTTGGTTCTCACCGGTTCTCTTCATACTGACCAAATCAGAATGTCTGCAGATATAAAGGTTGGCTCTACTTCTGGGTGGATAACCTACAACCAGCCAACACTGAAAGCAGCTCAGTTTAAGTGGTGGTAAATATGAACAGAACAGACTGAACCAAAACATTGGCAATAAAGGTAATATATTATATATATTCAAGGCTAAACTCAAACGTGCTCACACACATATATAATGGATTACATTGAGCTTTTTCTTTTTCTAGCATCTGGTAAAGTCTGAATAAGTTTCCTTGTGTTCTGGGCAGCACGCTAGCCTGTGCACTCTCTTTGTAATGTATCAGAAAGCATGCTAGTTAACTAGAAATCCAGACAAGTAGGACACTTATTTGAAACAGACCTGGAGTTAAAACTGTTTGTCACCTTAAATCAGTCTCAACAGCTTCTCTCCAGTGAGTCTGGTGCGCAGAGCTGGCAGCTGCTTACTGGTGACAAGCTAGCATTTAGCCTGGTAAACAAATATTAATTTCCCCACAAAACCCTGCAGAAAAAACAACACAGACAGACATGAATTCCATGCCGGTCTAAGCTGGTTTATGCAGGTCTACTGCTGGTCTGATTTTGGTTTAGCTGGTCACCCAGCAAGGTCATGCTGGTTTACCAGCATACCATTATCCAGAACACAAAACCCTGCAGAAAAAAACAACACAGACAGACATGAATTCCATGCCGGTCTAAGCTGGTTTATGCAGGTCTACTGCTGGTCTGATTTTGGTTTAGCTGGTCACCCAGCAAGGTCATGCTGGTTTACCAGCATACCATTATCCAGAACACAAAACCCTGCAGAAAAAAACAACACAGACAGACATGAATTCCATGCCGGTCTAAGCTGGTTTATGCAGGTCCACTGCTGGTCTGATTTTGGTTTAGCTGGTCACCAAGCAAGGTCATACTGGTTTACCAGCATACCATTATCCAGAACATAACATATCGTTGCTGTCGGAAGAAAACCTTGTATCTCCATTTTTGGCATTTTTCAGTTTTTGACATAATTTGAAAGTATCTGTTACTCTTTACATTGTTTGTAAATTTTATGATGAATGGCCTAAATGAAATGACCCAAAATGGCATGGGAAAAAAATTCTGGTTCCATTGACTTACATTAAAAGTAAAGTATATTTTTTCCTTCTCCTGTAAGGTTACTATTTTGGAGATACAAGGTTTTATTCCAACAGCAGCGATATGCTGGTTTTGCTGCTGGCTTGTTTTTCTAGCAGGGTGAAGGCTTTACCACTTTCGAACTGTTTAATTATCAAAATGTGTTGCATATTATTCAGTATTAATTGCAGTCAAACTCTCAAATAACTCTCAGGATTAGTATTAAAGTCTCAAGTCATGTTCTACCAGTTCAAGGCTAATAGCGAATCCACCTGGAAGTAATGCTGTGTTTGACTTGGGTTGTAAATGGGAAGTCGGACATTTGAGCTACGAGGTAGTAGATATATGGACGTCTCCGTGAAAGTGAGTATTGTTAGCAACAAGCTAGCCTGCTAACGTTAGTGACATGAGTGATAACATTAACGTTCATGGTGTATTTACTTTCTTAAAACAACTTCATGGTCAGTGTTATAGATGTACTCTGTTACTGTGTCTGTCTGTTGACTGATCTAAAGCTAATCTCGTTTTTCCATTGTGACTTGACCTCGTACGCTGCTCTTAGAGTTGAGACCATTCTGACGTTCTGAGTTGGAGTCCCCAGTTAAGGGGACGTTTTCTCTGAATTGTTTTAGTTGGAGGTACAAACTTCAGTCGAACACAAGTTCTTTTCTGTTGTTATTACCATTATTTACATTTTACAGGGCACACGCTTCAAAAAATGGTATCATGTCAAGAGAAATGAATAATCAATATTTCCCATTTTGAGATGGTTGTGCACTAATTATAAGAATATCTACCTCATTTCTAGACATTACGTACTTGTTTTAGGTCATTTTAGCAAGTGAATTGATCTCTGCATATCTCTGTTTATCACTGTACTGGCAGATAATTTAGCTGGTTTCAAACACATTTCTTAAAACAAGCTAAATCTGCCAATATAGTGAGATAAGTTTACTTAAAAACTACTTAAAACAAGTAAAAATATCTAGAAATTAGGTAAATAATCTTTTTTAAGTCAAGGAAAATTAAGCTTACAACAACCTTAACAGGAGAAATATTAAATTTATGGACTATGATTTTACTTGACAAGGTGTGATTTTTTGGCTTTTTTGTTCGTTTTTTAACATAGTATCTTCATTGTAATTCTTAAATTTGTATTTTACATATTGATTTTTTTTTACTACAAAACTGAAATGACTATTCATTACAATATAAACAAGCTACTATATGTCTGTGCTTTACTGATGGGTTTATCATCTGATTTTATTAATATATTTGTCAACAATATATTGGTCAGGTCCTAGTCCAAACCCCCCTGCACCCTCTGCTTTTCAGTCATTTACTGTTCATTAACATCTCATTCATTTACAGCAAGACAAAACTGAATAACACTTTACCAAAAAATAAAAACAAAAACAAAAAAAAAATCTCTTATTACGTAGCTACTGAAAAGGAATGTGAGATTGAAAGTAAAGTGCTGATTGTACCCCAGTTCAAGGGTTTATAGGTCAGTTATTTCTTCTGCTCAAGGACAGCTTCTAATACAGTTGGCCAGAGTGCAGTCTGGGAAATGTAGTTTATGTTGAGTAATATAGGTTTTTATTCATTATTAATTAATGTGATAGTTTTGTTTAGAAATGTCGTTTCTGATTAGTGTCTGTTAGGTCTGGTGAGGATTAGGGAGGTAAATGTAGTCCTGTGTGCGTAAGTGAGTGGTCAGTTTGTAGGGATGGCAGGGGCTTAGCGGTGCGAAAACACAGCTGGATGTTGGAAATTGGAAAAGAAATCAGAGAGAGACTCCGTGTGGTGGACTGGTCAGAGGTGCTATGTGGATGGACATTTGTACACGTTTTTCGACTTTGTAACCTCATCCTTTTGAATTAATATGCCCACTTAGATCCTGATCTTAATCAAGCCTTAATGTGTTTGTGTTTATTTGAGCGATTTAAGACAGGGCAGTGGAAAAACGCTTCACACTCCTAGCATACAGTAAGAATAAAGCACTGAATTTATTCATACGTGTACATCATTTCTCCACACACTACATAAATAAATCATAGTAATACGATATTGTCTTTCCACTTACCTATTTTGGCAATAACAGTGTTGATGTAATTTTCTTGATTAATGTGGAAATGATTGACACATTTCTCTAAAGTACAGTACTGTGCAAAAGTCAGAGATCACTCTTCATTTATTCCTTTTCCTTTTTAAAAAGGCCATAACGTACAAGTTGATGATGTTCTGGGAGATATTTCTGAGGAAATTAGGAAGGAAAATAAGTCAAGTTTTGAAATAAACAAAATTACAAAAACACAGAGAAAATAAGACAACCATGCAAGACCTGGTAGAAATGAAAACTGTCCCCATCTGATAAACAGCACTTTCATCTTTGAGAGAGAGGAGGAAATCAAGCTGCTTCAGGTCTAAAAACATCCACAGGTGTTTCTGTCCATCCTTCCACTGTGAGAAGACAACTCAGCACTATGGGTCTGAAAGGATGTGTAGCTGACAAGGCGCTCTTACTGAGAAAAAGAGACACAATAAACAAAAGCTGAGCAAGGGACTGATCACCGCACAGTCCAGACCTCAACATCACTGAATGTGTTTGGGATTATTTGGATTGTGAGAATCAGAAAATGGAACCAACTGAACTTTGGAGGTGTGGAAAATATCGCTGAGGATGTCTTTAAGAAACTGAAAGTGAGTCTCCTGAACAGAATGGAAGTAGTAATTTTGCTGCTTTGATTGGAAATTAAAGAAATGGCGGGTGCTCTGACTTTTGCACAGTACTCTGTGTTCAGTGCAGTACTGGTTTTCAGTCTATGTGTAGTGTCACTGTTTCTATATGGCTTCTATATTGACTTGACTGTGTGTATAGGCACACAGAAACCCGTTTTCTGAGCGATAGAGTGAACACAGGGATGTGTGTTTTGAAGATAACATTGTCAGGACAGTTGTGCGCATCCGTATATTTACACTAGCAGAGTTGAAGGAAAGTGGTATTTTGACAGCAGGCCTCAATGGCAAGAACGAAATGTGCTTTTCTAATCAGCCTTTACAGCAATTATCTTGACCATTAAAAGCATCCTGTCTGCTTTAATGTGGTTGTCAGTCTTTATAACTCCTCTGTCTAGCAGCTCTTCTGACTGCAGTCGTGTTGCATTGTTCCCATTGTTGCTGTTGTGTCCTGCGTACCAGACTCCTATGAATGACTACTGCCTCATAGACACTGATGTGTATGTTTATAACATAGGACCTAAACAAATGAATGAATTTTAGTCCTGTGATTTAGTATTTCGTTCAACTGCTTTGGCTAATTTTAGTAATATTAATAAAATAAAAAATTTCTTTCATTGTTTTGGTATGTTTTGTCTTGGCAGGTGAAAGGACATACACATGTGAAAATTTATTATTTTATAAGTATTTACTTGTAAAGCACTTTTTACAACAAGTGCCAGATAAACAGGGCTTTCATTCTGAGAGAGAGGAGAAAATCAAGCTCCACTCTTGCTTCAGATGTTTTATTTTTTAATATTATATTTATTAAGTTTTTCTCGACATAAGAAGCATTCCTCACATGAAATGAATTCTGAACCATTAGCCAACTTTGTTTGCACACGGAGGAATTAGACCTCCACATTTAACCCATCTGTGCAGTGAAACACCCACATACATGCATACACACTAGGGGGCAGTGAGCACAGAGCAGTGGGCAGCCCTATCCACGGCACCCGGGGAGCAGTCGGGGGTTAGGTGTCTTGCTCAAGGGCACTTCAGTCATGTACTGTCAGTCAAGGGGATCAAACCGGCAACCTTCCGATCACAGGGCTGGTTCCCTAACCTCCAGCCCACGACTCCCCCCACATCTGCATAATATAGAGGAAAAAAAACAAAAACACTCAGCTTACATACACAAATGTTTATGACTGACTAAAACTTTAACCCCATTTAAAAAATGGCACAGTGAATCATACAAATGCTCTCATTAGAATACTTGAGAGATCTGACTCAATATGCACCAGAAAGATTGCCAAATATCATAGAGGACTTTTGGTTTAGAACATAGCAGGTGTGTCAAATAGTCTAGAGATACATGTTCAAAAACGACTCTGTGCCAGTTCGCTATAGAGGATATTTCATCTGTTATCCGTTGTAACAAAACATATTTCCTTGCACAGAATGTTAAAACATTGCAGAGTTTTTTCTTCATCTGTCTGCATCAGATCTGAAAAATCCACTTCCATCCTTCCTCTGTGAGAAGACAACTCAGCGCCATCAAAGGATGTGTAGCTGTCAAGAAGCCTCACTAAGAAAAAGACAAAAAAAAACAACTCAGAACCAGTGAATAACAGCAGCTGACTTAGAATGTTTCCATGCCTTTGGCTAACATTACCTACAAGTTCTAATAATGTTTAAAGAAAACCTTTTAAATGAATGTTTGGCATTTCGAGTGATGTTCCTGTAACGTTACGTGTTAAGACAATGTTTTAACTGCAATGTAAGAATTCAGTATCAGTCAGACGAATGCAGATCTTAGTGAAAACACTGGATTTATTTACGCAAGGCAGTGGGGAAGTCCAGAGGCAGGCATGAGTTGAAACCAGAACAGCATATATGATCACCAGAGCACATAAAAATGAAATGGATAATCCAGTACGCAAGGTAATCAAAACAAGCAAAAAGGTCAAATCCAGGAATCCAAAAACAGCTAAACAAAACCAAAGGGGCAAGGCAAAAATCAAGGTCTAAATGAACAGAGTCAGGCATGAAAACAAGAACAGGCAAATCAGGAAACCGCTCAGCAAAGTTCATAAATGAAACAATACCTCGCAATGAGAGCTAACTAAAGCCCGAGCTTAAGTACTAGACCTGTGATCACCCAGAGTCTCCTAGGAAATAGAGTCTGCTCTGGACTCCGAAGCTCTCAGAAAGTCTGAGGTCACGTGTTCTCCCAAAGTATCTTGGGAGATGGAGTTCACAACACTGAGAGGATCTGTCTGCGGCGTGACATGCAACATGTTTTGAGGATGTCGGCAGTGCCACAGACTGTTACATGATGATGTTTTTAGAAGAACGTTCTTCCCGTTGCACACTTCCCGCTAAAAAAAACAAAAAAACTTAATAGAACATTCTCTGAATGTTTTTACAACAAAACGTTTCTAGATGGGTGTCCAGACCTCAAAACCATGGAATGTTTTTGGTATTAATTATATTGTAAGATGCAGAAAATGCAACTAACTTCTAAGACTGAACTTGGAGGTGTGGAAAGATAGGACAGGTCAGGATAAATTCTGTTCAGTTCAGAGTAATTTAGGCTTATTTGCATAGCGCTTACCACAGCAGGCATTGCCACAAAGCAGCTTTACGGACATGACGGTTCTAGCCCCCATTGAGCAAGCAAATGGCGAAAGACTTCCAGCAGCGTAAGGCAGACACCTTAAGAGAAACAGAGGCTCACAAAGAGAACCATTATTCTCTGGTTGACACGACTTATAAGAATAATGCACAAGGAAATAACTAACAAATACAAAAAATATTCAATAATAAAGAAGCAAAGAGAGAATTATTAGATGGGTGTTCATATAAACCAACAATCAGCAACACACTTAAAAAAGATGGTTCTTTAGTAAAGGGAGTGGATCTGTTTAGAACCATGAGTTCTCTATATAACCATCTGCAAGCTTAAATGGTTCTTTGCATGGTGAAATGGTTCTTCAGATTGATGGATAATGTGTTATATATGGTTTTGTATAGAACCTTTTTGACAATGGTGCAATGTCGAACCATTTTCAAAAAGGTTCTGTATAGAGACATACAGCAGAATTATCCATCAATCTGAAGAAAAACTTTACCATGCATGCAAATGGTTATTTGAGTGTTCATGGTTCCATTTAGAACCTTTTTAATATGGTTCTACATCATGCCATTTTCAAAAAGGTCCTATTTACAACCATATACAACACATTCTCCATCAGGCTGAAGAACACCTTCACCATGCATGCAAATGGTTCTGAGTATTCATGGCTCACTATAGAACAACTGTCATTACTAAGGAACCATTGAAGAACCATCTTTTTTAAGAGTGTATATGTGTCCTAAAGTCAGATTGAAACAAAACATCCTCTTTAAAAAGGAACCCACTTGTTGGGAAACAAGGTTCTCGTAAATCTTAGACAGAAAAAGCGTGTTGGAAATGGGGTTGGAAGTTGAGAGATTAGTGGGATCAGGGTGCCGGATGAGAAAGTGAGCATAACAGTGAGAATAATAGAGACTGACAGCGGGTCTTCAGTCACATACGATGTTGCCATACAGGGATCAGACACGTGTCATGGGGTTGGCGGGTTTGAGTGATGGTGTGTGTGACGAGGGTCACTGACAGGGTGTGTATCCCACGCTTTGTTTAAGGGAACAGTACACACTGGCTCTGAGTGACTGACTGATTACTGTAGACAGACAGTGGGTGAGATAAAGAACACTGGAGTGACTCCACTATACAGCCCTTTCCCTCCAGCACAGAGAATGTCAGATAAATACAGATGTTATTGATGCTCTGCCAATTATTCTGTTCTTTTCCAATTTCAGCTGTGCTGCTGTTACTTTTTAGTTGAGTATGAAAACCTGCAAAGGTAACACATTTGTTTTGCTACATAACATAGCAGTGCCATTAACATGTAATGTGAAATGCTGTTACAACGTCCAGTAATATAACAGTGTTGTGTTACCACTAATAGTAATTGCCATGATAGATGTTATGTGATGTCATGACGGTTAACTAGAGTATACCTAACAAAAAATATCATGTACCCCATACTAGCTGTGTCCTAATTCAGAGGCTGCATCCTTCAAAGGACGCGGTCTATGAAGGCATGTCCTTCTAAGGCTGAACCGAAATGAGACTGTTTTACAGCTGATTTCCTGTCTGTGTCATCACACCAGTCTTCTCACCCTTACTGTTGCATCATGAAAGGCTGTTCCTGTCAAGTTCTTTAAAGACGGAGGCAGAATCTTTGATTTTAGCATTTTTTTTCTTTTATTAAAGCTGGAGATCCGCCCATAGTTTTATAAATTGCTCTCTCTCCTTGCTCCCTGAAGCACAACAAAACTTTAGCATAAGTTTTGCTTCAGACCACATTGGCTTCATTTGTATCGTCAGCTATTCGACTAAGTTTAAACCCAATACTTACATTTAAAAGTGAACTCTTCAGCCACCATTCACTCCTCTGCTGACGCCACCATGTTCTCGAATCTTCTCCAGCACTCAATGAACTTCGGGATATGTTGGCTGGCACAGGATCCACCAGCTGGGGACAGATTTTTGGCTGCACATGAAGGAGCCTTCGAAATGGGACAGTCTACTCGTACTGCTGTGTCGCAGTCGGCCTTCGGATGCAGCCTCTGAAGGAAGCAGCCCCTGAGTTGGGACACAGCTACTGTAATGACATTACGCATTATGGCATCTGTCTTGACAGTTACCCGTAGCGGTTACATTATAACAGACAGCACATGACACATGCTGTTACATCTTTACATCAATGTTATATAGCAGGATTCAAGTAAAGTGTTAGCGCTAATCCTTTGGGCATATTTTGTGTTAACACTCATCTTCATGTTCGTCAATGTACCTTCTTTGATATGGAGAGCAGGATTTACACGTTTCTGTTGTTAAACTGTTGTTAACTGTTGTTAAAAGCACAGATTGAAACATTTTTGGCCTAAAGGTGCTTTAACCCATTTAAATCCCAGGCTCATTGCATACTAAACATTTTTAATCAGTCATGTTCTTAGGCTTTAGAGATGTGTAATAATATCTATCTATCTATGGTTACTCCCTACATATTTCTGTTTTATCCCTGTATCATTTTCTGTAAAACATTTGTGTATAAAATTAGGGGAGAATGTAAGTCTAACTATATAGATCACAACAACAACAGGCTAAAGAAGAATTAACGGTGGCACAAGCAGCCATTTAAACAGCTGTTAGGCTGCGTTCACATTAGAATCACTTTATTTTGGCAAGTAAGTACACATACAAGTAATTTGACTTGGTGAGTCATACATGTTTGTCAAGTAACATATATGAAACTTAAAAGGGAAAAAGTATTAAAAGGGAGAAGTCAAATAAAATGCAATAAATCGAATATAGAATAAAGAGTAATAATAAAACAGCCAATGTGAATGTGACACTCATGAGATATTTCATGGATCTAGCTTGTGGGTATCTGTACTTATGAGATGTATGTGTCTGTATATATGAAAAGTGCGAATATCTGTGCACATGCTGATAGGAATGTTTGTACATTTACAGGTCAAGGAGACGTACTATAAAATTTACTGTAAAAACTATTATATACAGGATATTACAGAGTGATATGAACATTTGTAAAAATTTATTTGACCACTAGGGATCTTCATGCCGTACAACTCTGTGCAAACCTCACTTACATAAGCTGACCCTCCTGACGATGATGCTGCTGCACTATTAGACCCATATTTTTCTGTAAACCTGCTTTGCGGCAAGCACTATATAAAACACACTTGACTTATACAATAGCTCAAATAAGCCTTATGCTACAGGAGGAGCTATACCATCATACTGTAAGAAGGTTTGTTGGTTTAGTTAAGTTTAAAGTGCGCGGTGTTCACTGTGGTTAATGAGAGCTGTAGCTCTGGGGTAAAAGCTGTTAGCATGTCTGGTTGTGCTGGCTTTGATGACCATGAATCTTCTAGTCTTCTAGAGGAAAGTGGCTGGACAAGTTGGTCAGCAGTTGCCAGCACACTTCACCACCATGCTGCTGCAGACTACATCCAGTGATCGTCTCCACTGTCCTGATTATGCGCTGGAGTCCAGCTCATGCTGGTGGCAGGTTGAATTACCAAGCTAAAGAGGCACAAATCTGATTTTTACCTCGATGTGAGGCAGATCTGATATTTTCAGAGCTGTGTGGACACATAAATCTGATCTTTTCTGATCACATTGATCGCATCACAATTTTTTTTTTCCGCTGTGCATGCGGCAACATTTAGCACTAATGTGGCAGTAACGTCTAACCTGAAGTCGCCAATAAACAGTAAAAAAGCATCTGACCTTCTTCTTTTTTGTCTTGCTCTAATGATGATAGCTGGGAGCTGCTCAGAGCTAATTATCTTTGCTACAAAGACTTGTTCTGCTAGTCAGTTTGTTGCTCATGATGCATGTGGCTCAGTCATGTGACGTTATTGATTAGGATGTGTGCATGTGGGTCATTTCAGGACACAGATTTGGTCAGAATAATGACAGATTTGAGTCATTTTGGGGTTGTGAAGCGAGTCCTGGTGTTAGCTGGCTAGTTAACATAGCTCGTTACGGATATGTTAGCTTTGAGAAGCTCACAGATGTTTTCATGGCTCAGGAAACTGGCAAAAGGAAATGCAACCAGCCTTGAGTCAGCCTTGGGGGGGGGGGGGCAGGCATATGCCACTCAACTTGGTCACATGATGCTATTGCCATTTTAACTGGCTGTTTCATAAAACTTGTTTCACAAAGTTGCTTGCAGTTGTTACAGCTGGTTTTCAAGTGAGTTGCAGGATGCTTTACATTATGCAACTCAACTGTTCTAGTTTTGAGGAAAAGTTTCCTGGCGTAGATGGGAAGAAAGTGGCTATAGCTGAGCTAAAGCTTTAAGCAGAGCAGAGCAAGTCTGCACTCTCGTTTATATTTTTTAGCTTATAGTAGGACATTATCACATACTGAGACATATTGGACATTAAATGTTGTGACTCCCAAGGTGGTTTGACTTTGGTGAAAGGGCAAAATATCTCTTCTAAACTTTTGGGTTGTGACTCCTGACCTAACCTGGCTTTTAATGCGGAGGGAGCTGGTCAGATTTCTCACTCATCCATGTGTGTTTTTGTTATGTGCTGCCACAGGCTGTCCGAGCGCTGCACTTACCCACTTCCAAGTTCCGCCTTCATTGTTCTGTCAACATAACGTGATAAATGAAATATTTAGAAAATTGATTTTTGACATTTATGAATCGATTCAGAATCGTTCAAGTCCGAATCGCGATGCATCTAAGAATTTTTCACGCACCCCTAAACACCATCCATTTATGAACCAGAATATGACCAGTCCATCAACATTTATTCGATCACACAAAGTGTACAAATTCATTTCAACGCCTTAGGGAGTTAGCAGCTGTTAGTCATGTAATCCGGAAGCATTAAACACGAGTTAATGGCTCTTTTCTTTTCTAAATGAAGGCTTTGTAAGCTTTATTGCATGCACATCCCACTGTGCCTCCTCATACGTGCTCATGCATCTCTCCTCCAAATCCAGCTGATGTGCACTGCAGCTTTGAGGATGGAGGACGTGTTCCATAAGCAGCATAAGGGGCTCACTCTGGGGGGGCCTGGCTCCAAACACAACTGTCTGACACTTGGCTTGAGTTAACAGAAAAAATGTATCTGTTAAATTAGGGCATAGTGAGTGAGTCATTTGGGATGCAGCATTTTGGAAGGGCGACTTAGACCAACTGTCGGCATTGATAGACTCATATGGAGAGATGACCAATCCGTCCATTGACCTGTTCCTCCAGACAAATTACATGTTTTGTTGATTTCTGAAGTGAATGTATCCTCAGCAAAGACCACACCTAAACATGACATTTTATGCTAATTGTGGAGCACAATTTCTATTTAACATATTAAAAAACATAAAATATAAAATGTGCCTTAACTTTTTCGCATTCAATATTTTACACTCCCCCACCCCAAATATTAAATTCAGCAAATAAACAGAAATTGTGCAATTAAAAATGTGATTTTTTTTTAGCATGCATACAAGCTCATTCCAAGCACAGTTTGGATCGGTAAGCACTTACTGTTGTCTTTGATCAGAGTAATGATTCAGTGCTGGTGCAGTGTGACTTGCACACATTTTGGATTTTCACTCACTTTTCACCTGTGTAAATATGATGTGAAAAATAAATGTGATTTGATTTGGTGCTTGGACCCCTAGTTGCCCTGCCCTAAAGGTCAATGGCAGGCCCTAAAGGCCATCATGGATGCAACAAACATGCCATGTACAGGCAGAAAGCATCTCAGACCCATTACACCATCATCACATTCTGTGTGCTGATCTGAGTGGGATAATCTTGTCACCCCGTGCAGACCTCTGGCTGCTCGCAGCATTCCGAATGACATTCCATTGTGGATTATGCCATGCCGGAGAAGAGAAAAGTCTTATCTGAGCTGAGGGTGTGGGAGTTTATTGAAAGATAGCAGAGAGGCTCTTCAGAACACTAATCAGACGACTGCTCATATTTAACCTTGTCTGATCCTGCAGCGCCGCTGCTTCACATACGCACACAACCTGAGAATCAACCAGACCACTACAGCAGTGGTCTGCACTGTCATTCTCTCTCTCTTGCTCGGCCCCTCTCTCTTCCACTATCTCTGGGGACCCACACACACACACAGGCTGAGAGTGTTGCTCTGTCCAGGCGAGTAAAGTGATTATCCTTCACTAGAGATGAGAAACACTTAAGTGGGCTTAATGATGAAGGTGCAACTGAGGGAGATTTGTGGAGCTTTTTTTTTTCTGTGTCTGCTTTTATCACTATCATGAAACTGGTTATAACCATGGAGACAAACACTTCCACATGTTTTAAACCAGGATGTTCCACAAGTGTCCAGACTGTGAGCAAACACAGTCTCTGAAATTGTACATGAAAGCAAACTTTGGCCCTTCGAAGGTCTTTTTCTGGGGTTTCTGGGGCAAGAGTCAAATTTCAGGTCTTTGAGGTGTGAGTCTGAGATGAATTTTAAGTCCTTTGGCTGCGAGTTTAAGTTAGGTCTTGAGTTTTGTGCATATGAGTCTGCCTTGAGTCTTGGAGGTGTAAGACTCAGGTCTGTAGGGTGCGTCCGAGTTGAGTCTCTAAGGTGAGATTTCAGTTTAAGTCCCAAGTCTCAAAAGGCACCAGTCTGAATCTTGGAGGTGCAGGTTTAATTCATGTCTCGAGTCTCTGGGGTAAAAGAGTTGAGTCCAGTGTGATTTTGGTACATGTCTTAGGTTTCTGGGATGTGAGTGCACCTTGAATCTCTAGAGTGTGAGTTCATGTTGAGTATCAAGACTCTGGGATGCAAGTCCTGGCAAATCTTAAGGCTCTGGGTGGCCAAGTCAAGTCTCCAGACTCTTTGGTTTGAGTCCAAGTTAAGTCTCAAGTCTGTGGAGTGCAAGTCCAAGTTAAGTCTTGTGACTCTGATTTGTGACTCCAAGTCGAGTCTCAAGTCTTTGGGGTGCGAATCTGAGTTAAGGCTCGAGTCTCTGGGGTGTGAGTCCAAGTAAAGTCTCAAATATCTGGGGTGTGAGTTCAAGTTAAGTCTTGAGTCTCTTGGGTGCGATTTGGAGTTAACTCGAAACTCTGGGGTGTGAGTCTCAGTTAAGTCTTGAGTCTCTGGGGTGTGAGTCTGAGTTAAGTCTCAAATCTCTGGATTGTGAGTCTAAGTTAAGTCTCAAATCTCTGAGGTGCAAATCATAGTTAAGTCTCAAGTCTCTGGAGTGGAGTCAGAGTTAAGCCTTGAGTCTCTGGGGTGTGAGTCCAAGTTAAGTCTGAGTGTAGTCTCAAACAGTCAAAATTGGCATTAAACTTAGCATAATCAGGGTGGTGACCCTAACACAATCGAGTCTTTATCTCTGCTCCCTTCACCCTAGTTCCACAACTTTGTGCTTCTATTCACATTCTCTCTCTCTCTCTCTCTCTCTCTCTCTCTATATATATATATATATATATATATATATATATATATATCAAAGGTGCTCTATTGGATTGAGATCTGCTGGCTGTGGAGGAACTCATTGTCATGTTCAAGAAACCAGTTTAAGATGATATGAGCTTTGTGACATGATACATTATCCTGCTGGAAGTAGCCATCAGAAGATGGGTACACTGTGGTCATAAAGGGATGGACATGGTCAGCAACAATACTCAGATAGGCTGCGGCATTTAAATGATGCTCAACTGGTACTAAGGGGCCCAAAGTGTGCCAAGAAAATATCCCCCATACCATTACACCACCACCACCACCACCATCAGCCTGAACTGTTGATACAACGCAGGATGGATCCATGCTTTCATATTGTTTTACGCCAAATTCTGACCCGACCATCTGAATGTCACAGCTGAAATCGAGACTCATCAGTCCAGACAACATCTTTCCAATCTTCTATTGTCCTGTTTCGGTGAGCCCATGCAAATTATAGTATCAGTTTCCTGTTCTTAGCTGACAGGAGTGGCAGCCAGTGTGGTCTTCTGCTGCTGTAGCCCATCTTCTTCAAGGTTCGACGTGTTGTGCTTTCAGAGATGGTTTTCTGCATTCCTTGGTTGTAACAAGTGGTTATTTGAGTTACTGTTGCCTTTCTATCATTTCAAACTAGTCTGCCCATTCTCCTCTGACCTCTCACATCAACAAGGCATTTTCATCCACACAACTGTCGCTCACTGGATTTTCTCATTTTCTCATTGATCATTTTCTCTTTTTCGGACCATTCTCTGTAAACCCTAGAGATGGTTGTGTGTGAAAATCCCAGTAGACCAGCCTGTCTGGCACCAACGACCACGCCATGTTCAAAGTCACTTAAAATCATCTTTCTCCTCCATTCTGATGCTCAGTCTGCACTTCAGCAAGTTATCTTGACCACCTCTACATGCCTAAATGCATTGAGTTGCGGCCATGTGAACACACATCTGTTTTGGTTGTTTTAGATGATATTGAGGTCACTATAACATGCAACTTTATTATCTTCAGAAATCTTCTCTCTGCTGTAACATAACTTAATCACACCTATAGTGCTGCAAGAACCACTGATAATTCACACCACATGGAGGAGAGGAAAACATAATTCCCAGCAGTACTTTGATATATCCTGTACGGTTAAATTGCTGGGATCATACTGACCCCAAGGATAAAAGATGTTAGTAAATCTGAAGGTTAAGTATACTGTGTTCCTGATTTTCACCTCTGTGGTCATGTGTATATGCATGTTGTGTGCATGTGGAGGGGAGTTATCAGCTGTAGCAGAGCCATTCTCAGGTTCTGTGCAGCTGGAGGTATGTGGGACAGATAAAACACTTCAGAATGCTTTCTCTGCTCACGCAGACAGAGCAGAGGGCTGGGACAGAGCATTTTCCACTGCGGCCTTGGAGAAAGAGAGAGAGTGAGAGAGAGAGACATATAGTGCTCACATATTGGATAGTAGCTCATGTAATAAGAAACCAACTCATGCCCTGCATTTATGTTGTGTTGTTTATAATATTTATAATGCACAAAAAGGTCAGCAGCACAGGTAACATTGACATTAACCACTAGAATGTGATCTCAGTGATTTGATTGTGGCATGTTTGAGTATTTCTGCAACTGCTGATTTCCTTGGATTACACACACAACAGTCTCTGTCCAGTTCTGTGGACAGAAATGTCATGTTGATGAGAAAGCTCAACAGAGAATGGCCAGACAGAAAGGTTACAGTAACTCAGAAAACCACTCTCTACAAATTATGGTGAACAGAAAAGCATCTCAGAATGCTCAGAAATCTCACAACATGTCAAACCTTGAGGTGGATGGGCTACAACAGCAGACAACCATGTCTGGTTCCACTTCTGTCAGCCAAGAACAGAAAACTGGAGGCTGCAGTGGGCACAGCCTAACCAAAACTGAACAGTTGAAGTCTTGAAAAACGTAGCCTGGCCTGATAAATCTTGATTTCTGCCGAGACACACAGATGACTCAGAATCCAAGGACCCAACCTGCCTTGTGTCAACACAACCCATATTTTAATGGCTACTTCCAGCATGATAAATTCACCATGTCAAACAGCAAAAGTCATGCCTAACTGCTTTCATGATAATCTACTTTAGAGGCCTTCCCAGTCACTGGATCTGAATCCGGATCTGAATGTTCCCACATCTTGTGGAATCCATGCCACAAAGAATTGAGCCTGTTTTGAGAGCAAAGGCTAACCAGTATTAGTAAAGTGTTCATGTTAAGTGCTGAATGAGTGTAGAATGCAGTATTAGTGATGGCACTCCCTCAAGACTATTGCCCACTGTTGCTAACTCCACGTCTGGGCCAGAAGAGTCCCAATATATGTTTGGAAAAGGAAATTGACACCATAATTTAGAGAGAACCTGATCTTCACACTGAGGAAGACATGAACACGATGGACATGAAGAGCATGACTTCCAGAAAAGGATCTATATTAAACCATAAGGTTTATATATATTGTCAAAAAAGGCTGTACACATAAGCATTTGTCCACCAAGATACAAGCAATGTAAGTGTACCTCAAAGGTATGATGTCCTTCATGTCCTGGTTTCTATCTTGAATGAGTTTTAAAGGTTATACACAGAGGACAGATATGTTTTAAATAGAAAAATAAAATAAAAGTCAGTACAGCTTAAAAGCCGTAATTGTATAAAAACTACTCAATTGAGCTGTACTGTAGATGTACCCTTGAGGGTATCACAACAGTGACAGTGTTTGTACCCTGAAATATACAAATTAGTACTTTTTTCTGAAGGAGTGCTTTAATATATAATAACAATAATCTCTGTATAATATTGCTGTAGTGTTGTCTTACAGTAATAGTGTCCGCAGTAAATGTGTAGGAATAAACCATTCTTATAGGGATCCGGTAGGGAAAGTGTAATATCACTAGAACTCTTTTTCACAAGGTTTGAAACAAAGCTATAACTAAAAGGAGCTGTAACAGTGACAACTCAAACAGCTGAAAAGTGTTTTAACTCTCACCTGAATCAAAAACAGCACAAACAGCCCAAACACAGACTCTCGCTCTGCTGTCCCAGAGCCATGAGGAGGCATGTGCTGCTGACGGCTAAGTTTAGCTCTCATCTCATCAAGCCCACTCAGACAAAACACAGAACCTGCCCAGTACCATCACACACACACACACACACACACACACACAGAGCACACACACTGACACAGGCAGTGGCACAAGCTCATCTGAAACTTCTTACACCAATTCTGTCTTAAATGTCTTGTATGTAAGTAATAAAAACTGATTCCTCAACAAACTTTATATTCACAATTATTTACATGCTAGACATTTTATAACCGTAAAATTTCATCACTTGTAATATTAACTAATATAGTGCAACTGTATTAACTAGTAATAAACAAATACTTATTGAGGCTTATATACTAAGATAGTAATGAAATGCTTAACCCTTTAAACTGCTGTTTTTATTTATATTATTTTATATTACTATTTAGTTATAAAACCTGGTTATTATTAGTATAAATGATACAGAAACTGATATACTGTTATATTACTGTAACATACTCATACTAATATGAAACTAATGCAACTTTTACATTTATGAAAGTAAGGCCCAATCCCATTTCTTATTTTTACCCCTTGTTTTCAAGTGTCTCCTTGACCCTTAAATTAAAAATAACATTACTTCATTATCAGGCTACTAGCGCTGCTCTGTAGGCGACCCTGCCAATCTGCAGTGACAGCAGAGGAGGGTAAAGTTCAGCTCCTCACTGCTGGGCTTTAGTTACATTTAGAGAATCATATGCTTTCAAAAAGGGGCAATTATTTATTATCACCCTCCCCTAATTCTTCAGTGATATGAAGCTGAAGTTAGATATTCGCCTGCTTTGAATCTTCCTGTTACACATTAAATGGAGCAGCAGTTACATTCTGGCGCTTCAGGCATCAGAACTGCTGGACCATTTAAGGTGGAATAGGAAAATTAGCTAACTAGCTACTGAAACATTAGTATAATATCAATGATTTTTTTCATGCTTGGTATGAAGAAAAGGATCATAATATGTTGAAATAACATTAAATGAAGATAATACAATGGTTCTTGTATGTTTTAACAGAGAAAATGATCTTCTTTGGCTGTGTGTGTGGAGTCCAAAAGGAAAGTAATAACTCGATGAGTTATATATAATGTACAAATATGTTTGCTCTCTCGTTACATGAGGGGATAAGTAACTCTATCAGTCCAAGCCAACATCTTCAGGGGCCAACTTTGACCCATGGACCACCTTTTTGGGCAGATCTGCACTACACAATCATAAGGACCAGCATACTCCTTAGATTAGAGATTAGTGACCAGGGGTTTCTGTGCTACCTCTTAAAAAACCACACCTGCTCGTTTGCTGTCCTCGTGTGCCCTGTGTGTGTGCATACAAATGGAAGAGGAAGAAAGTAACCCCCTCAGAGACCCCTGCAGAAGACACGTTTTCTGAGCTAGAAAACGAATGCTTGAGATCTATGGCTCATAAACAGTGTTATACATTTCACAAACCTGAAAAATATTTTTTAGATATTGCCACTGATCTTATTTAGGAATATTATCTTGACTCTGCTTGGCTTTCCACGAAAAACGAGATGAGACACACCACTCCAGCTGTGTCCTGCTGCTTTATTTGGCAAACAATTTGTTGGCTTCTCAGAAAGAGGGGTGTTAATCTCATTTTATTGGTGTCTTGATTTTGGAGCTTCTTGGACGCTATTAAACTTCAGGAGTGAAGTGTACCGGCTTATGCTGTTGTTTTCTCTCATTGATCGGCCTCTTCCTTTCTGAAAGGAGCCAAGTCTTGACTTCTAAGTTTTACTATTGTCTTTAGAAGCAAAACCACAATTAGTCATGTAAACTAAACACACATGTCAACTTTGGATTTATTTGACCTCCTTCCATGTTGTGCATTCAAGATTCGCTCTCATCTCTGCACAGACATCATGAATATAGACAGCATGATGAGATCCAGGCCCTGTTGAGTCTTAGGGCATGCCTGAGATAGAATTCTAGGTCTGTATGTGGTAAACTCCTCTCTTTGGATTTAAAATGATTGAAGCTGGTTATACAATGGTCTACATTTACTACAACTTTGGCAGGTTATGTTTTGACTGTAGCAAGTTTTGGGCCCTGATTTTGACATTTTAATAGCTGTGTTTGAAAAGCTAGGCTGCAGTCCAGGTGGGAAGCATTTATATGTACACCACTATGCCATTCAACCCTGCTGAAAACAGTTATAGAAATCATTGGTATCCAGTAGTCACTAATGGTATGTAGTGTTTTCCTGCTGGATTCAAATCACAGTGTAAAGGACTCTTAACCATTTAACAGGCATTTTCAAGATGCATTTGATGGTTTATTAACCGGATCTAAAGTAACCATAAAACCAGTTCCCATTAGAAAGCAAATCTAGCAAGTTTTAATCCTAATAAGTCTAATATTCTTAAAATAGTCACTGATCATTTGCTGCCTGAGTAGCCTTCACAGTCTTCTGTCAACTACAAACATTAGTGAAAGAAGTCCAGTCATGAAATTTCCTCACTACTAAATATTTCAGAGTCAACTGTCAGTGGTATTATAACAAAGTGGAAGTGATTGGAAACGACAGCAACTCAGGTACTAAGTGGTAGGCCACGTAAAATGACAGAGCGGAGTCAGCAGATGCTGAAGTGCATAGTGCGCAGAGGTCACCAACTTTCTGCAGAGACAATCACTACAGACCTCCAAACTTCATGTGGCCTTCAGATTAGCTCAAGAACAGTGTAGAAAGCTTCATGGAATGAGTTTCCAAAGCAGAGCAGCTGAATCCAAGCCTTACATCACCAAGCGCAATGCAAAGCATCAAATGCAGTGGTGTAAAGTGGTGCCACTGCACTCTAGAGCAGTGGAGACGTGTTCTCTGGAGTGACGAATCACACTTCTCCGTCTGGCAATCTGATGGACGACTCTTGGTTTGGTGGTTGCCAGGAGAACGGTACTTCTCTGACTGCATTGTGCCAAGTGTAAAGTTTGGTGGAGGGGGGATTATGGCATGGGATTGTTTTTCAGGAGTTGGGCTCGGCCCCTTAGTTCCAGTGAAAGAAACTCTTAATGCTTCAGCAGACCAAGAGATTTTGGACAATTTCAAGCTCACAACTTTGTGGGAACAGTTTGGGGATGGCCCCTTTCTGTACTTTCTTGCACAAAGCAAGGTCCATAAAGACATGGATGAGTGTGTTTGGTGTGAAAGAACTTTACTGGCCTGCACAGAGTCCTGACCTCAACCCGATAGAACACCTTTGGGGGGGGGTTAAGTCTGCTTCCATTGATAAATATTGAAAGTAGAGTATGTTTTGTCCTTGTCCTGTGTTATTTTGTTGATTTTTCCGTTTTAGGAAAATTTGAAAATGCACGTTGGCCTTTATATTGTGTTTAAATTTCAAGAAAGATGGACCAAGATAATGGGCAAAAATTACTTTGAAAAATGTCTGGTTCCATTGACTTACATTGAAAGTAATATATGCTTTGTCCTTCTCCTGTAAAGTTACCATTTTAGAGATGCAAGGTTTTGTTCCGACAGCAGCCATATATATATATATATATATATATATATATATATATATATATATATATATATATATATATGTGAATGCCCTTTGAGGACATCATTTTCTTTTTTTCTTTTCATTGAACTACATGCGATAAACTTGACTAGTGTAACGGGGAGTGAGGAGGTGGACGCACGTGCTGAGATAAGCGAGATTTATTAAGGGCAAATCCAGGGTCATAGTCGTAACAGTCCACGGTCATAGAGCCAACACGGATTGAACAGAGGGCAGACATGACAGACAAACAATAAACAATAAGCAGGTTCAAACAACACACATTAACCAGAACAACCAACAAAGACCAGCAAACACAAGGGGCAAACACAGGGCTCAAATACTCAGGGAAAACGAGGGACCGGTGGAAAACAGGTGGAGACAATCAGGGGCAGAGTCATGAAATGAGGGGGCTGGACCAAAACAAACGCACATGGGCTAAACCAAAATACGAACACATGGACAGGACTGGGAAAGTCCAATGGTGACAGCTAGTGATCCTTATCTACCTGATATAAACAAGCTATAAAACGAAGGTGGTATAGATTACAACCATAGACAGTGTCATGATGTAATCCAACACTCTGAAAGCCTGTAACGGTAACTTCTGTTTGTGTGTTTTCCCTCTGAGTTCAGTTAATAAAAATTAATTGTTAATACAAAAGCCAAGCATGGATTGGCGTCCACTGAAATTCCAGGCCTCCGAGCCCCTGGAATTCAGGCAGTTTTGAACACATTAGTACTGATGGCCAGAATCATATACGTAGCTAATTACATGTTTTGATAACTTTTTGAACTGAAAATACCTAAATTACCGAGTTTAAAATATGGGAAAAATACAACATAAAATATTAAAATGTGCCATAAATTTTGCACAGGGAACATTTTATGTTTAATTTTTCCCATTATGTTAAATTCAGCAAATGCTGATTTTGCTGTGAGAGAGAGAGTGTGAAAGAAAGAAGAGAGAGAAAAAGAGCAAGACACCGAAAGAGAGAAAGAGTGAGAGAGGAAGTGAGAAAAAAGAGTGAGAGAGAGAGAAAGAGCGGGACAGAAAGAAAGAGAAAGAGAGAGATAGTGAGAGAGAGAAAGAGTGAAAGGGAAGGGGTGAAAGAGAGAGTGAGTGAGAGAGAAAAAGAGGAAGAAAGAGAGTGAGTGAGAAAGAGAGAGTAAGAGAGGGTGAGTGAGAGAGAAAAAGAGTGAAAGAGTGAGTGACAGAGAGAGAGTGACAGAGTGAGAGAGAGAGAGAGAGAGAGAGAGAGAGAGAGAGAGAGAGAGAGAGAGATGCTAAGGTGAACAGAGCGCATCTGGCCTCTGTCAGAGGTGACAGCTGTGTCGAGTTGACTCCCTCCCTTCACTAAACGGAGTCAGTGACAGATTAAATGCGGGTCTGTGACAGGGAGTCGAGGCTGTTCGCTCTCAGGGAGCCAACACTCCGGCTGTTTTTCTTTTCTTAAATGTGACATATTTCCTCTTCATATCTCTCCGTTTTCTTATCGCTGTCTCAACGGCTTTCCGGAGCGATCCGGGGAAACGGCGCTTCTCTCCAGCGCGCGCGACAGTAAAAATACTATTTATATGTATATATATTTTTTCCTAAAATGTACTCAGATTTTATTGTAACACTGACGTGTTTCTTGTTATTAAATCGTTGGAAAAGTTATTTTCATATTCAATTATTATTTTCTTTTTAAGTCCTGCTAGCCACTGGCTACGTTCGCGCGCGTAGCCTTGGCAACCGTTACCGCCTCGATCACTGTGTTCGATTTCTGTATTTCCTTTGTCTTTCTTCCTTTATTTTTCTATTTCTGTCTTCCGTTCCTCCTATCTTTCTTCCCTCGCCTAATGAGCACTTGTTCTGCAGCCATGTGCTCCTGTTGCGGCTCACCGTCCTCCTACATCGCCTCGCCGTGAAGAAGGAGCAGACAACAGAAAAACAGCAGGAAAATTCCAGATATTTTTTTGAAGAGTTGAAAATGCCCGTCCGTCGCGGACACGTCGCCCTCCAGAACACCTATCTGGACACCATCATCCGCAAATTCGACGGACAGAGTAAGAGAAACAACTTTTTTTTCTCTAACCTAAGCTCTCCTTGACGAGGCTGAAGTCAGCTAACGTACTTAATCGAATTCTCCCGTTCCACCTTAAAAGGTGCCGCAGTTACACTGGGCACAAGGCGCCAGAATGGGGCACCAGAATGCAACTCCTGCACCATTTAAGGTGGAACGGGAGAATTCGAAGAAGAAGCTGGCGAGTAAGAAACTGACTTCCTCCTTGTGTCTCATCTGATCTAAACCTCTGCCGCCGTTTGTGTACTCAGTGTGACTTTTGTGACCAAAGAGTCTTTTCAGTGTTTTTTAGCTTCGTGTGTGAATGCAGTGTTCAATACGCCCGGCTCTAAAAGCTCTTAAACCGCTAAAGCTGTCTTAGTGTATACCGTTTTATTCATGTAAAACACAGAAGACCAACATTAACAAGCTTTTTCCATGTCAAAGCAGTGGTGAACTGCTGAAAGCTCATTAGAACACGTTATAAGCGAACACAGGGTGCTGTGTTTCTCTTAGTGTGCACCATGCACTCATGTGATTAGTATTTACCTGTTCCAAACTAAGAACATGGTCTTAAAACACGTTATAACGTGCTGTTGTAACGTCCTCTTAGTGTGAAAACTATGACTTAACAATTACCTTCCTGGCCCATTATTTTTTACGCTGGAAATCAAGTGGCAAAATAAAAGGACTTGTAATACGTTATAAGCTCTCATGGGAAGGGCTGTATTTCTCCTGTTGAACAAGTGTTGAACCATAAACCTGCAAAAACACCATAATTAGCATTTTGTGTGTAGCAACAAAGCAATAACAGCTGCCTTTTACACTCATGTCATTTTTGCAGAATTACTTTGTTGCAATGTAAACAAAGTCATTCAGAGTGGTCTGATGGTAAATCATTAATTATAGAGAAATTCAGAGTCAGATGTCTTTTCAGTGGTGGTGATAAGAGCCAGGGGTCCAGATATCTATAACACAAGTATAGCCATTTTATTTACTATCCAGAACTGCCAGTGAACCAATATATCGCTGCTGTCAGAACAGAACCTCATATCACCAAAACAGTAACTTTACAGGAGAAGGAACAAACATACTTTACTTTTAATGTTAAGTCAGTGGAGCCAGACTTTCTTGCAAGGCAACAGGAATTTTCCAATGTGAAAAACTGAAAAATGAAAAAAATGGAGATGACAGCGGTGAGATATGTAATGTTGATGATGGTGATATACATTGAAATTCTGAAAAAAATGTGTTGCCTTTGGGGATTGTTTTGACACCAGGATTAAAACAAATGGATTAACAAGACGTTTTAGGCCAAAACTGCATCACAGAACTGTCGTAAAGCATTGTCTCAAGCATGAGAAAGCATGTTCATAACCAGGGAGAGAGCTTTCAGAGGAATTAACCCCTTAAAATCCCAGACTCATTGCATACTAAGGCTCATTATGCAGTATCTACTGGCCTTCAGTTCAAACTGTTTGAGCTATTCCTAGGGTGTAGAGGTGTGTAAAAGCTTTGGGCCTGTTGGAGGACCTTGGCCATTTAAGGGGTTAAAGTCTTCAGACGTCTGGTTCCTGTCACCACCGCTGTGAAGAATTCTGACTCGGTTTCTCTAGAGCAGAGCATTTCACACCAAACCACTCTGAATGGCTTTGTTTACATTCTAACCATTTAATTATGTGCAACTTATTAAAAATTGGCGGAGTTTCTCCCCTGTAAGCGTTGCAATTCATTTGGCGCACACACATTAAAACCCACACTTTATGAATCACCTTTTTAGGCCACTGTTAGCATTTTCAGCCTTAGTTTCAAGTGTCACACTAGTAAGAACTCCTGAATATGTTATAATCTTTCATGTAATGTGCAGTATTTCTCATGGTGAACATATGTTTACCATACATATTCATGAATGCCTTTCATTACTAGCATTTAATATCAAATTAATGCAGAACTCTTAGTAGCTCCACAACATTTCACATGCTTATATAACGTGCTGTATTTCACTTAGTGTGCTTATGTGAAGCCTACACCTTTAAACACACTGTTTCAGCCCACTGTTAGCATTTGCACGCTTGATACCAATATAGTGTCAAACTACTTAAAACTAGAGTAGTAGTAGTTGTGAGCTACTGTTTTTCCTCTTGTGTGCCATTTTCATATGAAACCTACACCATTTATTGTAGCATTTAAAGGGCCCATCCTACTATGGTTTAGTAGGTTCACTTATGATGTTTGTGTAGGTTTATGCACCTTTATACATCCAAACAGGCTGCTTGTTACTGTGCCTTTAAGACCGATATATGTAAATGAGCTCTATTCCAATTGGCTGCCCTGTAATGTGCCTGATTCAAAAAGAAGTCCGAGCTGAAACATTCCTTATTACTTCAGTGTGAATGGGTGGAGCCAACCTGCAGTAGCTGGAATGGGTGGATACGAATAGGTAGACGTCTTGGTTTTTGTAGCATCGCAAATGCAGTGAATTCAAGGCTGTTTTTCCAGCTTAGTTTTTTATATATGGACTGGAAATTGAACCATACATTTTGAAACTTTAATGAATGTTTATATAGTATGTCAGTTTATTTTATTAAAAGCCAAGCAATGAAAGGACAATTTTACTGTCAAATATCAATATATATCAATATGTACATGAAAAAATATCAACTACTAATACTTTTATATCACACTAGTGATATAGTGGCAAACTAATGTAAAGCGCTGCGTTTTCTAGGTGTTCACGTGAGGAACGCGCACCTTGCAGAACACCTTCTCAGATCATTATTTGCATTTGCAGTCATATCAGACAAAGTGCTAAGCTCATGTAAATTGCTGTGCAAAGAGTCCAGTCAGCTTATAATACAACCCCAATTCCAATGAAGTTGGGACGTTCTGTTAAACATAAATAAAAACAGAATATGATGATTTGCAAATCCTTTTCAACCTATATTCAATTGAATACACTACAAAGACAAGATGTTTAATGTTCGAACGGATGAACTTTATTGTTTTTTTTTTTCACTCATTTTGAATTTGATGCATGCAACACATTCCAAAGAAGTTGGGACAGGGGCAACAAGACTGGGAAAGTTGAGGAATGCTCAAAAAACACCTGTTTGGAACATTCCAAGGTGAACAGGTTAATTGGAAACAGGTGAGTGTCATGATTGGGTATAAAGGGAGGATCCCTGAAAGGCTCAGTCGTTCACAAGCAAGGATGGGGCGAGGTTCATCACTTTGTGAACAACTGCGTCAGCAAATAGTCCAACAGTTTAAGAACAACGTTTCTCAACGTGCAATTGCAAGGAATTTAGGGATTTCATCATTTACAGTCCATAATACCATCAAAAGATTCAGAGAATCTGGAGAAATCTTTGCAAGTAAGTCACAAGGCAGAAAACCAACATTGAATGTCCGTGACCTTCGATCCCTCAGGCAGCACTGCATTAAAAACAGACATTCTGTAACGGATATTACCACATGGGCTCAGGAACACTTCAACTTCAGAAAACCATTGTCAGTGAACACAGTTCGCCGCTCCGTCTACAAGTGCAAGTTAAAACTCTGCCATGCAAAGCGAAAGCCATATATCAACAACACCCAGAAATGCCGCCGACTTCTCTGGGCCCGAGCTCATCTGAGATGGACTGACGCAAAGTGGAAAAGTGTCCTGTGGTCTGACGAGTCCACATTTCAAATAGTTTTTGGAAATCATGGACGTCGTGTCCTCCGGGCCAAAGAGGAAAAGCACTGTCTGGATTGTTATCAGCGCAAAGTTCAAAAGCCAGCATCTCTGATGGTGTGGGGGTGTGTTAGTGCCCATGGCATGGGTAACTTGCACATCTATGAAGGCACCATTAATGCTGAAAGGTACATACAGGTTTTGGAGCAACATATGCTGCCATCCAAGCAACGTCTTTTACAGGGACATCCCTGCTTATTTCAGCAAGACAATGCCAAGCCACATTCTGCACGTGTTACAACAGCGTGGCTTTGTAGTAAAAGAGTGTGGGTACTAGACTGGCCTGCCTGCAGTCCAGACCTGTCTCCCATTGAAAATGTGTGGCACATTATGAAGCGCAAAATACGACCCGGAGACCCCGGACTGTTGAGCAACTGAAGTTGTACATCAAGCAGGAATGGGAAAGAATTCCACCTACAAAGCTTCAACAATTAGTGTCCTCAGTTCCCAAACACTTATTGAGTGTTGTTGATGTAACACAGTGGTAAACATGCCCCTGTCCCAACTACTTTGGAGCGTGTTACAGACATCAAATTCAAAATGAGTGAATATTTGCAAAAAACAATAAAGTTTATCCATTTGAACATTAAATATCTTGTCTTTGTAGTGTATTCAATTGAATATAGGTTGAAAAGGATTTGCAAATCATCGTATTCTGTTTTTCTTTATGTTTTACACAACATCCCAACTTCATTGGAATTGGTGTTGTATATTTCCTCTGTAACATAGAAAGAAAGTGCTGGACACTCAATGACGTAGTACTTTATGGTGTTTTTACAGTGCAGTTGTGTCTGCAAATTAGTAAAAAGTAACCCAACTCTCTCTCTGCATGTGTAAACCCAGGTTTCAGTAAACCCTGTAATGATTACACTATAGCCTGCATTTGGTTTGCAAATACAGGCTATTAGGTAATAATGTAAAATCAATGCAAATTATTCATCTAAAACGACTGAAATATGTATTGGCTCAGTCTGATATCCTCTATGTGTCTGTGTTTCACTCTTGCTGTTCTCCTCTCTGAAGACTTCCCGTGTTGCACAAACTGTGGTTTTCACATTTATTGCACCATTAGAGTCACATGGCACTATGTAGATTAGGAGTGTAATGATTCTGAAACTGATACAAACGTCCATGTCTTGTGTTGTATTTCCGGAATATAGAACTGTGAAACCGCCCTACCCCCCAACCCCGAGCCATTGCTACCACTGCCGGTGCAGCCTGTTATGCTTTCTAATGTTCTAATGTTGCAAAACTCATTTTTCATTTAACAATTAGCACTATAACAAAGGGTAGGACAAGCTGTATACCTTGTTCTTTAATGTTTTTCCTTCATTTCTTTCAAAATGTTTGTGATTTAATAACCCAGAAAACTCAGAAAATCGTTCTCTCATTTTTCTTATTCAGCCTTTCCCTAAAAAACAAACAAACAAAAAAAATCTGAGGTCTGAACTGAACTGTGGCTTAAAAGTCAAGATCTGGACCAAACCGTGGATCTTGAGAGTCATTACACCCCTAGTGTAGATACGTTTATACTTAAGTTTTATATTAGGTTAACATATAGCGTAGTGTATGGGGAAAAACGCTGCTTTGGATTTGATTTCTGCGTGAATATTAACACCATTTCTTTTTCAATTTACCTAACTTTTGGCACTACTTGCATGGATGTAATGCACTAAGTCTGTCCGTTAATAGTTTCGTCTTTTATTTCATTCCAACACTTTTTGAGCTTTTGGAATAAAATAAAAACAGCTCCACCCTCCAGGTCATCATAGTTGCACATTTCAGGCATTGTGTGTTTCTCAGTAACACCTTTCCACCATTTCTTAGTCCAATAATTATGACTAATTTACTGCCACTGCCTTTCTCACTGCAGATTTGCTTTGAAGAGTTCTGTCAGAGCTTCACTTGATGGAGGAAGTAGTGTTAAGTGACAACTGTGGCTTCACAGCGGCCAGTTTATCATGATAGCAGTACATTTAACTAACGGAACATGAGAGGTAGTCAGTTTCGTGAATAAACTCATGTCTGTGATTTGGTTGCAGGCACAAGCCGAAGCTGTAAATAGCCATGATGGTATTTGTGAAAAATCACAACTGCCAGTGTTCTGTTGCTTTTATACAACAGTTCTGCAAAATAAAGAACATAGTATCCTTTTGCTGTACAGATGGAGCTACGAAGCTGTGAATATCAGGTTCAGCTCAGCTTTCTCAGTATTATCCAGATTAACATGAATGTGATTTTGTTTTAGTCAGTCTGTAAAGCATCCCACAGCCCATCTTGTTTGCTGAATTGTGTTCTGTTAGTTTCTGGCTTATTCCACTTTGTTTGATTGTTCTGTCACAGCTTCCGACTGAAAAGCTTGCTTATGTTCAGTGATAGGCTCAGAGCTTGGTGTCAGAATCTGACCAGATGGGCTGTAGGTCCAATATCATCTTAAAAAAAGTTAAGTAGTGTATTCAATTTCTGTTTCTGTGTGCGATAAAGAAGAGCATTAGTAATGATTAGCTACAGCATAAAGTGTGTTATTTTAAGCAGCTAATGCTGAGTGGAGTGATGCAGTTATTGTGCTGTTATCATAGCCTACTTTTAGATGCTCATCTTAAAGATGATATCATGGGAAAAAGAACTATTCTCAATTTCATGAAATATGAGTGTCATCTTGCCCCTTGGAACTACAGGAGTTTATTTACCAGGATTAACGGTTGTAACCTTCTCTTGCAAAATGGAACAACCCTCAAATACACAAGAACGTTACTTCATTAACAGCTACTAGCACTGCTCTGTAGGCGACCCTGCCAGTCTGCACTGACCGCAGAGGAGGGTAAAGTTTTAGGCTTTAGTTACATTTAGGACATTATATGTCTTCAAAGGGAGAACGAAATCATTTATCATCACCCCTTTTAATTCTTTGCTCAGCTATTCGCCAGCGTCTTGTTTGAATTTTCCTGTTCCACCTTAAATGGTGTAGCAGTTCTGATGCATGAGGAGTGAGAATGTAACTGTTAGCCACATTTAAGGTGGAATTGGAAATTTAGCTAGGGAGCTACAGAGATATCAGTATACTTATAACCAGTGTTTTTTAAGCTTGTTTTGCAGAAAAGGACCATAATACATTAAAACAACATTAAACCAATATAATACAATGGTTATCATAATTTTTAACGGAAAACATTCTCACATTTGTGTGTTTCTTTGGTCACTTGTGCAGCCATTTTGCTGGTTTTTCTTTTCTTTCTCATAACACTCTGTTTGGAGTGAACCTCTGAAAAACATCCATTTGGTCGGCCATGTAGCCCTAACACTCTACCCTTCTGTCTCAACACAAACCGAAATCACTACACCTAGATGTGAATGGGCAAAAACGGAGGGGTAGTGACTGAGCAGTGGGGCAAAGGGGTGAAATGGGAGTTTCCTAAATTTTCCATACAGTCCGTATATGGAAACTAAACTGCAAAAACTGGCTGCTTTGAATTCATAGTTTTTCTGACGGCACAAAATTCAGCTTACAGCAGTTTAGCCCTGCCATTTCAGCCTGGGATGCTGTTTAGGCCTATTGCTGTCACGTTTGGCCTCTCACACTCCTCCATGTTCTTCGTTGTTTGGTTTCCTCCCGGTTGTGCCCCCTTGTTTCTTGTCTCTGCCCTTGATTGTTCCACCTGTTTTCCACCTGTGTCTTGTGAACCCTCGTTACCCATCTTGTATTTTAGCCCTGTTTTTCCCCTGTGTGGTCACTGGTCTTTGGATGTATTGTTTGATGTATGTATTGTATGGTTCGAAGTTTTTGTTAAGTGTTTAGATTTCTGTTTTCTTCGTTATGTCTGTTCCCCGCTTTATCCGTGTTGGCTCCCTGAACCTAGGATGTCTCAACCCTGATTATTGATTTGCCTCGAATAAATCTTGCTTTTCTCAGCACGTGTGTCCTTCGCCTCATCACTCCTTGTTACAACTGCAGAGCAGCCAATTAGAACAGAGCTCATTTAAACGTATCAGTCTGAAAGGAATGACAACAAAGATGGCATGTTTAACTAAAATACGTAGGATATAGGCTCTTTAAATAAAGAACATCAATTAAAATGGCTTGTTTTACCATCCAGAGCAATGGACAGTGCAAAAAAGAGGTGAGGAAGAGGGTGCAGGCAGGATGGAGTGGGTGGAGACGGATGTCAGGGCTGATGTGTGACAGAAGGATAGCAGCAAGAGTGAAAGGGAAGGTTTAAAAGACAGTAGTGCGTCCTGCTATGATGTATGGTTTGGAGACTGTGGCTCTGTCTAAAAGACAGGAGGCTGAGCTGGAGCTGGCAGGGATGAAGATGCTGAGATTTTCGTTGGGAGTGACAAGGCTGGACAAGATTAGAAATGAGCAGATCAGAGGGACAGTGAAGGTGGAGCAGTTTGGAGATAAAGCCAGAGAGACCAGGTTGAGATGGTTTGGACATGTGTTGAGGAGGAATAGTGGATATATTGGGCAAAGAATGTTGGAGATGGAGCTGCCGGGTAGAAGGAGAAGAGGTAGACCTCAGAGAAGGTTTATGGATGTAGTGAAGGTGGACATGGAGATGGTTGGTGTGAAAGTAGAGGAGGCAATGGATAGGGCAAGATGGAGGCAGATGATCCGCTGTGGCGACCCCTAAAGGGAGCAGCCGAAAGAAGAAGAAGAAGAATTAAAATGGCTTGTTTTAAAGATGAGTAATTTTAAAGAAGATATATACTGATTCATGCATAATTTGATTCAAGTGCAGGACTTATTTCAGATGTGGAAATTTGTCTTTAATCACTTATTCAGTTCTCTTTCTCTCTCTCTCTGTCTCTCTCTCTCTCTCTCTCTTTCTCTCTGTCGCTCTCTCTCTCTCTCTCTCTCTCTCTCTCTCTCTCTCTCTGTCTGTCCCTGTCCTGTGGGATGGCGTCTGGTGCGTAAACCACAGGGGTAATGTTATAAATAGCTCTTTCTGACACTAGTTTGTGCTCTAGATCAGAGTAATGAAATAAACTCACTGCATGCTGCTGTGTGACTGTGGCTGTGCTGATAAAGATTTGGACAACGGTGAAATATCTGCCTTTAGAAGCACTTATTAAAGCTAGATAGCTTGGGGGTGCTAGGCTGGACGGCCTTTTCTTATCTAACCCAGATTATATTTGTCTCAGTGTTATGAACCACCTGCAGAAGAGCTTTATGTTACAGAGAAACCACTAGTCATTTGGAGCAAAGTCCTCTGAACACACATGTGTATGACTGCTATTAAAAGCAGCAGAACACATATGATGTGTCAAGCTGGATCAGCAGCTCAGGTGTGCTGGAAATGTGAGAGCCTTCATCAGGAGTGTCTTCCTGTTCCTGTGTGACTCTCACAGAGAAGTTTCGACTACTGCATTAAAGGGGCTATTTTTGGATTTTTATGTTGTTTAAATTATTTCACTTATTATTTAATCTGCAGTTCCTTGTTTTCCTAACTACATAATGTACATGTTATCTTTAAAATAGCTACATGGTATTGTATACTGGTAACTTAGTGGTAAGTATGAATATTAGGACCTGCCCAAATAAGTAGAATAATTGAGTATTTAGTTATTTGAGTATTTATTAACACCTTAGAAATCTCACATTGGATTCCTAACAAACTTCAGAGTGAGAGGCTTTTTGTCATTGAATGCGTTTACATGCACTTAATAATCCAATAACTGCAGAAAATCAGATATTGTTAGTAATCTGATCCATACGTTTACATGCACTTAATAATCCAATAACTGCAGAAAAACAGATATTGTTAGTAATCTGATCCATACGTTTACATGCACTTGAGTAATCAGGTAAAGGGAAAATTCTGGGTCTCCATGAGCCAGGCAGTAATCAGATTTCTGATTTGAACCAGCCAATTATAAACTCTACACTAAAGTGTTTTGCTATCATCTTGCGGCAACGCTGCTCGCTTATGTCTTGTATGGCAGTCTGTTTTTGCACATGCACAGTCTGAGAAATCAGAAAGAAATCAGAGTTAGAGTTTACATGCACTGAGAAATCTAATTACTGAGCTAAATCTTGCTCTCTTTATCGAATTTCTTAATCAGATTTCTAGGTCAGAATATGGTGTTTACAAGAACATTTAAATAATCAAATGACTGCAGAAATCTGATTATGATCAGATTATTGAGTGCATGTAAACACACTCACTGTTGCTAAAAACGCTATCATAAAACCAGAGGAAAGTGGCAATTGTAAAAAATGTGATTAGGCTATAAAAAAACTGGTCAAATCCAAGTAATGTTAGCTAAAGTCTGAGCACAGCTGTATCCTTCTAAGCTTTCTTGCTCACCCCTTTTCTTTGAAAGACTGAAGCAGGAGTGAAAATTGCAAACCGTGTTTAAAGAAAGCAAAATGCCCAAGTACACGTTCTTTTGTTTGGCTTCAGTTTTGACTGTTGAACGAACTAGAATGTCTGCTGGACAGTCAGATGAAAAGGCTGAGCATACTCTGACACTTGTTTAGCTCACCTGCAGCAGAAAGAGGGAGATAGCTGGCTCACTGATCGGTGTACCTGTTTCTGATCTGAAATGATGAATTTATAAGTCTACGCGAATCTAATATAAAACATTGAAGCAGCTTGCAGAGTCATGAATCCTAATCGAGATTCATGATCACCTATCAGATTTATTTGATTGAACTGCACTAGGACCACTAAGTTAACAATGGACTATTAACTTTCTATTCATTAAACTAACTAAACAATGAAAATACATAGCAAAGCCGTGATTTTAATTGAGCTTACTTCTGTATCATTGCTGATACCATGGTCTTTTTGACTTACTGTAATACATGTACTGTTTTAGAGGGTGTTCAACATGCATGTTTACATGTTTATTACAAATGTTTTGATTGGTTAACAAAATATTATTTGTCTGTCAAAGTTTGAGTTTAGTATGAAGTTCCTATGGTTGTAACAATTAAGCAACAGAACACAGGAGTTGTCAATAATAACATCACGACTGTAAAACATCAAATCAAATGTGCTTAAATAATGGCACTTCCTTCTGCCAAAATAATAGTCATGTTTTCTGTTACTTACAGCTCAGTTTTGATGAACCTGAGTGTATTTTTGTTCACTCAGTCTGTAATGCATTTCACAGCATTTCACATCTTGTTTTCTGACTTGTATTCTGTTAGTTTTTGGGTAATTTAACTTTGTTTAGTTGTTCCGCTGTTACAGCTGCTGACCAAAAAACTTGTGTAGGGAAAAGGGTCTGACTGCAGAGCCGCAGATTTACACCTGCAGTTTCACTCCAGCCGTTTCAGGCCGATGGAATGCATGCGCAGTAGGACAGTAGGATGCGATACTGCCATGTAATCGGTGTCCTTATAAGAAAGTTTAGCGTTCCGGGCGTCCCATACATATTTCAACCACTGGTCGGTTGAACGTCTCTGATGTAAGCAGCGACTGTTTGTGCTGGTTGTGTGTGCCACCATGTATGTTACTGTTCAGGAAGGGAAACCAGTACCAATATACGAATCGACCATTGCTAACCAGTTAAACCATAAACCAAAACACATTACAAAACCATCAGAAACCAAAATACACGCTTGATGGTTTGTATGATTTTTATGCAAGGATACATTCAAAACCTAAAGTTTGTTTTAGCCTAAAGCTTAATTTTATGCTTAGTTTAAGTCTGCTTGAGGTAAAGTTTTATTCCTACATGTGTAATGTAAGTTTACACGTTAAGCCCCGTATTAAGGGTAAGTTATTGAGCTATGTATACATCTACATAATCCATTATCTTACCCAGGCACGAAATGATTACTGGGACAAAAATGTGCTGTTTCCTCAAAAGCTGAACAGAGAACGCTTCTTAAACAATCAGATTGTGCATGTTAGCTTGTGGCTAGTGTCACTCATAGCACGAACTCTCAAACTGAAAGGGACTTCATTGCCCAGACTCCTTCGGGAGATAATCTGACGTCACAGCTTCCTTTTGACTCAGAATCCGAAATGGACTACATTACCCACAATACTGTTGGGGATCATGTGACTTCTGACACTCAAGTGCCGACCTATCAGTGTTCTCAGTCTCCTGATTACTAGAAGGTTGTCACCTGTGTATATTGTCACATGTTTAGTCCAGATAGCATAGAAGCCTGGGCTTTAGTCAGAGTCAGTGTGAGGTATTGCTTCTTCTTGAACTTACTGAGTGTTTGTATTGATTGCCTTATTCTGATTCCCGACCTTTTGACTTGTCTACGACTTGGCCTTTTTGCTATTCCCTTTGGTCCCTTTGCTTTGGACTCTCAGTGTTGTAACCTTTTTGCCTGATTTACCGACCACGTCTTGCCCTTCTGGTTTTGTTCGCCTGGTGTTATGATTACTATTGTGATCTTCCTGTATTTTCTGGGTTTGACCCGTGCCTGCTCATTGAACGCATTTTGGATTAGTGATAATAAAACCAATATTGTTTGTTCTATCCGCACGTGTCTGGATTTTGCGTTTGGTTACAGCTAGCTTGTTACCTCAAACATAATAACTTATCAAGACAAACATCAACATCAGTTTTAATGAATGAATTGGCCTTTGTAGCCTCTGTATTAACTAGCATCATGTTTACAAAGATCTAAAGCATTGGGAGGGCTGGCCTTCCTGAATTTGAGATTTTATTACTGGGCGGCAAATATGCGCACTCTACAGTTTTGGTTCCAATACGATTCGCTATCTGTTTTTCCAGTTTGGCTGGAATTGGAGGCCTCACCCCTGTATCTCTACCTGCCCCGATATGCTAATTGATTAAAGGTCCCAATCCAAGTTACTTAAAAAACACTATTGTTAAATCGTCTTTGAGAATTTGGAATCAATTTCCAAAGTATTTGGAACACATCAGGGGGTTGGTCCAATCTTAAAGATTTGTACATTGAGGATACATTTGTGTCTTTTCAACAACTGGTCAATAAATACACTTTGCCGAACTGATATTTTTCAGATATCTTCAGATTCATAGTTTTGTAAAGAACACAGTTCCTCAATTTCCCAAGTTACCGGATGCATCCCCTTTGGATATGTTTTTCCAATTATCCCCCTTTTCTAAAGGCCTAATGTCTAATTTATATGGACAGATCCATTTATTACAAATGTCATTCCAAGCGCATATTTAAGCCCTTTGGGAATCAGAGCTGGAGGAACCTGTTTCAAATTAACTTTGGGATTGCATATTCCAGAGGGTGCACAGAATTTCCATATATGCTAAACATGGGCTAATTCAATGTAAGATTGTTCACCAAACTCTATATAACAATACTGATCCAACCTGTGATAAATGCCGCCAAGCAGAGCAAACCATTTGCATTCTTTTTGGTCCTGTCCCTCACTACACTCATTATTATGTTTTTATATTTATATTTTGAAGTGGAAATCTCCTATCCCCTCTTCTCACTCTATGTGGATCTTAGAATTGTGTAATGTGGTGAAAATGGAGAAGATTAGAAGCGTTAAGTCAGGTTCCATCCAAAGATTTTATGACACTTGGAACCCTTTTTTTGATTATTTAAACACGTTGTTTTCATTGGACTTCCCTTAAAATAATATCTCAGGGTTTGAAGTATTTACTATAAATTCCTGATAAATATTTATGTATCACTGTTTCTTATAACTGTAATATCCTTTACAAGTTGCTTTGAATGACTGATGCTTGTATTTAGGTAGTTTTTTTTTTCTATTTGTGTATTTATTCATCTATTTTATATTTTATTTTATCTGTTTTTTTAACAACAGGCTTGTTTGATCTTTTCTCTGTTGTTGTATGTGATTTCTCTTGTTATAAACCCAATAAAAAGATAAAAAAGCTACTTACTTTCTTGCAGGGAAGTTGGGTCATGGCTCATGGGTTAGACTAATAGCTGCTGATTGATTATGATGCAGTAAGAATAAGATTAGATGAAAGCATTAATGTCAGCCTTTAGCTCTGATTGATATGTGTTTAAAAGTGCAGCCTTGGCCCGAATGTCACTGTTATATTTAGGTTCAGCAGAACGTTACACACTCCTGAGCCTCATTTCCTGGATGTCTCCCATGTCTTGATTGCTGAGGTCCAGGCTGTAAATATTGTGAAGGGTTTGAGCAGATTTATTAAATTCTTTAATGTGTCGTTGTAATAGCAGCTAGATGTGAAGTGGATATTCCCTGAATTATAGCTTGAGAGTATATGGTGTAAAAATACACTCACAAGGCACATTATTAGGCACACCTGCTTGCTTCTACACTTATTGTCTGTTTTATCAGCTCCACTTACTGTATAAGAACACTTTGTAGTTCTACAGTTACAGACTGTAGTCCGTCTGTTTCTCTGCATACTTTGGTAGCCCCCTTTTACCCTGTTCTTCAGTGGTCAGGACCACCACAGAGCAGGTATTATTTGGGTGGTGGATCATTCACAGCACTGTAGTGACACTGACTCTGTGCTGGTCTGAGTGGATCAGACACAGCAGTGCTGCTGGAGTTTTTAAACACCTCAGTGTCACTGCTGGACTAAGAATAGTCCACCAACTAGAAACAGCATCCTGTGAACAGCGTCCTGTGAACGGTGTCCTGTTACCACTGATGAAGGACTAGAGGATGATCAACACAAACTGTGCAGCAACAGTTGAGCTACTGTCTCTGACTTTACTTCTACAAGGTGGACCAACAAGGTAGGAGCAGCTAATAGAGTGGACAGTGAGTGGACACAGGTTTTAAAAACTCCAGCAGCACTGCTGTGTCTGATCCTATTTAATTGTCTCTATTGTTTTTCGGCAGCTGAGACAGGCAGCTGAAACAGGCACCATTGCAAAATGGTGGTTCATGAAAAAAAATAGTGATGTCCGTGATGTCAAATAAAATATTACAGTGATGTCAGTAAATATTGAGGAGACAGAGTTGAATGTATGGTATAAGATTAGTGCAGCTCGCACAATGTCTAGACTGTTTGGGAAATGGAAGCTGAAACTTGGGAGCAGTGATGCTCTGATAAACAGTACCATATTCTAAATATAGCACATTTGTTTTACCAGTTTTTACATTCGTATCTGTTTAGCTAACTTGATTATGTGTTTATGTTTCAGCTGTGTGCATATAGTCGGTTGCTTGGTAACACGCATGACAGTTGATTGTCGACATTGATTGAGTAGTTTAGGATTTACTAATTGGTGTTTTACTACTGTGGTGTTGATGTTGTTACTCAGTGGCATGGTGTACCCACCACATTGTTTTTTTAAAATCAATACAGCCATAATAATTTATGTCAAAAACATATGTTTAAAATATCATGAGTAGGTTCTCCTTTAGCAGCTATAGCCAGTCAGCAGCCTGTCCATGTTATCCACCCTCACACACACACACACACACACACACAAACAGCAGGCCATGTAGGAGGAGAACAGGTTGAAGGACACAGCACCTTCATGATTTTATTCCCTGCGGGTTCAGCCCAACACCACATGTGTAATATAAATGTGTAGGGGGTGAACAGAGTGAAGACACTGAAAATGGGTCATTTTATGTGTTCTTCACAGAAAATAACCAAAGGCCAAGAAATCTGAAGTAAATTGCATCATTTTTCTTTTGGTAAACATTGAAAATGGTCCCACAGGCTGGACAAGGGTTAAGATAAAATTCTTTAAAATGAGATACAATTCCTAAATTAACATAAGATTTTCTTCTATAATATGAATTTGTGAATAATCTTATTTTGACCTGTCAGATCTCAATGTAGGGCAAAATGTAAAAGTTTCTGTACTACAGCAAATTCATCATTTTGGCCACAATGTTCACTGGCTTGGTGGCCTGAGTGGCTCTAGATAGTGCTTAGATTTGAACTCATACTAATGACTTCCATGTGATGACATTGACGAATGTGAATTTAATGATTGTGATTTTTGTGTGTGTGATGGGTCATCTGTGTCGTTTGCATAATGTATTGGTTTGTGACTCTGTGTGTGAAAGCATGCTCATGTACTTGTGTGCTCCTTCCTCCGCTCTATACCTGGTGAAGCCAAGTGTGAATCTGCAGCTGCTAGGCAACCGGCGAGCGCCTTCCGTTCTGTTGCAGCGTAACAGTGATAATGAGTGTGATCCTAAAGTTTCTTCACCAAAACAATTACTGCGGAGACAGAGAGAAAGAACACAGACAAAGAAAGTGAAGGAAAGGGAGGTCATGGGTTGGTTTTGTTGAGGGTCCCTTATGTATGAAGAAGAAGAAACACACCCATAGCTTCAAAATTGGCCATCAATTAACTCTACCATGTCTAAGTGTATTTGTTTCTTTATTTGTATCTTATTTAGAAATAACTAGTACATATAGATAGTACACATTTTATTCAGAACAAAAGGTGCCTTATTCAAACTGATTTATGATTATTGTGATAAGACTATTTTGGATAACCATTTGAATATCCAAGCACCACCCTACTGTCAATAAGATTTGAATGAGTTAGAGCAGAGAAAACATAAAACAGCACAGTGTAAGAATCTCTAGGACCAAATCTTAGAATGACTGGACACAAATTAGTGTGGTCTACCGGAAACAGCACTTTAGGCTAGAAACATTCCTCACACAAGTATGAGTACATGAAAGCAAACACTTTAAGCTAAGGATGCACAGTGATGTGTGACAATCACAACAGAATCGGCACATATTTGCTTGAAAACAAAATATCAGCATCAGACAGATGTTTAGATTTGACCAGTATTTCAAACCGATGTTTGATGACATATTTATTGTACTTGCTAAAATATCTGCATTTTATTCATTTTAGTGGATTTGTAACCCTAGAGAAATAAATACTATATATTTCTGTAATGCTTATCCAAATAGATGCCGTTCCAAATTCTACATTTTGTAAATGTTTATGTATCAGCTTTGGTATCAACATCATCAGATATATACCTGAAGATATTGGTGCATCCAAACTTTAAGCTGCGTAAATTCTCTTATGTCATTGTAAGGAGTTAGCATGAGTAGTTCACTTATCAAGTACTCATTGCGTAACTATAGCCGACTAGTGAAATTTTACTCAAAATTTTTATTGATTGTGTTGGTTAATTGCGTTGTCTCGAACTAACTGATGAAAAATTGCAATGATGAGCTTAAATATGGGCAGGTGTAAAGGTGTAAAGAGACTCAATGATGGAGTGTTTTTTGTTGCACATTTCAAGGAACTTTCTACAGTTCTACCTGTGGGGCTTAGGGACAATGTTGCAGATTACAAAAAAAGGTGGAAAGCAAATAAGTGAAACAATATAAGAATAAGATCAATAACTTAAAACTAAGTTAGTTAAAACTAACTAGGCTAACAAATGATACAGCTACAGAACAAATAAAACAGGAAAAAGACAAGCAGAAGGCTTAGCACAAATTACATTAACAGATTTAAATACTAACGCTGATGCCAATGTACAGAGAAATGTCAATGATAATATTAATGCATAGCACAATGTTTATGCTAATTTTAATGCTAATCGACAAATAGAAACAGGAACAAAACAATGTTTGTCTAACAAACAGTGAAACAAGTACAAAACTAAGTAGAACAAAAGAGACTAGGAATAACAGAAGCACTTGGGCAGGGATTGATTCCAGTAACGGGAAGGATAACAAGCCACAGGTGTCAATACTCAGGAGAAGTGGGTTATATCCAATACTGCTGAATATGCTCTGCCAAGGACGGGCCTGTGACACTAGGAGAATGAAGGCTAGCTTATGATTACTTGTGAGGCCTTTCAAACTGCTAATGCAACGGTATTGGAGCTCCATGCTTGGAAGTGAGCTTTAACTTCTAATCCAGGTAACAGATGCCTGTCTTGGATGGCATCATGCTGAGAAACACTGGAAGGGGGCAAGACCATCTTACCCACCCAGAGAGAATGAGGCCAGTTGTGCTCTTTTGAGCTCCCAGTCGCGGATGTCTGTGGCATCACCAGTAAGGCTAACCCATCTGGGTTCCTTTAAGACATCTTGTAAACATTTTTTAACATTTTAATTATTTTTCAAACAAAACAAAACAAATCACTGATTTAAATCTTCAGAATCAAGAAGTGTATTGGTCCTAAGGTGTCATTGCACCCTTGTATACTGATTTCCCTTAGCCCCAGCAACATGTAAAGCAGCACGCCACACAGACATGCTAATTTGCACCTCCTTCAGGACTGAGGTTTGTAGACACCAGTGTAGCGTTAAAGTGCATGTTGTGTAAGAACGGGGCCTTGTGTTGCAGTGCACTGGCCGGGTGTCATTATTCTCGTTGGTATGCTTGTGTAGGGTATGTAGTTGTGGGGAGTGGCCAGAAGGGCGGACAGTTGGACACTTGAGGGGTTTTTTGCTCGTGTTGCTGCAGCAGCGAGCCTGCTGGGGTGTCACAGCAAAAATAACTCCCACAGCCAGCGAAGCTGTACAGAAACACCACAGGCCTCCTACTAGAAGATAATTACACAGAAGATGACACAGGTTGGGGGGGTGAACATAGAAAATCACACTCATTTGCCGTTGGTCCTCTATTCAGCTTACACTTGAAAACTTGTCAGCCTGTGCCATTTTCAGCTAGCTTGGTGAAAAATCAAATTTACAAAAGTGGACAGAAGTACATCGCTAAAAATAGAGCAAGAACTTGAATTCTGAGTCATCTTACAGGCTCCAGTATGGGTACGACTTCTGTTTCTTGTCTATTTTTATAGTTGTCAGTTTAACAACAGTGTCAGAAACCACATAAGCAAGTCTGTTTGAGATCACTGAACGTGTTGCCTCAGTCTGAAGTAAGTATGGGATGATTTAGGCATGTAGTTTATCATAATGTTAGCCTATGACTATGAGCTTAAATAACATGTTAGGTACATTAGCCTTGAAGCTCCAGTGTGAAACTGAAGAAATTAACTTCGGCGCTAAACATGTCTTGGCTGATGGACTGCATTCAAGTACAGTGTCTAAAGCATCTTCCTCTGAGAGGCTAATAGTCCAGTGGAATTCCTGTAAGAGCACAGAGTGCTGTTAATGCTTTTCCAGGCAACTGGTCTTATTTGTTCTGATTAAAACATGCTCTGTTCATTCATCAGTGACCTTTTCTGCACTTTCTAACTTTGGTTTATTATTTTCTCCCACTTTAAACTTTTTCTTCTGTTGCCACTGTTGCCCTCCTGATAATTAATGTGGTCAGTCTGTCATCACTGTGGTCCTTTGTCATCACTCACTTTCCCTTCTCTAGTCATCTTTTTAGCACTTGGTCTATATCATTTCATTTACATCCAACTCACTGTGCTTTAGTGGAAGCAGCAGATGGGAAGAAATTATATCCATCATGGAAAATGGCTTAATAAATACACTTTCGGTATTTAGCCAAAAATGTAAATTATTTCTGTTTTTTAAAGATTAAACAAAGTGTCAGCATATACTATTTGAAGGGGATTTTTAAAAAAAATTTGCATAACTCAATTGTTAAACTTTAAATGAAGTTATTTAAATTGGTTTGCTGTGAAATGCTTCATTTTAGTCAGAATTGTTCACAGACCCAGACGTCTGACCTCTGAAAGCTTTCTCACAAATGGTTACTTCAAAGTGGTTATTAATACTCTGCCATATGTCTGAGACATTGTTTTATGATTGTTTTGAGGTAAAGTTTCAACTGAAAATTTGTTGTTTTTTTTTAAATACATGCAGGATGATGTAATGCAAAATAGTACAGAATGTCTTTTTTTTTTTTATTTACTACTATTTTACCATCATCATCATTACATGCAAAAACATGTAGGTTCACCGGTGGTTTTGGATAGTAAATATAATGGTTAGATTTGTGTTGTGGGCTTTGTGACCCCTGGTTCCCATCACCACCACTGTAAAGAAATAAGTAAGCTTCTCAGGAGTTAGTTAACCACTCTGAAAGACTTTGCTTGCGTCTTAGTGACTGAATTCTGCAGAAATTTAAAACATTGTTGGAATTCCCTTTTAATCTAATGGAAATAATAATCTAGCACTTGGTTTCTGGTTCTGGATTTTATTTTTGCCAAGAAATGTATCAGTTTATCATCAAACTTTTATCAGTTATTGAACCTGTGTTTCATTGTCTGCCTTAATCTCCCCCAATTTGCTTGTGTTCCTCAGACCGCAAGTTTCTGATCGCGAATGCCCAGATGAAGAACTGTGGGATCATCTACTGTAATGAAGGTTTCTGCCAGATGTTCGGCTTCTCCCGGGCCGAGATCATGCAGCAGCCGTGCACCTGCCAGTTCCTGGTCGGTCCGGGCACCATGAAGAGTGCTCTGTCCCAGCTGGCCCAGGCCCTGCTTGGCTCAGAGGAGCGCAAAGTAGAGATCCTGTACTACTCTAAAGAAGGTAAAGTGGATATAAAGTCATGGATAGAAAATAGAAAGACAGCAGCTACACTGAGCCTTTGTTTTCTTCAGGGTTCAAAATGCTCTTTAAGCTTAAAGACAAGCATTAGGAAATGCATACAGTTTTTATTAATAATAGGAATGAATTGATATGAAAACAATATACTAATTTAAGATTTTTGGCCATGTCGTCTAGTCCCAGTATGCAGGCTCTCGGGGGGAGGGTTGTGCGCAGGAGAGGGGAAAGGGAGTACTTTAACTGCCCAGCATTGTAAATTTGAGTTGTGTGTGCTGCTGTTATTGTTTTGAAGTTGCATTGACTCTGTATGCCAGGTCCACAAAGTGTTGGTGTGGCTGCAGATTTTCATTCCAGTCAAGGACATCTGATTCTACTTGTTTAATCGTTTGGTTTCAGTTTTCAAACAATTGATCACGTGTACTTCTCCTTTGCTGAAATAGAAACCTGCAGCCACACCAGATAAGATTGGACACTCTTACCTTACATCTTGTTCAGACGTTTTTAAAAATTATTTATTAAATTATAAAAATGAAAAATACGATGTAGTGTACCTTTTAAGAAGGCATTTAAAGGCCCCATATTTCAGAAAATCACATTTTCTTTTCTTTTTTAAATGAAAGATTGATGTAGAAAATAAACACTGTTAAAATGTCTAAATGTTCTGGTCTCTCCACAGTCCTTGCAGATCACATATGACTACTCAGCTGCAAAAACAGCCCATCTTTCATTCAGTAGAGTGGTCGATTTATAAAAGACTGTGTAACAGGGCTCTTAAACATTGGATGTTTTCTCATAAGTGGGTTTCTCAAACCTGAACAGATGCTTCTTCTGCAGAAGTATTTAATAAGTCCATGTCACGAGCAGGTGGTTTAGCTCATTTGAGGGATGTGCCGTCACAGCAGTAGTGGAACTTTTGCCAGCAATAAATAGTGTTGTTTTTATTACCACTTCTATCACTGTGTGCCCATACAGGAGTCGAAGCGTCAAAGCTTCGAACCGTCAAAGCGTCAGTGCCACAGCACGAGGTGACAGCGCTAGGGCTGCATGATTAATCATATTTCCAGTGTTATCGCAGTGTGAGTTTTTGTGTTAAACACATCATCAAGGGCTGTGCTGACAGAGCAGATTAAAAGCTTGTGCACCTAGCACCAGAGAGACATCATTACATCGCTGGCACAAACTGTCAGAAGCCTAATGAGTGCACTACTCAAAAACTGCAGAAAAACTACTCCACAAACTACATCCTGGACAGGTTGCCAGTCCATCACAGGGCAGACAAACGCACTCACACCTAGGGCCAATTAATCTCCAGTTTGCCTGACTGCGTGTCTTTGTACTGTGGGAGGAAACCCACACAGACACAGCGAGAACATTAAAAAAATCCACACCAAAAGGACGCTGGCCGCCCAACCAGGAATGAAACCCCGGCCCTTGTTACTGTAAGGCAACAGCACTACCCACTGCGCTACCATGTCGCTCTAAACAAAAAACAATAAAGAAAAATATTCATTAATTCTTGTGTAACTATATAAATAAATAAATGTACATTTGTTATTTGTTGTGGTAGCCTGTATAGAAAAAAGCTAATAGAGTTAATGCTGACTGTTTCTCAGCCTTTCCGTGCACAAAAAACTAGCGTGCAGTTGTTTGCAGAACCTGTTCGGATTTTTCTTATACATCTCTCATTGCATTTCACCTTTTACTCTCTAAAAAGTCTGCATGTGGCCACTTGCCTTGGATATTTTTTTATTAGTTTTTCTCGTTTAACAAAACCTGTTTGGTCGGAATTGGAACTAACTGCATCAAAACAGATTTTATCAAAATTTGTTAACTGTAACTCCTGTAATAGCTAAGGTAATTAACTAATAGCTAATGTGGTGGCAGTAGTGGTCCAGCTGGCATCATAGATGCTGTTCCATTAACTGAAGTTTACTAAAATCAATTTATGAAATAGTGTCTAATGAAATAAACTAGATCAGATGACCAGGAGTCCAAATTGGCAGAGGAGAGCACCTTGTTTGCCACTGTGGCAGTATTTTTATTAATGTAATGTTTTCAATAAATATTTCCTTTTTTTCAAAGCAACACCTGACGGTTTTTTGGTACTGAAGCATGTTTGTTCATTGTAAATACAAGAAATTTTGCTCTTTGGTAGAAGCTTACTTCTGCTCCTGGTATGACTTTATGACTGAGTTTCTGTTATAGTTTGTAGTTTTTGACATGGTTTGGCAATTTTTGATATGGCTTGGTAGTTTTTGATATGGCTTGGTAGTTCTTGGTATGGTTTGGTAGTTTATATGGTTTGGTAGTTCTTGGTATGGTTTGGTAGTTCCGGTTATGGTTTGGTAGGTTTTTTATGGTTTGGTAGTTCTTGGTATGGTTTTGTAATCTTTATAGTTTGGTAGTTCTTGGTATGGTTTGGTAGGTTTTTGTATGGTTTGGCAGTTCTTGGTATGGTTTTGTAGTTTTTATAGTTTGGTAGTTCTTGGTATGGTTTGGTAGTTTATATGGTTTGGTACTTCTTGGTATGGTTTTGTAGTTTTTATAGTTTGGTAGTTCTTGGTATGGTTTGGTAGTTTATATGGTTTGGCAGTTCTTGGTATAGTTTGGTAGTTTTTTATGGTTTGGTAGGTTTTTATGGTTAGGTAGATCTTGGTGTGGTTTGGTAGTTTTTATCATTTGATAGTTATTGTATGGCTTGGTAGTTTTTTATGGTTAGGTAGATCTTGGTATAATTTGGCAGTTCTTGGTATGGTTTGGTAGGTTTTTGTATGGTTTGGTAGTTCTTGGTATAGTTTGGTAGTTTTTTATAGTTTGATAGTTCTTGGTATGGTTTGGTAGTTTTTTATGGTTTGATAGTTATTGGTATGGTTTGGTAGTTTTTATGGTTTGATAGTTATTGGTATGGTTTGGTAGTTTTGTATGGTTTGGGATTTTTTTATGGTTTGGTAGTTCTTGGTATGGATTGGTAGTTTTTATGGTTTGGTAGGATTTTTATGGTTAGTTAGATCTTGGTATGGTTTGGTAATTTTTATGGTTTGGTGGTTCTTTGTATGGTTTGGTAGGTTTTTGTATGGTTTGGTAGTTGTTGGTATGGTTTGGTAGGTTTTTGTATGGTTTGGTAGTTCTTGGTATGGTTTGGTAGGTTTTTGCATGGTTAGGTAGTTCTTGGTATGGTTTGGTAGGTTTTTTATGGTTGGGTAGATCTTGGTATGGTTTGGTAGGTGTTGGTATGGTTTGGTAGGTTTTTTATGGTTTGGTAGTTCTTGGTATGGTTTGGTAGGTGTTGGTATGGTTTGGTAGTTCTTGGTATGGTTTGGTAGGTTTTTGTATGGTTTGGTAGTTCTGGATCCAGTCCGGTAGGTCCTGTATCTGGCTGGTTCCTGGTACAAATTAAGCCCTGATTACAACATGCTTTTGCCATAGCTGGTGATGAAAGTGGCTCTGAGGGTTTATTCGGGACGTGGTAGGAGTAATGGAGGCTTTAAACGTGCAGACGTTTGATAGTTTTACAAGAACCGTGTCAGCCAAACAGAGAAGCGTGTTTATTTCTCCGCTCCTCCAGCTCTTCCTGTCATCCTGCTCTGGACATGCACACTGAGAGCCGCTCCACACATCGGTACATCCGCCTGTGTGTCTGTTGGAAAGTGGACAGGTGTTCCTGGGTTGTGAAGCAGTGCATTGATAACATTACCATGACAACAGGACTCCAGAGACCGCACCGCTCACACCATGAGCACTCAGCTAAAACACGGTGCTCGGACAACACGCACGCGCTCGCCCCAGCTATATTTAGACCCTTGATGGCCGGCTGTAGTCCGGAACAGAGGGGGTCCGGTTGGGAGCCTAATCACGCCGCTCTTTCTGTTTTTTCTTTACTCCTCACTGTCACTTGTTTCTCATTTCATCCCCTTTTCTTGCTCTTCTTTTTTCTGCACCCTCTAACCTCTGCCATGCTTTCCTCGCTCTGTCCATTCTTTCTCTCTGTCTCTCTTCCACTGTCTTTCTCTCCGTTTCTTTCAGTCTTTTTCTCAGTCTCTCTTTTTCTTTCTTTCTCTGTTTTTCATCCTTTCTTTCTTTTCTCTCTCTGTCTCGGTCTCTCTTACCCTCTGTTTTCTTTTTTCTCTCTCTTTCTCTGTCTCTCTCTTACCCTTTGTGTTTTTTTTTCTCTTCTTTTTCTCTCTGCCTTTCTCTTACTCTCTTTTCTTTTTTTCTCTCTGTCTCTCTTTTGTTCTTTTTTCGCTGTCTCCCTCTTACCCTCTTTTTTTCTCTCTGTCTCTCTTATTCTTTCTTTCTTTCTTTATTTTTTCTCTCTGTCTCTTACATTTTCTTTCTTTCTTTCTTTCTTTCTTTCTTTCTTTCTTTCTTTCTTTCTTTCTTTCTTTTTTCTCTCTGTCTCTCTTACCCTTTCTTTCTTTCTTTCTTTCTTGTTCTTTTGCTCTCTCTTTTCCTTTCTTTTTCTGTCTCCCTTTCTCTCACGTCCCCTTCTTTTATCTCTGTCTTCTTTCTCTTATTCCCTCTCTTTCTATCTCTCTCTGCCTGTAACTCTCTCACTGTCTGTCTCTCTCTCTCTAATTCTATCTCCTCCGCTGAGTTAAAACAGGTTTCTCCTAAAAACGTGGAGTGTAATTGCCATATTTCAGGGGAAGTAGGAAAGTAAAATGTGCCATAAAAAGATTTTTATGGTGCTTTCAGAGAATAAACAGCCCAGAAAAGTCCATCTGAGGTTTTACTGTAACAAGGCCTTTATGTCTGCTTTACTCCCTTCAGCTGTGTGTGTGGAAGAAGAGGTCGTTGTTTGCTCCTGTCATTTGCTCCTGTCATGCTCCTGTCATGTTTAGATGTTTGTGTGTAATTGTTTATGTGCTGTAGGTGGGAGTTAAACCTCTGAGCTTGTTTAGTCAGAGTGTGTATGTGTCTATGGGTCCAAGTGGAGTCCAGCTGCTGTTCTGCTATCTTTAACAGCCACACTTATCATCAGTGATCATATAGCATTGTAATTTTATTCTAACCTGTCTTTTTATATTAACTTTGCCTTCAGCTGTGCTTTTCTTATTAAGGACCACAAACTCCAAATACTGTCATCGCTCCTATTTTTTTTATTAAAAAAAAGAAATGAAAAAGGAAACGAAAGCATTAGAAAAATACTCCAGACCTTCAAATTGTAATGTTGCTTTGACTGAACAAATGTTTCAGTGATCTGAAAGAGCAGAAATGATTTGAATCTCTATCTGGATATTCTGTGCACTCAGGCTTGTTCAGAAACGGCTGTACAGAATCTAATACACTGAAAAATGGGTCATGATTAAAATGTGTCAAGTGATTGCACATAAAATATATTATGTCAGCACGGTTGCTACACTTAAGTTTGCTTATTTTGGTGAGAATTGTGTTGATGTCAAAAATTTTGTTCATGTACTTGACACATTTGAATCATGTTGTTTGCAAGAACGTAAATGTTCCTGGTCAAATTACATGTTTTTTTGGTTTTCTAAGTAAAAACAAGTTGACATCCTCCTACAGAGACTTAATTATGGGATTTTTCTGCCAATCAGTGCACAAATTGTATTATTTATTATATAATAGTTTTATGTAGTTGAACATACTGGAAATAATACAACATAATAATAAGAATAATAACTTTTGCACATGTAGCAATTTATATTTTTGTTTTTTAATGTGTTAAATTCAACAAATAAACAATAACTGTGCATTAAAATTAGAAAACCAACAGAACATGTCACAAGACTTTTGCATAAATTCGGTGCACCATTTTTTGCTGTGTACCAATAGTAGAGGCTGATATCTTATTAGGATCTGAATTAAATGAAGAGAGAAACTTTCATGTTGTTACTTGCATGCAACATAATTTCTGTGCACCTTGACATTTACGCAAAACAACTCAAAAACAATCCAAGTTACACATTTGGTTACTCCACTAGTTAGCAGGTTGGTTTTGGTAGACCATATCTTATTTTTAAATATAGAACGTCTTCTGCATTGTATATTTACATATTTCCAGCACTGTAGCCTTTGTTTGATGAGGAGAAGAAAAAAACTTCCTTTACTTAGTGTAAGTGGAATGGAATGGAACCAGACTCAATGGAACCAGACTTTTTTCCAAGTCATTTTATGTCATTTCTTTTTGTCCACTCATCATGAAATTTACAGACAATGTGAAGGGTAACAGGTACTTTCAAATTATGTCAAAAACTGAAAAATGGAGGTACAAGGTTCTGTCCCAACAACAGCGAGATATATCGGGGTTAGTCTTAGCCTTACAAGGACACCAGATCATTTTCATTTCCATTTGTACCTCTTTGAGCAATTGAGCATGTCGGGTGTCTCTGCACTCACAGCTCTTTCAGTGGAATTTCGGAGATCATCCAGTGTTGTGACACCAACGATGAGTGCTCTGAGCTTTGTTGGCGGTTCATTGCCGATGAAAATCACATTTTTACAGTTATGACGGATTCACTCTTAATGAAGTGGAGAATGTAGAGTGCTTTCTGCTCAGGGGTCTCCATCTCCTCGCAGACTGAAGGGAGCCATCTTCTGGTGACAGTCAGAAACTCTATGATCCCTTCTTTCAATTGGTATGTGATTGGTTCCTAGGCGCCTCACTGTTGTAAAAATATGCGCCTTCAAATCAGGTGAATCTTTTTAAATCACCGAAACCATAAGAAATATTAATTATACTGTAACATACATTTTGGCCATATCTCTGATTACTGCTAGTAAGCACATTTGTTTTCTTTGTGTTCATGGCTGTTGCTGACTTAAAGGTATCTAAAGTTTCTGGCAGTTTGGGATGCACTTGAGTTTTTTCAGTTTTAACTGAATGAGTGATACAGTTTGGTGCACTAGAATATACAGCTATATTTGGAGCTCAATCTAGATGAGAAAATCAAATGTTGAACATGATGAAAATGTAGAAAATAAGAATCACTTCATGTGAGAATGCTTCATTTTTATAGAAAAGTCATGTTTTATTGAAAGAAACATTGCGGTACACAACCCCCCCCCCCAAAAAAAAAAAAGCCAATTTTGGTGGGTCCTTTCACTCTTATCAGATGTATAGGACTCCCCCGAAACCCTCATTGTAATTCATGTATATCATTATAAATCATGTAATTTATAATTGTGTTAGAATAGCACTCTTAAGGCTCTGCAGTTTCTTATTAATGTGTTATGTTTGTCTTTGTCCTTTTTGTTTGTGCACATTCTTTCTCACCTTATCTTACCTTATCTCTGGGTCTATTGTCTCTTTCACACTTTTTCTCTCCATTTCAGGGACATGTCGGCCGTGTTTGGTGGATGTTGTTCCAGTGAAGAATGAGGAGGGCGTGGTCATCATGTTCATCCTCAACTTCCAGGAACTGCTGGAGCCTGCACTGAAAAAGGGCTTCCGTCAGCGGGTCACACAAAGCTGGATACGCTCAGGTGTGTTTCAGTATGTTTATGTGAGTTTGTTATGGACTTATACACTTGTATGTTGACATGCTTTTGGACTGTTTCAGTGCGTCAGTTTGTTGCACACTTTTCCAGACATTTCAAAAGTGAACAGCGCAAAGCCGTATTCAAATGTCTTGGAGGCCAGTGTAAATATTGAGCTGTGTCTCAGTTTGCATTTTACCCAAGGCTGTATTTGATAAAGGTGGTGTCTTATAGTCTGGTTTATATATTTTTTATTTATAAACACCCGTGTGTGTGTGTGTGTGTGTGTATATACACACACACGCACACACACACATCTATGGGTGTGTATAAATAAAAAATCTATATTTAAAAAAATCTATATTTTTTATTTATACACACCCATGTGTGTGTGTGTGTGTGTGTGTGTGTAGTGTATATGTGTATATATATATATATATATATATATATATATATATATATATATATATATATATACACACACATACATACACATACATGTGTGTGTGTGTGTGTGTGTGTGTGTGTGTGTGCGTGTGCCCACGCGCGTGTGTGTATGTGTGTATATATATATATATATATATATATATATATATATATATATATATATACACATATACACACATACACATACGTACACACACACACATGCTGCACCTGTGGTCAAAGGTTAAAGGTTTATGGAACCAGAATGTCCCGCTTATCATTTATTTTTCATTTTTAAGGTCAAATGTCCACCAGGGGAGTTTGGAGAAAAGTTATTTGGGATGAGCTCTTGGGAAACACAAGTTGCAGGCTTTGTGGTCCATTGAAACACAAACACTGAAAAAAAAGTGCTGCATTGAATACATGTGTATCATTTTCACATGAATAAAGTATCTTATCTCAGTTGTGGCTAGACGCATATAAAGTGAAAGACAAAGCTGTGCTGAAGAGATGTATTTTATTCATGATTTTAAAAAATTGACTGCATCAGTTGTTGGTTGAGATGCCAGTCTGAGCCACAGCAGAGTGATCATTTATCCCCAAATATTTTGTCGCCCAAAAATGAAAAGATATATAAATAATTTCTGAAGCAGCCCTAAGTGGACATTGTTTTCTTTAATTGCAGTCAATTGTAACTGGTTCTGCACAGATGTGCTTAGTATATGTAAGCACTGTAAAATCAGGTTAAAGAGGAATTCCAGCGATTGCTGAAAATTTCTGCTTAAATAAATCATTGAGATGTAAACAGTCTTTCAGAGCGGTTTGGTGTGAAATGGCCAGTTCTGGAGAAACTTAAACCAGATGGAAACCAGTTGTCTGAAGGGTTTAATGGCTCTAAAATCTCCTTCAAAGGCAGTTTCTCCACACAATATGATGTCTGAGACATTGTTATATCAGTTTTGAGAAAAGCCATTATTAATAGGACCCCTGGTTCCTATCACCACCACTGTAAAGATGTTGAGATTGGTACATTTGTAACACAGAGCGATGAGGAGACGGACGCATGTGCAGAGAAAAGCAAGATTTATTACGGGCAAATCCAAAATCAGGGTCTAGACGGTCCATGGTCTGTGAGCCAATACAGAGATAAGGTGGGAAGGACATAATGAAAATAAACAGGTTAAACAAACAACAGGGCTGGAAGATCAAACAACATACAACACATCAAACCCTAAACATGAAACATAAAAAACAGCCAACACAAGGGTCAAATACAAAACAAGGATAACAAGGGACAGGTGGAACACAGGTGGAACGAATCATGAGCGGAGTCAAGAAAACAAGGCATAGGACTGAGACGGAATCACAACAAATGCACGTGGAAGAGTGGGAGGAACCCATCGTGACAGCATTTCTCTAGAACAACATGATTTACATCAAAGCACTGTGAATGATTGAATGAATGTTTACATCTCAAAGACTGAATTATGCAGACATTTTGAAAATGTTATACTGGTATGAGTGTAGGTTTTATACCAATTGGTATTATATAAGTGTCATTCCTTGATGTGTGTTTTTCAGCTCAGAAACGCAAGCTGAGGTTAAGAATGCCCTCTCTGAGGGTCACTCGCCAGCCTTCCTTTTCCAAAGACCAGTTCGAGGGAGTGGTGGTGGACTACCTACAGGTGCTCACATATTTGCACAAAAACACATTCACAAATGAACCCAACTAAATGCCATCCAATTCTATCCTTTTTCTTCACACAAAAAATGCTTTTTATCACCTTAAACTACTTGCTTTTAAATTGATAAAAAACATTTTATTAAAAGTGGTATGATATGCATTTTTGTTTATACAGGAATCTATTCAGTTTGTTGGTTTCATAGCTGTTAAAAAGGTGTAAAAGAATTTTTAAACAGGATCATCAGTTCCACCACCCAGAAAATGTCAGGTGGCAGAACCACATATTTTAAAGTTACCATTACTAAAACATGTATAAACTAATGTTTGTAAACCTGTATAAACGTTTTTCCTTATATTTTATACATACCGTTGCCAATTATATGAGCATAATAAGAATTGATAATATGATAATACGATTGACAAATATTGACAAATGATCATATCTTTATATAATAATATCACATTTTTGTGGTGGTCCTGCGGTTGCACCACCTGACTTGGTAAACTGAACCAGCATAATCACGATTAAAAAATGATACTGTTTTAAAATCAGTGAAAGCGCTACTGGCCTAGGCATTGCACCATGAAGGGCACGTGATGTCTTTTTTTTGATGATATGACTGAATGTAATACTTTTAAAAATGCTGTATTTTGAAACATGTTATGAAACCATAAAATTGTGCCAAATTATTTTATATACAACTTTATATGAATAAATCACTTGATTTAGTAATCTGTTTATATGGTTTATCTGTCTCATGACCTTTTTAGACTTTGTTAGACATAGTTAGACATAGACATAATTAGACATATTAAACCGTCGCAAAAATACTTCAGTGCCTCAAAGCAGCGCAACAGTGACACTGGCTGTCCGGTAGCTATGGTAGCTGGGTACACATTTGTATTTCCCCTGTTAGGTCCAACCTTGCTACTAAGGTACCGGGCTGGCGGCCATGCCGGTGGACTGTCTTAACAGTTGTGGACAACGAGCCCACTCGGTAGAGGCTGTGGGCTAGCTAAACCGAAGAGGTAATGGCATGCCCGCCCAGGCAGCGGGGTGTTGTCAAAGTATGGCTAAAACGAAACTGAAGAATGGGCTTCAGTACCCTGCACGTCATCAGGTGCGATGTGCTGGGGGTCTGTGAAACACGTCAGAGGAAGTAGTTGAGTGCCAGATGGAATGATGGCAGCGTCGTGAGACTAGGATGTGAAGAAGGCCAAAGAGCGATCAGAGGCGTCGGATTCATCGTCAGTAAGGAATGGGCCTCAAGGATTACCTCTTGCCAGCTCGTCTCTGCGAGAATAGGTGTGCTGAATCCTCGACTCTCAGGAAAGGCCACCCTGAAAATCGTCCAGGCGTATGCTCCCATAACCAACAGCGATGACAAGGAAGTGGAGCAGCTCTATCAGGAGCTAGAAGACATTCTAGTCTCCAAATCCACTTACACCGTCATGATGGTAGATTTCAGTGCAAAGATCAGAAGAGGACGACAAGGTGAAAAGTACGTGGGAAGATTCGCGCTCAGTGAAAGGAATTTGAGAGGCGAATGACTGGCCTCCATGGCGGAGGCCAAGAGGCTATACGTGGGTAACACTCTGTTCCGGACTACATCCTGGTCAACAAGTGACGCATCGTGCAGGACATCTCGTTGGATGATTGTGTTGGATGAGCAGAGGGAGAAGAGGGCACTGCATCTGATGTCGAGGGAACAATGGGTGAAGGTCGTGAATGAGGCACAGCTGAGGGATGCCGTAGCGAATGAATGATGGGATCTGCTTCAGGGGATTAATGAAGACTACAATTCGCTCGTTCAGAAACTGAAAGAAAGCTTGAGGAAGGCGAAAGTTGCAAGCCCAAAGGAGCCATGTGGAAGGATCTTGGAGGGGACCAAGAAGATGATAGAGAAGCGGAGGAATATGAAATGTGATGGATCAGACCTGTTTGAGTATTCTATCCTCTGCAAAGCAATACGACAACATCTGGAGGAAGACTTCGAGAAGTTTAGGAAAGAAAAGTTCCTGAAGGCTGCACAAGACAGGAAAAGCCTCAAGCAATGCGAAAGGAAGATGGCACTCTATTGAGCGGAAGTGACGATGCTGAAGAACAAGGATGGCATCGTGGTAAATAACAGGAGAGTAGTGGAGGAAGTCTGCAAAGCCTTCTACACTAATCTCTTCAAATCGACCATACATGTCCATCCATTGTCGCCAGTGAAAGAACAGGAAAGAGTGCCACCTATTCTGGCCAGCGAAATTGAGAGGGCCCTGAAGTTGATGAAGAAAAGAAAAGTACCAGGAAAGGACGGCATTACCTCGGAAATGCTGCAGGCCGGCGGAAGAGAGCTGTGGAAAATCCTCGCTCTATACTTTGACCGCTACCTCGCAGAGCGAATAATACCCTCTGAGTGGAAGGAGTTCAATACGGTCCTGCTGTACAAAAAGGGCGATCGAGAAGATCTCAAGAACTATCATCCTATATGCCTCCTGTCCCACATCTGCAAGCTGTTCACAAAGATAATCATTGAACGATTGTCTCAACATCTGGAGGAACAGCAACCGAAAGAGCAGGCGGGCTTCCGAAAGAAGTACAGCACGATGGACCACATATTCACTCTCACTCACAGTTGCTAGAACGAGCGAGAGAGTACCGGCTGCCACAGTGTGTTGCGTTCGTCTATTACGAAGAGGCCTTCGACAGCGTTGAGATCAACGCAGTAATGCAAGCCCTCAAGGAGCAAGGAGTTGCCAACACTGGGTGCATGACGGATGTGGCGCTGCTGCAGTCGCCTGTGCGCGTCCTGGTCAAGAAGGGCGTCAAGCAAAGAGACACCATCTCTCCGAAGCTCTTCACGGCGTGTCTCAAGATGGTCATGCGAAACATAGACTGGGACGGTGGAGTGAAGATTAACGGCAAGCGGCTCACCCACCTTCAATTCGCAGATGACATCGCGCTCATCGCAGAAAGCACCAAGGAGTTGCAGACCATGCTGAGTGAGCTGGACACCAGAGGCTCAGCAGTTGGCTTGAAGATCAACCGCGCCAACACCAAATACATGCGGTCAGATGGCGTGGCTCCCGGTAAAATTGTGGTTGGAGGTGATGAATTAGAGGAGGTGGAAAGCTACGTGTACCTTGGGCAGGAGGTGAACGAGACACAACTCGTGAAGAATAAAATCAGGATGGAAGGCGTTCAACTCGGTGAAGGATGTGCTGAAGGCGAAGTTGGATAAGGCCACTCGCACCAACCTCTTCAATGGCACAGTCTTACCTGCGATGCTATACTTAAGTGAGACCTGGGCCACTACGAAGAGGGAGGAAAAATGACTACTAACCATGCAGAGGGCCATGGAAAGATCAATGCTGGGAATTTCGTTGCGAGATCACATCCGGAACGCGGAGATCAGACGTAGATGTGGTGTGAAAGACGTGATCGCAGAATAACGGCAGGCCAAGCTCAGATGGGCTGGCCATGTCGCACGGTTCACCGACCATCGGTGGACCCATGCAGTTGCTGAGTGGTATCTGCGCGAGTGGAAGAGACCACTCGGAAGGCCTCCAATAAGATGGGAAGATGAGATACGAAACACCATGGGAAGCTTGTGGAGGAGACTGGCAAGATCCCGTATGGAATGGAAGCAGTTTTGTGACCAGCAACGTCCACAAGACGTCTGATGGACTGGTCGGTCAAGTGGTCAAGACATAATGGCCTGAAATTAGTTTTATATTAATGTACTGAAAATGTTTTCGCATAAAGGAGATATTGTAGAATAATATGATATATTATGTATTTATAAAATTATAAAATTAAAAGTGATTATAAATTCAGCAGAATGTGTCAGGAGACGGGATCTTTATACTTGGTAAGTTTATTGATGTGTATACAGTGAATCAGGTGCAGAAACCACTTGGTCATCAGTATGTCATCAGTCTTTTGAACGCATTTTGACAGACGGTAGAAGGAGGTAAAGATGAAAGATAGATGGAGAAGGTGAAGACGACAGTGTTATCACCTCAGGAAGCACTTCCTCAGAATCAGTATAGCTGACACAACAAAGAGACAACATATGTTTGATGTGTCTAAATTAAAGGGTTGTTGCCAGATAAAGCGTATCCTTTACAACATCCTCAGCAGCAGTGGTCTGCGGAGGAGTCTTTGTCTGTATCTATCACCAAATGATACACTCTTGAGGATTCATAACTGCAGCACTGTCACAGCTTCTGACCTCTGATCAGCTGTGAGGCTGAAGTTTGAGGTGTTTGAACTGTGAGCGAGAAGTGAGGAAGGCAGCTTTAAAAAACACTGCAAGCTGAAATTAAACAAATGAAACGAGGATCATTATCCCTCCCCACAGCTTGCATTAGTGTTGCACATGTGGAGAGATTCAGCACAAAGCCTTACAATTTTTTTCTGTTTTCTCTAACCACAAAATCATAACTGAAGTAGAACTGTCACTGCACAAATTAGTTAAGATTATGACTGCCCCCGTTCAGCTCGTAACATTAACCTGCTTTCGCCAGTTTTATTTTGATTAAGCACTTCTTTTTGGGTTTAGCTGTGAGTTAGCTTTGTCTCACTCATTGTTTGGTGGCTTCGCTGCAATATTAACCCTTTACATACTCAAATCATTGTGACAACATGACAACTTCACAGGGCAGGGATAAAATTATAGCTGGCCATTCATATAACAACAGGACATTCATGATAAACTGGCACTAATTTTCAGAACAAATAGGAGTAACACACATTTAAAAACAAATTCTCTTGTGGTCCCTCCAAACTGTATCTCTTCATTTTTTGTAGAAGCTTGTAACACAGAGGATCATAGGAATACACTGGTGCCTATGCAGAATTCTGCCAAAAGAAGGATGCATTTCTCGGATCAAAGGATCAAGAATCCTTTTTTTGAAATAGACAAAACGTAGGACATATGGAACCAAGAAATGAGACCATGGAAGATCACAGCCCCGTGAATGAGACACAGTGATTTTATGGTGTTTTCTGTCATAAAGTCTAAAGGGTGTCATTAGACATACTACAGTGAAACTAATCTGTCACTCAACTGTACACACAGCTTTTCAACAAATTCAGATGGCAATAAAATCTTTCCATCTGCTTACAGACACAAATCTCTCTCTCTCTCTCTTTCTCTCTCAGCCCCCTGTTGAGGATGTGGCTCTGAAGGACTTCCCTGTCCCATCTAAAGACAGTTATCTGCAGTCTGAGACTCAAGCTTTGATCCAGCAGGAACGTTCAGTGCCGGGTTTCTCCCCCACTCCCTCCAGCCTTGACCCTGGTGGGCCACCGCTCCCCCACAGACGCTCCCAGGAGAGCGTCCGCAGCCTCCGTAGAGCCTCTTCACTGCACGACATTGATGGCATGAGGGACCAGTGGAACGGTGTGTATGTTTTTGTGTGTTTGTGTATCTGTTAGAGCCCGACTGATATCAGTGACTCTTTACTAACACTGATAACAATTGCTAGACACTGAAATTCAAATAACCGATAACAATAATGTTGGCAGATCTAATTTTATGTGGTCAAAAACTTGTGTGGGCAGATCTAATGCCCATCACAAATCTTATTTTGGTGTGGCTGTATAGATAATGATTAGGATTAAGAGCAGAAGGCCTTATGTGCTTCTTGTCCCTGAGCAGAGGAGGAGAGGGAATCACAACAGTGTGCAGGCCCTCAGCCACTGCTGACTGTAAGGACAGGCCTGTCTGCGGATGATGAAAGCTGTTCTTTAAAGCTGATTAGTGCTTTCTCGCCATGCCACAGGCCTGTTTGATCGTGTCTCTCATCTCTGGCTGAAGAGGAGCTGGGCCGGAATCTCATTACTCTTGAGAACCAGCATGCTCTCCCCCATGGTGTGAGGATATACTCTTACTTAAATGAGAGGGTTAATACAGAACTATCAGTTAGAATTGTTATATCTGAAGCTTGTATTTGACAGAAAGAGGATAAAGGGAAATTCCTTTCTGTGACACAAAGATGACACAGTTTAATGCTTAGAAGCTGGTATGACAAGTTGTTTTAAAAAATTCATAAATCCATAAAATAAAATACATTTTCACTGTACAAAACCATTGGAATTTACAGTTACATATTTAGTAGATCTAGGACAGTCTCCTTTTGCACCAAAGGGGCAAAAAAACCTAAAGGCATTTTCACTCTGAGTTTTAGGGACAAGAAAGAAAAGGAAACAAGTTTGATTTTTAAAAAGTACACAGGATCACTGGAACCGTCTGACATCAGAGGTCATGGTTACTCAAGAGTTGATCACTCCTGTTAATGTTCAGTGCTCTGAACTGAAGCAGAACCTCAAACTTCACCACACAGACTGCGCTGCTGGAGGACTTCTGTGCCATCAGTTCTTATGGGAGTTGGTGTGACTCTCTGTGCTATTCAACCATGCTACTGTATAAGCAGAATAAGTATCTATTAAAAAAAGCAATTTAGTCATATAACATTCTGAATAAAATACTTTGCCATAATTTTATATTTAAAACCTTTAACATCATAATGTGTAAAAAAGTTTCAGTTAAGTATTCAGTTAATAGAAAAACTTCCTATTTCCTCAAATGTCATACGGCGCAACCAAGAACAAAGGACTTTTATTCTGATATGCTTCTAAGAAAGAATTGTCAGGGTAGTGCCCTATCAAGAAGACCCCAAGTGACCTTCATGGTGCAATACCAAGGCCAGTTGCCCTGTCACTATTTTTCAAAAATGGCCATTTTTTTAAGTTGTGGTAAGGCTGGTTCAGTATACCAAGTCAGGTGGTGCAACCCCTGATAAACTATAAAGATGTAGTAGTATTATTATTGTAGTGTTTATTTATTTGGAAAAAAGGATGTGTACAAATACAAAGACTAGTTTATATACATTTCGGTGATGTTAAATTTGAAAATGAAATAATGAATTTATACCATGCTAAAAGCTATGAAACCAATATCAACACAATAATAGATTCCTTTACACGCTTAGCATGTTGAAAGCTTTATTTGTCCTTGACCCTTTTACACAAAAAATATGACTGAATGTATAGCAGAATGACTTCTAAGGGCTTATTGTGCATTGTGAGGTGAGGAATAGGAAAAGGTCTGTGTGGGCCTCTGTAGGCACTGAGTAGGGCTTGCTGGCTTCCTAGAGAGAGTGCTCATTGCTTGAGCACGTGAGGTAGCCTGGCAGGCCTTTCTGGAGCTCTGCTGCCAATCAGTGCTTTTGTATGCCTGTGATTACCACCAGCCATCATGAGTGACGTTACTGCAGCTGCTTGCATGTGTGCACTGTGTGTATGCTTAGGCTCCTCTGTGTGTTTATATGTATATGACTCATAGATACACATTTGCATAGATACTTCTGCACATTTTAATGCACACTTACTGTTTGCGTGCTGGATTGAATATATTAAGAAGGTAAACATAAAACGCAGCTTGTGCAAAAGTTATGGCACTTTTTTATGTTTCCATGCCCAGGTTTGTACTGTTCCCTCATTATTTCACGTAGAATTAAGCAGATATGTTTTTCTGTGTCTCCGATGAGTTTTTTCAGCCTAATAATGCCTTGCCACCCTTGCAGTGAAGCACTTTTAACCTCAATTTCAGAGTAATCAGCAACAGATTTCAGCTGCAAAAGACACACTTGGAATGAACTATAGACATTTTATCTGCTTACTTGTACTTGAGCAAATGCTTGAGTAATCTGGCCATGAAACAGCTTAGCAGCCAATGTCCTATTACATTTGTGCTCCTGAAATGAGCAATTTATTAAAATGGCTGTAATTACTAAACTGTTCACCTGATTTGAATGTAAATACCCTTAAGTTGAAGTCTCACATGAATACATCATACGTAAAAGTATGTATACAGCTTGTTAAGTAAATGCATGTCTTAGGAGACACAAGAAGTGACCTGATTTGATATTGACCCTCAGATCTGAAGCCCAATAATGTGAACTCCACCTCGGATTCAGATTTGATGCGGCATCGTGCCATTGGACGGATCCCTCAGGTGACGTTGACATTTGGCTCAGACCGGCTCAGGCCGCCGTCCCCCACCGAGATCGAGATCATCGCACCCAGCAAGATCAAAGACCGCACCCAGAACGTCTCCGAGAAGGTCACACAGGTCACCCAGGTAACAGTCTTGTCTGTGCACACACTCGGGAGGGGGGGGGTAAAATGTCAGCTCTGTGCCTCAAATACAAGTACTTTGTCACGATAGATCCAAGGGTTTTGATCTATAATCTCCTGTCATGCAAACTATTGACTAAATATTTGTACATTTTGCCATGATCATGCTGAGCAAATAGTGCAGTGGGGTCCAAAAATCTGAGAGCACTTTGAAAATCTATTTTTTTATTTAACCCTGTAAATAAACAACAGAGAGTTGTAGAATTTAGAAAAATTAAAATAAAGAAAAGTTATGAGAAGTCAAAGTATAACGCTGGGGAGCAATGATGAGGCAGACACATTTGCTGAGAGAAGCGAGATTTATTAGGGGCAAATCAGGGTTAAGACAGTCCAGGGTCAAAGAGCAAACACGGAGAAATGGAGGGACAGACATAACAAAAAGGAATACAGACTAAACACAAAAACAGAGACTAGGACAAATAACGGAGGCCAGAAGATACGACTCCAAACAATACCATACAATACAAAGACCAAACAAAGACCAGCAACCTAACAGGTGAAAACACAGGGCTTAAATACAACAGGGTTAACAGGACACAGGTGCTTAACACAGGTGGTTACAATCAGTGGCAGGGTTGGGAAACAAGGGGGCAGGACTGGGAAGAACCAAAATGCTGATGTATAATTTGCTATGGAAACTGTGTATTTAATAAAAAATTAAAGCAAAATTAAAGTACCTTTTGGATCCCACTGCATGTCACGGTTCAGTATTTCATTTGATATTTTGTTTAATAAATATGTTTCTTTGGGAAGTGAGTTTATAAAATAACTAAAAATAAAACATAAGAAATGATATTAAAATCAGAATGGACATGTCAGTTGAATTTGATGTCATGGCATTATTCAGATATATTCTAAACCAGAAATCTCTCTATCACTCCATTCAACTAAATCCAGAACCAGACCACAGCAAGCTGTAGTGGGTGGTTTAAAATTTACACCCAGAGAAATGCTAGTCATCTGTTACCTCAGTTTACATTGGTAGCTGAGTCACATCGTAACTTTTGTCACTGTGTGCCTTTTTCTTAGAAACAGTGATGAGTTATTATCTGATGCCAAACATAAAAAAATCACTTAATGGTGTTGGATGTTTCATGGAGTAGAATATACTGTAAAATTTTCTTGAGCTTATTATTTATCCATGTTTTTCAGTTGAACAGCATTATGCTGTTTAGTGTATTTTACTTTTACACCACTGTTGTAAAGATGTCGTACAGATCATGCTGCCCCTCACCCCTCATGTAAATGTGCATTTGTTGATGAATAAAGGGATGTAGAATTTAAGTCCCCTTCACGCAGGCTGCATTTGGGTGCTACAGATTACACCGAAATTATGTGTATAATCTGTAGGGTGCACGCAAAGGGAAGTCCGATTCTGCTGGCGTGAGAAAGCCAAAACTTTATAGTGTGAGATGAATTTATTTCTTTTAATGCTAGCCTGAACTACTAAACTGCATGGCATAGAGATAACACAAAATAGATTACAGTTGACATCACAATCTTTAATAAATATCATTGGCAGGAATGCACACTGTGCTGTCAGATTTTTGTTGTCTTCCCGTTTAGCCATGAACCTGTCTTGCATCAAAAGTCAGTCCAAAACCTACTGTTGTACAGTCCTTTGCTCAGTCACTCTCGCATACTCTTATCTTCACTTCCCTCTGACAGCATCTTCTTCGGTTACTTTGCAGCCTCTGCCATGATATCAATGCTGGGAATACTGAGCTACTTCTGATACCTAGCTGAAGAACCATAGTCCTCTATTTAGTGTATGATGTGGTGCTGTAAAGTATTACGCAGTTCCTGCGAGAGGTCTTGTGCCCACTCCACCAAAGTTACATAGTGCCATAGCAGGTGTTCCAGACCTGGAGTGGCAATGACAAAGAAGTCATTCTCCTATGATAAGTCAGTGACCATCAAAATGATTTTGAAACTGTTATTTTAAATTTAAACTGTTACATGATGCTACTTTTAAGCTTCTTATATGCTGTACTGTCTGCTGCGCAGCACTTCTTCTCTGGTGACTGTAAGCCTTTGGACAGCTGCAGTAGCCTTTACATTTCTTTCCCTGATTGAATTAAACAGAATAAGGGTGGGTCATACCAAAAAGTATTAAGTTTACACTCCGATTATATGTTTATCAATCCAGTTGCAGCAAACTTTACACCTAGTTGAAAAATAATCAATTTTAATCCTGGATTACTTATATAGTACATCTGGAATAATTTTATTCCTGTATTAAACTTCATTCACCCGGTTCACTTAGTTCAACTTACAGATCAACACACAGCGTGTTTGTATTTAAAATATTTTTATTGACATTGCCAGCAGGCTTTGTGTATAATTAAGGCAGTCTGCTCAGGTTTACTTAACGGCTCTCCTTGACGCTGAGCCTTCAAGCCTAATGGACTGTTGAATAGACTGTTTAAACATCTGAATTGTCTCTTTGCCTGAGAGAGCTGTTTTTGATGTAGCCCTTTGCTGGTTTTCACAAAAAGTGAAAAAAAAGCATAGATAATAATTAGTGTCAAGAGTAATGCTGTTGCAGTTTCAAATCAATGTTAATAGCAGGTTGAGGTCTTAATTGCAGATTTGTTGATCCATGTTTAAAATTACCTGGAGCAAGTTGATTTAAAATATATTGTATTTTAATTCTTGATTAGCTCAGATGTAATACTCATTAGTGAGCTGCAGGCTCTGGTAGAATATAGAGTTCAAACATTTTGTGGTTCTTAAATATGAGGAGGTATAACATTACAGAGAAGCTAATTTGTTTAACAGAAATCCTAATTCACAGTTCCAGTTTGTAGACTTCCATGACTATTTCAAAATGTGAAAATTTTTACTCATCCCAACTTCAACACATACACATGCAAACATCTGCACACTGTTCATGTTGGGCACAGGTAGGCCTGATAGACCTGTAAGGACTTGAAAGCAGTTACTGTTGTTTTTTGAAGGTGAGGTTGTTATTTGGCATGCTGTACAGATCTCTGTTTTTTGCTTGAATCACATTTTCACACAACAGCTAAATTCAAAATTCAGTGCTTTCAGTAAAATAACAGTGTTGTCCCTTTTCTCCAGATGCCCCAGTTCAAAACTCAAACCTGTAATATTGCAAATACTGCAGGATTTTTGCTGCTTGGGAAAGACCATTCACACTAACAGTTTAATAGATGCATTATGTGTCAAAGTCATGTTTAATGTTCTTGGTTCACGTTGTGTTTGTAATGAGGGGCCGAGTTGATGCCATTGGTTTAACAAATGATTGGAGCAAATTTGTGATGGGATAAAAGGATGTCAGATGAATTTATGGAGCAAATGATTGGGTTAATTTCGGGTTAAAGAAGCATAATTAGGCAGTCGAGATGTCAACAGAGTTAATCAGAGTGGTTTGATGTGAAGTTCTCTGTTTGTTTACTGTTCTATGTAGGTTTACTGGTGATTTCGGATAGTAAGTAAAATGGCTATTATTTTGTTGTAGACTTTGTGACCCCTGGTTCCTATCACCGCCACTGTGAAGAAATCTAGGTCAGCAAGTCATTCAGCAAACCAATCTGAATGACTCTGTTCATAATGAAATTGTTAAACACTGGCGGAGTTCCCCTTTAAAAAATGTTTGACAGAATGCTTACATTGAAAAAAATATGTATTTGCAAATGGCTAAAAGGCCCATATCCTACACACACACACACACACACATATTTCCTGAAACCGCTTATCTTTCTGAGTTGCGGTGGAAGCTGGAGCCTATTCCAGCAGTCAGAGCGGAAGGCAGGATATACCCTGGACAGGTCACCAATCCATCACAGGTCATCAACAACAGCCATGATTAATTTTTACCTGAGTTTACTCTCTTTATCCCTAGGTGTTTTTGTTACTGTGCCTTTCTCCTATCTTCCAATAAATTGGACTGTATTGTGCTGAATTCAAAAAGCAGTCCGGACTAAAACACTACTTGTAACTTTATCCTGAATAGGTAGGATTAGTAAGTGGATGTATGTAAATGTACTATTTTTCATGACATCACAGAACCAGTGAATTTAAATAAGGCTGCTTTTGGCAGCTTAGTTTTCATATATGGACCATATGGATTGGTGTGTGAATTTAAACATTAGAAATGTTTATATGTTATACCAAACACTCTTAGTAATTAAATAGAGTTTGGAGTTAATAGGTTGAAATGAATGATTGGATGAATGAATGAATCACTGAGCAAATTAATAATTATCTAAATAGTTATTAGGGCGAAGTGTGGACTGTATGAATGGACGATGGTGTAAATAAGCAGGAAATGGGGGAAATAGAAATGAATCAAAGATGGTTGCAAGTTCTGATGATGTCATGTGTAATTGAGTGAGTTCTGACCCCATGGAAACTCAGAATGATGGAAAGGTCGAACCTCGATGACATCATCCACTTCAGGAAAATTAACGTCATCTCTCAAAAGCGGTCAGTGACCTATAAACAGTCGCTGTGCAGAGCTGCAGTGAGTATTGAACGCAGTATGTGTGTGCGTTTGTGTCTTTGTTTAAACTCACATAGTGCACCCTGACCCATCCTGCAGAGACGGCAGTATCTATGCATATTTGGCGGTTAAGTGAATGTATGGATTGATATATTACAACTGCAGAATTTAATTTTGCTCTAGTCAGTGGGAGATGTCCATTATAGTGTTATGAATGTGACATATCTGTGCTTTTCATGTTGCAGTATTAGTTCATGATTTATCACATTTTTACCTTTCTTTACTAGAGGCTATGATAAGAAGAGTGAGAAAGAGAAGAAGGCAGAAAGTGATGGAGGGGGAAATAAAGAGAAAGGGAGGGTATGAGAGAGAGATAGAGAGAGAAAGAAAGAGAGAGAGAGAGAGTTTGTATTGATGACAGCCCTCACCATGGACGCACATAGGAGACAGTTTGTCATCCTGCCAGTGGAAAAATCAATCAATCCAACAAACTACAGCTCATTCAAGGCTGTGTATTTAAATCATAAACATGGTGTATTCATATATGTATGTATTTACTTGTGGCATGTGAGTGTGTGTGTTAACATTGTAATTCACTTTGAATTATACTGCTCATATTAACAATAACAAACTTTATTGATACTTTACTGTGGAAAAGTTAGACCATTCTTCATTTATTTAATTTCCAACCAAAATGGTCATTAGTTACAAGTTAATCCTTCTCATGACATTTCTGATGAGATTAGATTTGAACTAATCTAAAAAATATCTAGATCTCTAGATCTATATTTCAACATCACTGAATTTGTTTGGGATTATTTGGATTGTCAGAAGCAGAAAATGCGAAAACAACTTCTGAAACTGAACTTTGGATGTGTGGAAAAACATCACCGCAGATTTCTTTGACAAACTGAAAGTGAATCTCCTAAAACATGGGTCGGCACCCAAATGTTAAGAAGAGCCATTTTGTCATTTTGACAAAAAATCAATTAATCTTGAAAGCCACAACATTTTATGTCCATTTTACCATCTTGGTTGTAAATATGTCTCAGAATGTGTTGATGTACTAGTTCAGGTTAAAAACATAATCAACAACTTTGTTACTTTGGTGTGCTTTAATCTTTAGCTTATCTGTAGCTGCTTTTCCCACATCTCGGTCAGGACACTTTTAGTAGAACAGTGTTGTAAAATGTCTTTCAGCATTCGACCTTTTACGAGGCTGAAGTCGCTTCTCATTCACCTGATTCTCGTTTGAATTTTCCCATTCCACCTTAAGTGGTGCCTGAGGCACCAGAATGTAAATGTTGCACCGTTTAAGGTGGAACGGGAAAATTCTAACAAGAAGCTGTCTTCAGCTTTTTTAGTGTTTGACAGTTTCTCGTTGCTGATTAAGTCCATTTGTTACCAAATTATCATACTTAAGCATGTTGTTTGAAATCACTTTTCTTGGCAATAAGTGTGTTGGTGTTGTAAGAATTAGAATTAGAATAGATGTAAATACACCTAAAAAAAATGAAAAGGTACAAGAAAGTATTATTTTGAAAAAACTAGTGAAAATCTTGTGAGCTGGTTTAAAGAACAAAGTTTGCGTCAAGATTTGTGCTGAACGCTGCCATCTGCCAGTTGTTTGTACTTGTTGTACTAATATTAGTGTTTTTTTTTCTGAGCAAATAAACCTTCACTGACCGGTTAGATAGCTTTTTAATTCAAGTTTTCTCAGCTGCTTAACACATGATGTAAATCTTTGATCTTGCCATAGACAGAGAGTCAAGAGACCCAAGATTGCAAAAAAGATTTTAGGTTTTATTAGGTTTTATTCAAAAAAGGTTTTATTTCGAAAGCTCTGTCCAGTCTGCCACCAACCCTTGTCTGAAAAACCAGGTTGGACCCGGTCATACATACAGAGTGGGAGTCCTCTGCTTCTGTCCCCAGGAAGTGTCATAAAACAATGTTATTGTTCACACTATGAGAACAGAGTATAGATTCTGTTTAACAATGAACATAAAACTACAAAATAAAATAAAACAATTTCCAACACACATACACAGCACTGTATATCCCTGCTTTTTTCCATGACAACATCCCTAATAACTATTTTACCTGGAAATTCTATAAATTAAGGATATCTCTGACTATTGTACAGTAATGTGTATCACATAGAAAAAATATACAGAGCGGTATACAAGTAAACAGATGGGTGGGAGCGATAAGGAGGCGGGCGCATATGCGGAGAAAAGAGAGATTTATTGAGGGCAAATACATAATCATGGTCAAGACGATCCAGGATCAGTGAGCCAATACAGAGAACAGGAGGGACAGACATAACGAACACAGGTGTTCAAATGAACACAGGATAAACAGACTATGGAGGCCAGAAGAAACACCAAACAAAACAATTCAAACCATACATCAAACATATCAAACAAAGACCAGTGAGAAAAACGAGTGGGTTAACCATACACAGGTGGACAACACAGGTAAAAATTATCAAGGGTGGAGTCATGAAACAAGGGGCTGGAACATGAAGAATCAAAACAGAAAGCACATGGACAAGACTGGGAGGTAAACACAATCACATGGAAGACTGGGAGGGGCCAATTGTGACATATATTGCTTTCCAGAACACAGAAAATAAAATGTATGAAAATGCGAAGCATGTAGATAATGTAAAATGCACAATAAGCAAAAAAAAATGTAAAAAGAGATAAAAACATTAGACATATTAAACCAGTAGATTTTGAATTTCTTTTTAGAACTGCTCTCAGGTTTACAGGGAGGGAATGCCTGAAATTTCAAATGAGGAATTTAAGAGCCAGTGTGCTGTACTGTGTCATACATTTCTGACTATTCCTTCTGGGGAGAATATCACAGACCTCAGATATATCTTGACGTAGGGCTTGGCCTTCAGAGACAAGCAGTCTAAATATGGATTTTATATCTGTGATTCATTTGCAAGTACAGTGTCCTCTGTCATACCTGTATTTACAAACAGAAATTAATGAGCCTCTAAAAGTTAATGCCATCTGTGTGGTCAATCATCGAGCTCATGGAGAACCTGTGAGGGTTGTGTGCTAATATGTTAGTGTATACATCCATGTCATGTGCATACTGATGAAAATGATATTTATTAATTATACCAGCAAGCGGAAGCATACTGTTGCTGTGATAAGAAAACCTTGGATCACTGAAATGGTAAAGTCTTTTTTTGTAATATTGTTTTGGTGTAATAAATGTTTGTTATGACAATGACAATATACAAATTAAATAATAAATCGTGCAGGACCCAGAACTGAGCCCTGTTTGACTCAGTACTGACATCCAAGAGAAGTGAGGCAGAAGGTATACCTTATACATGTAGTTGTCTTTGTAGTTGTCTGTGAAGCTTGAGTGAAAGCTTTCAAAGTATATTTTTGTTTTACTATTGAACACTTTCACATTTTTCGTAAATAGTGTGGTTTTATTATTAGCTTTATGCATGGTTATTACTCTTCTGTCATCTCTTTTTAGTTTAAAATGGTAACTATAGTCCTCAGAGGGTTTGTCTTTGACTTTTCCTGTGATACTTTTGGTTTTCAATGAGGCAGTAGTATTAAAACATCTAGTAAGTCCCGAATTAAGAAAGAGGGTGTGAGGGAGGGAAAGAGAGCTTAAGGTTGAAGGTCACACCAGAATCAACAGTAAGATCACACCTGATAACATTTTTCATGTCACTCTTAAATTGGCAGATTGAAATTTAAAAAAAGACACAGTGGTGATCAGAACTGCAAAATCTACTGTTTGTAGGTCACCATGTGAAATGACCACAACTTGGGTAAGGTCGTGGTTAAAAATGGGAGCACATACTTTAAGCTCATAGGATTTTAGGAGCCAATCAATAATTAAAGTTAAAATCAATGAAAATCATTGAAAGTATTTCCCCAAACCTTCCATGAAATCTGTGTGTTCTATAAGCTGGCGAATGACTGGAAACCCAGGAGTATAAAAATAATAAGAAGGTGGAAATTCATCAGCATAGATTTTTAGAATGTTACAATTATGCAATAACACTCAAGAGGGAGTGTTGTACCCTGAGAGATTGGCACTGGTGGCCATAGGCATGAGGCCAAAGATTTATATTATTAGACTGATGACATTACTAGAACGATGACACAAGAACATAGCTACACATTTTAGTGTTGTGTAAAATAGAAATGCAAATCACTGCCGATTAAAAACGTTGGTTTAACAAGCTGAAACTTCCAGCTGTTTCTTTTTAGTTAACATCCTTAGGTCATGTAACTAATTTTTCTCCTCCTGGATTAGTTACTTGTCTTTCATTGTTGGCTGGTGCTCTGCCACTTGTGTCACAGTAGCAGCATTGTTGGTTTCAATGGGAGAATTTCTTCTGCTGAAATAGGAAAAGTAGCAGTTTTGTCATCATTCGCTTGTGCCACCAGTTCTTTTCGACAGGCTTGTTACTTGTAATAAACTTCGTTGTGGCTGGTACTTTTTTGACACCTGCTTGCCTTTTCTATGTAACAGGCAAATAAGGCAGAGTGATATGTAAGGAGATTTATTCAGAGTGTTGGCTCTTATAAAATGCCCCTCAGCCATTCACACTGCAGTACAAACTAACTGTGGTATAATTACAGCCCTTCTGTATGCTGGTAAATTGGGCAGAGGTGTGTGAATGTGATCCTATTCTGAAAATACTTGGCAATTGTTTCCACTGCTAATTGCTACCATGATTTCCTTTTTTGTTTTGATTTTTTGTTGTTATAGCAGTTCATAATTTATGATAATTAGCTTGGCAGGTGATATACAGCTCACTCTCTCTGTAGGCTATTTAGTCCATGTAGGCTCTCTTGAATTGCTGTGTATCTAATTTCCCATTGTCCTCATATTTATGTTCATTTTTATTGGAATGAATGTACACTCTCAGAAAAAAACACTGTACCTTTCAGGGTGCAAGCACTGTCACTGTAGTGGAGTATGTTTTCAGTACCTGTAGTTACGGAACATAATTTTATCATAATCTGTTGCCGTTATATAATTTTAAGGTACATTTACTTGATAGAAACTTGACTCCAGCCTTTTTATCGTATTTTTCTATTTTAAAGTGTAAGCTTATATAAAGCCCCTGGGAAAAATGAAAGTAGTGCACTTTCAAAACTAATTTGAGACACAAGTTATGGACTTTAAATGTAACACGGAGTGAGGAGGCGGATGCATACGCTAAGATAAGTGACTTTTATTGAGGGCAAATCCAGGGTCAGCGTCGGAACAATCCAGGTTTATACAGCCAACACGGAGAGATCGCGGGACAGACATGACAAACAGAACACAGGCTCAAACAATCAGCACAAAGACCAAGATACATCCATACCTCAAACAAAGACCAGCAAACACAAGGGGCAAACACAGGGCTTAAATACAAAACAAGGATAACAAGGGACAGGCGGAAAACAGGTGGAGACAATCAGGGGTGGAGTCATGAAACAAGGGGGCAGGACTGAACCAAAACAAAGAAGCACATGGACAGGACTGGGAGGGGCCAATCATGACATTAAAGAGCTCACATTTTTTCTTGTATTTTATTGGGTTCCACTTGTAACACTCGTATTGTTTTATATCCCAAAAATGGCCTTAATTCATTTTTACCTGACTGTTTTCCAGCCTCTCTTTAACAGGCCTTTTGTTTTAGAAAGAGTCTGTTTGGTGCTGTGCCTTTATGACAAATATGGAAATATGGTCTTCTAATGTCAATGTGAGTAGGCAGGGCTAAACTGCTAGAGGTTGAAGAGGTGAATACACGTAAATGTGTTGGTTCTTGTGACATCACAGAAATAGAAAAGAGGCTGTTTTTCCAACTTAGTTTCCAGATATGAACTGAATGGCTTTGGCAGAGAATGGAATGTTTTGAAAGTTTAACATTGCTTACATATTATATCAGGACCTTTTAATCAAAAAAGCAAGGAAAATGATCTGTTTCATTATATGGGCCCTTCAAGGACCCTGTTGTACCCTTGAGGGTATATTTTCATTTACGATTATACTAATTTGTTTCTGACTGTGTACACGGGTGTAAACTGTATTCCACAATATTCGCAATATAAACTATTCTGTAATTTATCTGTAATTTAATTCTAATATCCACTGTTACCCTGTGTGTGCGCGTGTGTGTGTTATGTTTGTGTGAGAGAGACGTTGACTCTACTGGTGACCTTGGCCCTAAGGGCTAATGGAGGCAGAGGGCAGGGACAGCAGGAGGCCAGAAACACTCTATTCACTGTTATCCTCTCTCTTGCTCTCTGTCTCTCTCTCTTGCTCTGTCTCTGCCCTCACTTGCACATACATGTGCATGTACATACATTGTCTGCAGCACATTTTGTCAATGAATTAATGATGCTTGATGTTTCAGTAACACATTACGTATGCAGTACACGGTGGTCAATGTCCGTTTATATTAAGGGCATGGGTGTCATTTAAGTCTGCAGAAATCTAAGGGTGAATGAAATGTCACCAATTGAAAGATGAAAGAAGTTTTAAACTGAAAGAAGTTTTACATGTGCGTTTTTACATTTACGTGAATTTATTGTTGTGTGGATAAATTGCACAGTATAGCTTGGTTGGTAAAAGGTAACACACTGTGCGCAATGTGACTAATGCATGTTTAGAGGAATTTCTTGCTTTTTTTTGGGGTTAACCAGAATGTCATGCAACACAGGTATCAGTGGTAAGTCTTAAGGCTGTTACACACAATGTGAACACAGTGTGAATAAACGACCCAAAAATTAGACATAGCTCCTCAGGAGAATAAGGGCAAATGTCTTCAAGTTTAAATAAGATTTCCTTTCTTGGTCAGTTATTTTGATGGTCAGCATGCCAGAGACAACTGTGATTGGTCAGTAAGATGTTGCTGTTTTTTTCGCACCAAAATACATGATGTGTTGTTCTTACTAGATAAAACAAACAAAAAAACAGACCAGAATGTAATGAAGTTTACAGATATCTTTTGCTCCTCGCGTAAAAGTGTCACTGGGCAGGCTGCTCTCCAATTTGTAAAAGAAAAAAAATGCACAGCCAGTTTAATTGTCTCATTCATTAATTAAAACTTTCTGAGTAGTTTTGTGTAGAGCACAGATGTAACTGGGTTTGAACTGCTTTTGGAGATGTATCACCACACGAAGCAGAAGACAAAATCTTGTAATTCTTTGTTTGGGCAAATTGGATCTGTTTTATTTAACTTTCGACCAGCTCTCCAGTTATAAGTGACCAGTTTGATTTTTATGGTTAGACTGTAGTCACATTTGCTTGCATATCCACATTCATTGCTGTATAATGACTCACGCTAAACTGACCTGGCCAGCAGACTGCTAACAAGGCTTTTCTATATTCATATCTAGACAGGATTTATGTTCAAATGATTTAGTGAAGCAGTCATTTTACACTACAATACACAAAATAAAAATATGCTACCTAAATGTCTGTGAAAAGGTTCTACTCTCCATCTAAATAAAAAACAATATATGGACAATTTGCAATATACAGTGGTGGACAGTAACTAAGTAAATGTAATTCATTATTGTACTTAAGTAGTTTTTTTGTATCTGTACTTTACTTAAGTATTTCACTTTTGGGCGACTTTTTACTTTCACTCCACTACATTTCAAAGTCATATATTTTACTTTTTCCTCCACTACACTTTGAGAAATCTGTCCTTACTTTGGTTTTTGTGTGTATAAAAATGTAACATGTCAAAACAAAAGAAGTGCAAAGCAAGAGCACCAATCAGGGCACAGCGGTCACTTTGTTCTGAGCTTGTTTTGACCTGTTGGCCATACCAACCCAGTGCAAGCACACGGTTCAGTGCAACAGTGTAAAGATTTGGGAGCACGTACGTCGACCTAAATGATGAACTAACCTAATTTTGTAAATAGACCACAATATAGAAATATGTACACATAAGCAGTCGTGACTGACATGTTTCTTTTTTTCTGAATTCATACAAACACTTTCATTTTATAGTAAATTGGTTTCAGTTAGTTTATGTTTATGAACAGAGACGTACAGATCAATACAGTAAAGGAAACTTATTTCTGATCCTGAGTTTAAAGCAAGTTTTTATTCAACTTGTAACTAATTTACAAATAAATCTTAAACTGAAACTTTGCTTGTTTGCAAAAAGTGAGTTCAGAGCCACTCGGTTCTCCCTGATGGAAACTGTTTACCTTCAGTGTTTTGTGCTTATGATAATTTTAATAGATCATAAGTAATGGCATTCTATTAAAAGCCTGGTTTACCAACAGAGACACTGGAGTATTTTCACCTAAAATGAGTTCATGAAGTGATTCTTGTTACAAAAATGATAACAGGACATCAGAGCCATAATTAATATTTTAGTACTTTTACTTTTGATACTTGAGTACATTTGAAGGCAAACACTTTTGTACTTTTACTGCAGGTCTAAAAGAAGGAACTTCTACTTTTACTGGAGTAATATTTTACCTTGGGTATCTCTACTTTAACTCAAGTACATGATTTGTGTACTTTGTCCACCTCTGGCGATATATAGATGAATGCAAAGGTAACGAAGACAAATTCAAGGATGTGAACAACTTACATTTTAACTCAAGCTGTGCTCCAATGGATTCATTTCCTGCCATTTTTGTGGTGCTGTTTTTTTTCCCCTTTGCATCTTTCGTGGGCAGAGAACTGTGGGTAACCAAAGACCTGGAAAGATACATCAGATGCATCCATAAAATCACTCTGAACGTAGGCTGCATTTCTAGGCTGTGTACAAAGGATGCTTAACTTTGGAATGGCCGTCTGTGACGTAGTGGTCGAGAAATGCAGCCTTCCTCGGCTGCAGCCTAGGCTTTTTTCAGATACTCTGAACGGCTGCACTCAGAATGCCAAAAAACCCCCCAAAAAACATGAATTTGATCTGACTGGTCAAACTGAGTCCTTATCAGATTCACTTTCGCCTAGAAACGTGGCTTGTATCCTACTGGGAAAAGTCTAATAGATTCCTCTCTTAGTTGGTCATCAAGTTTTGCTCCTGCCTGGTTGGCGAATGCACACGTGCATATGAGCATGTGCCCTCAGTGCATATGATATGTTGGTCTACAGAGTCAGATAAAGAGGGTTAAATAAAATTCTGTTGCATTATTTCACAGATCACATTCGTTATACAGATGTTTAAATGCATTCATCGATGTCCAAATAAAACTGAATAGAATACATTCTGTATGCAGAATCAAGTGCACCCTTGTTGTAATATCCTATGAGAAGAAGGTGAAGTTTGCGGGCAGTAAAGTGTGCGGGACTGCCAGCGTGCGCTGCTGTGGCGGAGTTACGGCTGGTGATGTAACTGCAGTGGGTAGCTCCTTGCTTGATAATTGAACTTCGATTTGGTGTAGTGTGAAAAAAAGGGAAATTATATCTCCATCGATCCCTTCTGCGATTGATCCGTCTGTATTACATGATGCGCCATGTTATGTGAGCGGCTGGACTGTAGTTTGCAGTGCGCTGTGCTTTAACGCATGTATTTGTATATATAGAGTTACTGTTTCTGATGTTATATTTCTGAATGAAACTCTGTGGTGTAATTTCCTAGTTTGTGTTGTGTGGAAACAGGCGGCTACTCATTTGTTACTGATTTCTTGGACATCATACAAATACTGTGCTGTTGTGTTGACATTTCACCATCACAGCTCATTCAATACACATTTGAAAGAAAAATAGGCTGCTTGAGGCAGCAGGTGTGTGAATGTTTGTGTGAATGTTTGTCTGCTGCAATGCAGTCCAGCTATACAGCAACAACATATTGAGCATATGCTATTTGTATTTATATATGTACATGCTCAAAACACATCTTAAAAACAATGCATAGAGTGTTGTTTCAGTTACCAGCTACATATGTTACCTTCATCACAACCACTGTTAACATGTTAAGGTCAAATTTAGGGTCAATCTTTTTAAGCAAATACATGAATATTAATATACGTCACACTTGACACTCTTTAACACACTTTAACACTCTCATTACCCAATCAATAATAAGTATTTCTATAGCGTTTTAATTGTGTTCTGATTGTGTGCACACAATCGCTCAGACACAGTGCATCCAACAATAAAGGCAGCATGGTGCTAGAGTTAGTGTTAAGAGGACATTAGGTTTGATACAGTTACTTTAAGGACTCACCTGCCGATTAGACACTTAATTTCCTTACGTTCATAACTACATAACATACATGGTAGTTCCATAGTAGTTACTGAAACATGTGTAGAAGTTACTGAATCATTTATAGCAGCTTTTGAATCATTTATTGTTGCTACTTATCTTTTATAGTGTGGTCCAAAAGTCTGAGACCACTAGTGAACATGGTTCTTTTCTGCATTCTTTTCTAATTTAAAGTTTTTCATTTCTAATTGTATTGTCATCTGGACAATATGAGTGAAAAGTAGAATCGTTGAAATTTTAGCATGAATTTCAGAATTTTGTAGTGCTTGTGCATTTTTTCAATGGGAAGAATAAGACTAAAAAGGGAACTTAACATGGCCAATGTCACAAATTTGCTTAAATTTCAATAGTGACCTGTCATTTTTTTCAAAACCCTTTCTGTTCTGTTTCTGTCCAGGATTAAATTGAACAAATCCCACATTTTCAAAGTGGCCTTAAACTTTTCGACACAACTGTTTCTGAATTACTTAGTTACCGAATGCTGTATACTAGTTATTGAATGCTGTATAGTGGTTACCGAATCATATATACTTAGCTACTAAATCATATATTGCAATTATTGATTCATTTATAGCAGGTATGGAATCATTTATAGTAGTACAGAATCATTTATACTACTTATAGATACTGAATCATTTATAGAGATTATTATTTATAGTAGAAGAGGATCATTCATACCTCTTATGGAAACATTTTAGTGGGTACTGGATTATTTATAGAAGGTATTTATTATTTATAGTAGTATAGAATCATTCATACTATGTATAAAATAATTTTAGTAGATACTGAATGATTTATAGAAATTATAGTAGGAGAGAATCATTCATACTATGTTCAGAATCATTTAAATTCTGAATAATTTATTTATTATATGTTTATTTCATTAATTGTTTATTATTGTAGTGAATCATTCCTACTACTTGCAGAATCATTTACTGTAGATACTGAATCAATTATAGTAGTTACCGAATCATTACTTACTGAATAATTCATAGTAGTTACCACATCATTAACTACTGAATAATTCACAGTAGTTGCTGAATCCTTAACTACTGAATAATTCATGGTATTTGCTGCATTATTTATAGGAGTTACTAAGTCATTCATAGTAGTTATTGAATTTTATATAGAAGTTACAGAATCACTTGCAGTAGATTTTGAATCATGTGTAGTAGTTTCTGAATCATTAACCACTGAATAATTAAAAGTAATTGCTGAATTGTTTATAGTTTTAGTAGTAGTTCTTGAAACCTTTATAACAATAATAAACATAATAACTGAATAATAAGATTAATAACTGAATAATCCTGTAGTTTAAAGGGTTGAAACACTGCAGAAGTTTCTGCCAGCACTGTAGGTGTTCTACACTTCCGTTATATGAATATGCTGATGTCGCAGTTGCCGGTGCACCTTTTCCCTTTTTTTGCACCCTGTATCCTCTGCGCTTTTTTTTTTTCAAGTGTGTGTGCGTGTGTGTGTTTGTGTGTGCGAGTGGCAGAGAGAGAGCCACTGTATTTCCCATGTGTCAGTCTGCTCTGGTTTCCTCTCCCAGTAGTGCTCACAGAATGCCACCATGAGCCTGAAGCTAAAACTTAAACCTGTAAGTACTAATTCTGTTCTTTATGGACTGCATTGTGTCTCTCTTTCTTCAGAAACCTGGCTCGCTCTTCCCTTTCTTCTGTAGAGTTAAACGTCTCTTGCCCCGGTGTTTGTTTGTAGAGTAAGTAAAGGTCAAGACCCTGTTTGATTGTTGGCCGACGGCAGATATAGATCACCGGTCAAAGGTGTTTTGTGGCAGGCCTGAGTGTCTCCTGTTAGATGATGAAATGGCTGAGGAGTATTAAGCAGTATGGGCTTTGCAAAGGATTTGAACTTTTCTCCAGTTGGAGAGTCCTCAGTTTTGAATCTGAGATTTCTCAGATTCTTTATTTCCCTTTTGTTTTTCACTCTTGTTGAAAGTTTCCTAAAACTATGGTAAAGGAAGAGAACGTACTAGCAGGAAGGACATGTTTTTCTATATGTAAAGTTGCCATGGTGCAGTTCTCTGTCCTTTCCCTGCTGTGTGCTTTAAGAGATTGTGCCCTCAGTTTTTGTCTGTATTTGTTATGGAATTGCAAATATGGATATAGGATTTAAGATTTTTAAGGTTTTTAATGTTCATAAAGTTGGAATCACTGGCTAATATTTTTAGACACCAAAAAGTATTTTAATCTATTATGTACTGAATATTTTTATTTTCAAGCTATGTACCTCAAGATTGGATCACTGCTTTTAAATGATTATTATTATTATTATTAAATATTACATTTAATATAACATCTAACATTTCTGATGTTTTTAAAGCATCTTGGTTTCCAGTATAATGTTGCAATATATATTCCCATATACTGATTCCAAACTTTTGAACAGCTTGAACTGGTTTGTACATTCATGACAACAGACATGTATGTTTTTGTTTACTGTGTGGGAATTACCTATATTTTATTTAGGTCTTTCTATTGAATATGCCAGTCCAACTACATTTGTAAAGTGTTGTATATATTTTCTCCTATGCTGTATAATAAGAAGGTGCTATTAGACACTAGAATGAGTAATAGCTTGTTTGTTGTAAGCATATAAATTATGACGATTGATGATTAAGAATGGGATTATTTTGTGTAATGCTGGGATTTGAATGGAAGGGGCTGGTGATTACAGTGCATTTCAGGTGCACTGCAAAAGTGGTAGTACAGAAACATGAAATCTAAGGGTGTAAAATACAGTATCAGAAAATGTGTGAAACAGTGAACTGCAAACAATGAACTGAAAACCTACTGATATGCCTCACATTTACTGTCTTTTATGGTAACCACATTAATGACATACTGTATAGCAGAACATTTAAGTGAGGCTAAAATGTCTTCATTTTATTATTGTCATGCTTTAATTCATTTTACTGTAACCCTTTAAATGCTGCACTTCTCCTTTAATGCTAATCCAGGTGAATTTAGTCCCAATTTCTACATGTTTTGCATATTTTACTTCATAATTTATATTTATTTGCTGAATGTAACATATTAGAAAATATAAAACATAAAATGTAGAATGTGTTTTAACATGTGTACATGCCACATGTTGTGTTTGAGTTTTTTCCAGTATGTTAAATTCAGCAAATAAACAGTAAATGTGCATTAAAATGTGCAGAAGAGGCTGTGTTCACATTTTTTCACTTAGAGAATCAACAAAGATGTGATTCAGCCAGGGGCACCCAGACTGTTGCATATGACTGTATGCACATGATGTTTGTTCACTGGTACATCCCTACTAATTTGTACAAGAACATGCTACTAACATTTTGTTTTGAAATAAAATGTGTATTTGTCTGAGCTAAACCAATCAGTTTACTGTAGTTAGAGCTCTGTCGAATTGAGACATTTTTTAATAATAAAATATTGAAAATGGAATTTAATCTTGACCTCAGAATCAAACTTAAACGTGTAAACGGATAACGCAACATCCTTAATAAAAACATCACAAAACACGTCAGAACTGTAAATTTAAACTGTAAATTGTAGACTTCAGCAGGAGCATCTCAGTGGTGAGGATTTCCACTTGACCAGTAATTAAATGAGTCATTCTGCTTGTAGCTAGAAATATGTGACAGTGATGCTGTTAAATGCAGGAATTCCAGCCTTTTACAAATAAACGGTGGTTTAAATGAACAGTCATTAGCCGTGCTGCCTGTTCCCTGCTGTTTGTTTCTGTGGTCAGTCTGTGCGTTTGCGTGCATGCAGAAGGGATAGATCCAAGCGGACCTGTCATTATGAAACAGAGCGGCGGATTATATCAATAGATTCAGCTCTTGCGCGCCACTGAATCCGTGTGTGTGCATGTGAGCGGCGGGTGTGTGCTAATCAGCTAACACATGGACCCGAGTGTGCGCTCATGATGTGTCTGCTTTCATGTGTGCATGTGTAAAGTTTGATAGTGAGCTCTATGGAAAGTTTACCCTCACAAACTGTGAGAGGATGTTGCTGTGGTGATATGTTATAGCCAGACTGTGATTCTCCTAAAATTCCTGAGGAGAAATAGCGCTAAAAAGGGGCATGAAAGATGTCTGGCCCAGGCGAGAGTTACAGAGGTGTTTCTGGCTGAGGAAGTGGTTCTTAGTCCTGGCTGAGGAATGGTTGAGTTCCTTGCAGGTGGTCATGGGTGTTACTATCGCTGCAGATCTGAGCACAATGTGTGATTTTATTGAAATCTCTACTAAAACTCAAGAGAAGACACATGACATGTCTGTTAAATTATTAGCAGTGTTGCCTAGGAGAAAGTACAGCAATTTTAAGGATATCTATTTTTAAATAACCTGGGGTTATTTCTACAGTTTGTTTTATAGTATGGGATTAATATAACCTGGGGTTATTTCTACAGTTTGTTTTATAGTATGGGATTAATATAACCTGGGGTTATTTCTACAGTTTGTTTTATAGTATGGGATTAATATAACCTGGGGTTATTTCTACAGTTTGTTTTATAGTATGGGATTAATATAACCTGGGGTTATTTCTACAGTTTGTTTTATAGTATGGAATTAATATAACCTGGGGTAGACACCGAGAGAGTAAGAGAGAGAGAGAGAAACAAGGAGTGAGAGAGAGACTGAATAAGAGATTGTAGGGAGAAAGATTGAGTGAGAGAGTAAGAGTGAGGGTGAAATAGAGAAAGAGGGTGAGGGAGACAGGAAGAAGGATGTCACAAGTGCAGAATGTTCTTGTTAGAAAGGCATATGAGTGATGATAAAAAAATATTAAAACCACACACGCTGTAAAACTCACTGCATGTCTTAATGAAAGAATTAAGTTAATAAAAAAATTACAGAAAGTTGGAGTAACTTAATCTGGAAAAGTCAAATTAACTCAAAAATTAATTGCTGAGATACTAACTCAGTCATTTTGAGTAAAATTGTTTTTCAGCATATTTTGAGTTAAGGTAACTGTATTCAAATGTATTATATTCATTATTTTTATTGAACTTGACTTTACATGCAATAATGGGTTGTTTTAAAAGACTGTTAAAAATTTTGTGGCTTAATGCAATAGATAGCAAAAATGTTTACAGTTCAATGATTTGGATGTGCTTTTTTCATAACCTTATCTTGATGATTTCAGACTCAAAGATCCCATAAAATGAGATGTTTGAGTTGAATAAACTTAATGTACACTGCTCAAAAAAATAAAGGGAACACTTAAATAACACAATATAACTCTAAGTAAATCAAACTTCTGTGAAATCAAACTGTCCACTTAGGAAGCAACACTGATTGACAATCAATTTCACAGCTGTTGTGCAAATGGAATAGACAACAGGTGGAAATTATTGGCAATTAGCAAGACACACTCAATAAAGGAGTGGTTCTACAGGTGGGGACCACAGACCACTTCTCAGTACCTATCTGCTTTCTGGCTGATGTTTTGGTCACTTTTGAATGTTGGTGCTGCTTTCACACTCGTGGTAGCATGAGATGGACTCTACAACCCACACAAGTGTCTCAGGCAGTGCAGCTCATCCAAAATGGCACATCAATGCAAGCTGTGGCAAGAAGGTTTGCTGTGTCTGTCAGAGTAGTGTCCAGAGGCTGGAGGCGCTACCAGGAGACAGGCCAGTACACCAGGAGACGTGGAGGAGGACGTAGGAGGGCAACAACCCAGCAGCAGGACCGCTACCTCCGCCTTTGTGCAAGGAGGAACAGGAGGAGCACTGCCAGAGCCCTGCAAAATGACCTCCAGCAGGCCACAAATGTGCATGTGTCTGCACAAACGGTTAGAAACCAACTCCATGAGGATGGTATGAGGGCCTGACGTCCACAGATGGGGGTTGTGCTCACAGCCCAACACCGTGCAGGACACTTGGCATTTGCCAGAGAACACCAGGATTGGCAATTTCGCCACTGGCGCCCTGTGCTCTTCACAGATGAAAGGAGGTTCACACTGAGCACGTGTGACAGACGTGACAGAGTCTGGAGACGCCATGGAAAGCGATCTGCTGCCTGCAACATCCTTCAGCATGACCGGTTTGGCAGTGGGTCAGTAATGGTGTGGGGTGGCATTTCTTTGTAGGGCCGCACAGCCCTCCATGTGCTCGCCAGAGGTAGCCTGACTGCCATTAGGTACCGAGATGAGATCCTCAGACCCCTTGTGAGACCATATGCTGGTGCAGTTGGCCCTGGGTTCCTCCTAATGCAGGACAATGCTAGACCTCATGTGGCTGGAGTGTGTCAGCAGTTCCTGCAAGATGAAGGCATTGAAGCTATGGACTGGCCCGCCCGTTCCCCAGACCTGAATCCGATTGAGCACATCTGGGACAACATGTCTCGCTCCATCCACCAATGCCACGTTGCACCACAGACTGTCCAGGAGTTGGCGGATGCTTTAGTCCAGGTCTGGGAGGAGATCCCTCAGGAGACCATCCGCCACCTCATCAGGAGCATGCCCAGGCGTTGTAGGGAGGTCATACAGGCACGTGGAGGCCACACACAATACTGAGCCTCATTTTGATTTGTTTTAAGGACATTACATCAAAGTTGGATCAGCCTGTAGTGTGTTTTTCCACTTTAATTTTGTGTGGGACTCCAAATCCAGGCCTCCATTGGTTAATAAATTTGATTTCCATTGATGATTTTTGTGTGATTTTGTTGTCAGCACATTCAACTTTGTACAGAACAAAGTATTCAATGAGAATATTTCATTCATTCAGATCTAGGATGTGTTATTTGAGTGTTCCCTTTATTTATTTGAGCAGTGTAATTTAGTTTAGACTCTCAGCATTACTTAATAAATCGTTACTGTCGGAACAAAACCTTGTATCTCTATTTTTGTCATTTTTCAGTTTTTGGCATAATTTGAAAATATCTGTTGTCCTTTACATTGTGTGTAAATTTCATGATCAATGGAGCGAAAGAAATAGCCCCAAATTACTTGGTAATATGTGTGGTTACATTGACTTATATTAAAAGTAAAGTGTGTTTTTTCCTTCTCCTGTAAAGTTACCATTTTGGAGGTTTTCTTCCAGCAACAGCGAAATGTTTGGTCAATGCAACCTTCTTGAGTAAAACCCACATCATTCCTATTGGCTCTTTGTACCATATATTTACATATTGGGCATGCCTCTCACCATCTGTGTGTTGTCATTCTCTCCAGCCTACCTTGCCTTGTGTCAACTATAATTTTTTCAACTTTTTTAATAAGTACTGATCAAAAATCAATGTTGACAAAGCTGAACTACTCAGTTTCTCTCTGCTAAGTACAGTTGTTCTGTGGCTAAATGTTACAACGACTACATTAAAACTACGATAAACTGTCAGCTTTTGGCCAGGCGATCTGCAGTGACAGTAAGGTGGACAAGGCATTATTAAAAATGTCTATGATCATATCTCTGAAATGCAATATGAACTTGTTAAAACGATAGCCTAGTTTATCCCAACAATGAATATGATTTACAATGACTTATTTATATTGAGTTAGAACAGGTTAAACATAAGTCATAAATACTCAGTCATTTTAATATCAATAAAACAAATGGAGTGTAAATGAGTTATTGGACTTAAAACATTTGAGGTAATCAGTTTCCTCAAATGATTTGAGTTGACTTAACTCATTAGGTTTTAAGGATTTAACTTGGTCCGACTCCTGCTATATGACCGTCTTTGGTCAGCTTTAATGAACTGAGCCCTTTTAAAATGCAGCAGTTGCTCATAGCTTCTTTTCAGGGTCACTGAGCTCATATCCTTTAAAATGTGTATTAAAACTCTTAAAAGTCTTAATTGTTATTGGGGGAGGATTAGTTTTCTAAGTGAGCGTGAGGAATATAATGTTACCACAAGATGTCTGTAGTCTTTGTTTAAATGGGATTAAAAATCTCAGTATTAATTACAGAAACACACTGCTGTTAGACTAGAAAGGTTCCATACACAATACATTCAGCTGCTCACAAACAGGAAGCATGTCCACATTTGTCCATTTTATTTAATCAGAATTTTGTTTACGGAAACCATCACCTATTTGTTTTAAGTGAATGCAGTGTGTCATTAGCGTTGTCATCAGCTTGATTTACAGCCAAAAATGATCTTCGCTGCATAAAATCTAACTTTTTTTTCTGTATTTCATTGCAGATAGTATGAACACAAGATATTTCACGTTTTGTCTGCTCACCTTCATTTTATTTATAAATACACTTCCATTCACTTCCAGGCCTGCAACACATTCCAAAAAAAGTTGCGATGGGGGCAATTTAGTGCTAGTAATGAGGTAAGCTTAGTCCTTTAAGAGCAAAGATAATCTGAGGGTTGCCAGGTTGCCAGCAAAAAGTGAAAGAAAATTATGGAAATATTTTAAAACACTGTTCCTCAAAGAAGAGATTTGGAAATTCACCCTCTATAATTATGGAGGAATTTCAGTGTTAAGGGCAAGAGCGCAAGCCTAAGCTGAATAATTGTGCTTTCTGTTCCTTTGGATGGCACTGCATCAAGAACCGTCATTCATCTATAAGCGGTATAACCACAAGGGCTCAGGATTACTTTAGAAGACCTTCTTCACATAATACGATATGTAGTCACGTCCACAAATGCCAGTTAAAAGTGTGCCAAAAGGAAGCCTTATGTTAACTGTGTCTGGAAACAATGCCAACTTTTCTGGGTTTGGAGGCATTTGGAGGATGGACTAGTCATAGTGTGGAAACGTGTATTGTGGTCAGACGAATCAGAATTGCCAAGCTTTTTTGGAAAAAATCGACACTTTGTGCTCTGGACCTTAGATGAAAACGACTATCCAGACTGTTACCAGCAATAAGTCCTAAAGCCAGGGTCTGTCTTGGTGTGGGTTTGTGTCAGTGCCCTTGGCAAAGGTAACTTACACTTCTGTGACGGCACTATTAATGCTGAAAAGTGCATAGAGATTTTGGAGTAACATTTTCTGCCTTCAAGATAATGTCTTTTCCAGGAACACCCGTGCATATTTCAACAAGACAGTGCAAAACCACATTCTGCACTACAAAGGAATGGCTGTGAAAGAAGAACATATGGGTGCTAGACTGGCCTACCTGCAGTCCAGACCTGTCCCCAATAGAGAATGTGTGGTGCATTTTAAAACACAAGAGGTGCACACCTTAAAACTTGTTTGCAGGAAGAAGAGGTATACATCCCAAAGTCGTAAATACTTTACTGTCCAGACTTGTTTTGAAATATACTGCAGGGATCAAAATTGAAACAATAACATTCATGAGCTAATACATCAAATAATGTGCTGTTATATTGTTTTCCATGTAATACGGGTCAGAAATGTTTTACATATTTATTATTATTTACTGTTTTCAGTTTAATTTTAATTTAACATTCTGTCCCAGTGTTTTAAGGTATGGGAGTGTATAACCTGGAGTTAATTCTGCAGGTCATTTTATGGAACAGATTGAATATAATCTGGTATTATTCAACATTTTGTTTTATAACATGGGATTTATTAATATATCCCAAAGTTGTTTCTACAGTCTGTTTTATAGCATAAGTTCAATATAATCTGAGGTTATTTCTATCACCTATTTAATAGCACGGGGTTAAGATAATCTGGGTTTACTTCTACAGTTTGTTTTATATCATGCTATTATGGTTTTGTAGCATGGGATTCATGTAACCTGGGATTGTTTCTAATGTTTGTACATATAAAAGCTGCCAGAATCTTTACTGAAATTGACTGCGCAGTCTGATAAATTACAGATTCGGATGGGACTAAAATCACTGAGAAACACTGCTACTTATATTACCCTACCTACTGTATATAAAACTAATCCTATCCAAATAGTACTATAGTCTTTTTTGAACAGTGAACATGTATTTTAGAAGCTTTACTAAATGCTGTGCTGAGCTGCAAGTGTGTCTTAACACAGGTGTCAGGCAATAAGAGCACTTCTTGAAAGAATAAAAACGAATAGACTGTTTTAGCAGTGTATATTAATATATTAGTACTTGATAGGATATTTCTGAGTAGTTGTTTACTGTCACACAAAACACAGTCACACTTTTCTACTCAAGAATGTTCTACAGAAACAGGGCTGTAGTTTTAAGCTCAAACTGGTTTGGGAAGTTGGGATTTTTTCTTTCAAGCACACAAGCAGTGAAGGTATTGTTAGAGCTGCTAAAACGGCACCACAGATGGGTCAGTCGTTGCTTTGCCGTTTGGGCTATGCAAAGTACTATGCAAAACATTTCTAATTTGCCTGTGCAGATTTTTTCAGAGGCACACAATGGATGGAGGTAAACCACTTCTTATTCGCACTCTGGTCTTCTTTGGGACATTCAGACAGTCCTAAATTGTCCTAAAACTAGTAATTTTCTTTTGTCCTGAACTGGTGAAACAGTCCTAAAATTGGTGAATTTCTGACTTTCTGAATTTCTACCGAAAGAAAGTAGCACTTGACCTGCTGGCAAAGTGTTAAACTTGAGCCAGTTTTTTGTCACTAGTACATTACCAGTATATCACCGGTACATTCTTAAATTTCACATGAATAAAGTGGACAAAACTGGCAAATAATGCACCAATAGTAAAAAAAAGACATCAATATAATAATCTGTTTCATGTGTAATGAATAAGCAGGCAGTTTTTTGCTGTGATGTAAGTGATTCATCTCTGTATACACACAGTCTTATGCGTAAGCTTAAACACTCTCTGTTAAGTGACGTTTTGTTGATTTTCTATTTGAAAATATATAAATGCATCCTTTAAAGAGAGCAAACTTTTTTTTTTACCAGAAATATTAGTGTATATTATATTTATTTTCTGAATTTAACATATTGGAAAAAACTTCTGCATTCTGCATGTATCCGTTGTCAGTGTGATAAAGTTCATCAGTTACCAATGACTACTTAGGATTTGTAGCAGTATTCTGACTTTATGCTTTACATCATTAAGTGAAAGGACATCTTAGGTAAAGAGGCCTGAGCCTCAGTGCCAAACAAAGTGCCTGCAGACCAGAGCGAGAGAGGAACGTGCACAGTCACACTCAGTCCCAATTTAGTTGGACCTACTGAAAATGTTCTAAAACACTCTCTCTTCTCGCCTTTCCGTCGATTTCCCACTAAATGGGTTAGTTCATCTGATGTGTTTTCAGAGGCACAGAGCCACTGGATCACATGGCACTGGAGGTGTGGGACCAGCTAGATTTATAAAAGGGTCCGAGATCAGTCAGGGCTTTTGTTTTGCATGGTCTTCACGCTGTGGGCTAGGATATTGTGATGCTCCAAGTATAGTTTCGATACCAGCATGTCTTTAGAGTAACTAGTCTTTAGCTTGGTCTGTAGTGTGACTGCAGTGGGTCCCAGGCATGACTACAGTGGGTCTTTACATTGACTATAGGGGGCCATGTGTGTCATTATTGGATCCATACTGTGATTTTCACAGGTCTTTAGAGTGTCTGTCTCTCACTATCATACTATCACTCAGTTTTTTATTACTCTGTTCAAGTGCCAAGGACTTTTTTCCATAGATTATCTACGCTTATCCTGTCTCCGTCTAGATGTCTGTTTCCTGTCTGTCCGTCTGTTAGCAGCTGTCCTTCTTTACCTTGCATTCGCTTAGAGGGGTTAGATGGAGCTGTAGTTTTAGGATTCTGTGTAAAGCTGTTTGTGTGTGGGATGATGAACGGGGAGCGAAGGTGTCTGTTTCGGGGTCGCGAGGGTGGCCTGTTGGGCTTTCTGAAGACTCGTTTATCCTGCAGCTGTTGTGGCAGAGAGCACGACGCACTGGAGAACTTGGATATGGAGGCACTCATTGTTGTACCGGTCAGTAATCACACTCTAGCAGAACATTACTGAGATGTGGCCACATAACTATTTAAATATGGTTAGAAATGGTATATATTGGTGTGTAGTGATGTATAGCTTGTTTGATGTTCTGTATTGGTGTATAGTGACGTATAAGTGGTTAAAGATGGCATATAATGATATATATTGATGTTTAAGTTGTTAAAGATGTTGCATGTTGATGTATAGCTGGTTAAATATGATACATAATAATGATGTGTGACTTAATATGTAATGGTGAATAGTGATTATAACTGGTAAAAGATGCTGTGTATTGGTGCATAACGATGTATAACTGGTGAAAAATGGTTAACAATTGTGGGTAGCGATTGGTATAATTGGTATAAGATGATGTATAGTGGTGTAAAATGATGCATTACTGGTTAAATATGGTTTATAATTGTGTGTAATAATGTATTAAAAGATGGGGTATAGTGGTGTATAATGATGTTTAACTGGTTACACCTGGTTTATAATTGTGTGTAGTGATGTATCATTAGTAAAAGATGACTTTATGTATAATTGTGTATAATTATGTATACCTGGTTTATAATTGTATGTAGTGATGTATCATATCATTGATAAAAGATGATGTATAGTAGTGTTTAATAATGTATAACTGGTTAAAGATGGTTTATAATTGTATGTAGTGATGTATCAATGGTAAAAGAAGGTGTATAGTGGTGTATGATGATGTATAACTGGTTAAATATGGAATTGGAGTTCACGTACTCTCAGGGGCCACCTGTTAGGTAAAACTGACTTTTTTTGGTTTTGTGGTGTGGTTTTTCCTCTGTTGTGACATTATTACTTTTTTCAGCTGTGTAGCATACGTCACGGTTACAGCTGACACTAATAGTGCTGCAGGGGGAGGATGTTAGTGTGGAAAGAGGGTTTTACATCTAACAGAAATAAAGTATTTGGGGTCAGTCAACTGAAATAGACTTGCCGTTCTCTTTGCAGTGAACTGGATTGAGTCAAGTCTTAAACTATTAGTAGGCGATGAGTTGATTGGTGACAACCTGCATTTCTGGGTCAAGCTATTTCTGTACTAGGAAATTCCCTCATCACCCACTATTTTCAGTCATCACCGTTGCCCCTTCAGACATGTTTAGCTTTGAGAGTATTTCAGATACCGTGGTAGACGGTGATGGCCATTGACTGGTGAGGGTAGTCCCTTTGTCCCAGTCCACCAAGTTTTCCACATTACTGATGTCCCCTGATCAATTTGTGGTTTCCATAGTAACCAGCAGTTGCCATGGTCCCCTGAGCCAGCCATAATCACAGTTTGCTAATGGAACATTAGAGCTATTTGCTGATGGTGTAATCACTAAAACATCCACCAACACAGTGTTCATAGAGTGGGAGATGAGAGGTACCTGTCGTTTGAGTAACAGTGAAACAGGTACTCTAGCTGTTTAAAACTCACTAGTGGCTAATGTTTATATGGCATATGTACATATGTGCATTTTACTGGTGTTAACAATAATGGGTGTATCGATGATGATGATGGAACAACAGAAGATATATCAACTGTTTTTATCCTTACTTTTCTGAAGAGTATATGTGAATGTGGACATACGTGCTGTATATACACAGCAATAAAACAATAAATATGACATAAGAGCAGAAGACTCATCTGAGGTATAACAGTATACTGGTGTAACTCAACTCCGTTGGAGTGGGGATGAGCTACAGTACTGTGCAAAAGTCCGAGAACCCTCTTCATTACTTCAATTTCCAGTCAACACAGCCATTAAGTACAAGTTATTCATTTTTCAATGCCAGAAAGCTTATATTCTCTCAAAGATGAATGCTTTAAGTACTGTTTTGGAGATCTGCCAGGGTGCATATTGTTAGGAGTCCCTGTTTTCTATGTATTTTATTTTTGGAATGTATCTGAAGAGTGGACCAATTTAAATAATGTTTAATTTAATGTTATATTTATTTGCTGAGGCTTTTGTGTAATTTTCTATTTAATATGTGCGTTATGCTTTTTCTGACACAAAAAAATGAATAACTTGTTCTAAAAGACCAATTAGAAAAATTAAAGGATTTGTGCCTTTTTCATTCTTCGACAGTAAAGTACTTTTGTTAATGTGCAACATTTACACAATTAGTTTGTCCTACATGCATTGAAAAAATAAAAGTGTATCATTATGGTGGTTTCTAGTGGTAGGAGGAGGACAGGATTGGCAGCTTCATTCATGTTGCAACAGAATATGGGTAGTGGGAGATTACAAGGTTTGCTAACCCCTGAATGCTAATTGAGAATGGCATGCCAAGTGGCATGAACCTGTCAGTTAAAAAAGCCAAAAAACATCATTTATGATTGACTGACATTAGCTGAAAATATTTAGACATAGGTATTATCCTTATTTCACCTCGACTCAACCATCTCTTTAAGACAATTCTTCATTCAAGACTGCATACTGTAGCGTTTCCTGTGCTGATTTGTTCTTTGTATCTATTTTCAATTCTGAGAATAGCTGCAGTACATTTAGTAATGATTCATGCTCAGTTTATGTTCCGTCTGCCTACAGTGAACATCTCCTCAGACTCCCTCTCCTTTATCGTTTCATCTCGCCTGTTGATCTTGTCTGGTGACTGCTGGCCTTTCAGTTTGACTGGAGACACTGTGTAATGATTCAAATCTGAGGAAAGAATCTCCAAAAGGTGGCAATTTGGAAACCTCTTAGAGAGTCAGACCATTCCAGAGGCACTGAAAAGGGGATATTCAAGGACAAGCCTATGATTCAGCTGTTGGATTGAGTGCAGTAGGGCTGGACGATGTGTTGCTTATAATGCTATACAGTGATATGTTTATATATTGTGACACATTTGCTAGATTGTGAACATTATACCGATGATATCATATAAAATCTGTGATATAAAATGACAGTGTGCCTGTTGCAAACTGTTCGTTTTTTAAAAAAATATTTTTTCACTCTTTCGTTTAATTTACTGATGATATCAAGGGCATGACATATGCCATTCATATGCTTCAGATCCTTTTGTAATCCAGTTGAAAATACAAGAAATAGTAGGTTTCTTTACTTTTTATGTCTAATTAATATTTGCAATGCTCTGTAAGGTTCCCTTTAGAGAAGGGGTGTCAAACTCAACCACTTAAAAGGCCATATTAAAAAAAATCTCATAGCTATGTTATTATTATGTATATCTCATAGCTATGTTATTATTATGTATATCTCCAGCTATGTTATTATTTAATTTTGTCATTGTTTATTCAAACTGTGCCAAAACTGCAACAGCAAAATAGGCACTGAATGCTTTACTTGTTTTAGGTAGTTTTTTAAAGCTGCCTGTTTGCTTAAACTAGACCAAGCATTATTTCTTTTTGTGTAACCGCTGGAAGGTGGACAGGATGTACACTATGTTGCTGTGCATGCTGGGGACTGTAGTGCAGCGTGAAACAGGCTAATAATAATAAAAAATTTAAATTTTAAAAAATTTTGCGGGTCGAATTGGACTGCATCACAGGCCTGACTTGGCCCATGGGCTTTTTGTTTGACACATGGGCCTTAGAGTAGTTGTAAGAGATGAAAACCGAACAACTCTTAGCTTTGTTGGTCTTTTGTTAGCTCTTTATAGGTTTTTGCATTTAAATGTTGATATTTTTGTGCTTATGTGGCCTCCAAGAGGTGGAGTTGGAAAACACTAGCCTAGACAGTGATGCAGGCTTTTCAATCGATTAACGAGTATGTTATTAATTTTTAAAACATGTACATATCCTAATTGAAAGCTTTTACATTGTAAAATACGTTTTCAAAGCCTTATCTTTAAATGTGTGAGTTACATGATGAATTCAGGATCATCTGAAAGGGAAGATCAGGTGAATCTGAATAGAGCTACAATAAAACTCTGCAAGAGCTCATTAACAGTATTTCACTAATCTAGACAAATAACGCTACATTTGAAGGAGCGGTTTTCATTAAAAAATGTTTTCCTTCCACATTTTTGCTTTGCTTTCAAAACTAGTTTGCTCCACAAGGAAATATTGTATTGAACAGACACATGCCACATAAACCACAGAGTTTACACAATTTCCACCAAGTGATTTATTGTGGTGTGCACCAAGAGATTGTGTAAGCTAAGCAAAAACCAAGCCTGGAACACCATAGCAGAAATGGGGAATCCCCAGGGCCTCCTAAGCCTAATGGATTCCTTGAAAAAAAAAGTTCGTACATTTTTTTAATTCTTTTTTAATATTTTAATTTTGTTTTATTTAATATTATCATACTGCTTGTTGTATTTAACCCCTTAAATGGCTAGGTCCCATGTGCAGGGCTGAAGTTTTATTACATACTTCTATAACCTAAAGAATAGCTCAACCAGTGCATTTAAGTCCTTGTAGTTACTGAATAATTAGTCTGTATAAACCCTGGAATTTTAAGAGGATAACTCTACAAGTATTATAGTAATGCTATTAATTCATAAAGTTTTGGTTGGAAACAAAACAATGTTAAATTCTTGAAACACTCAACAGAAAATGACAGAATCAGAATTTTTCTCTGTGGTATCTAGCTGGATACAGCCTTCTATTGGTTAAGACTTCAGGATCAACCTTACATGGCCAAGTTTTGTTACACACTTCTATAACCTAAAAATAGCTCAGCCAGTTTGCATTGAGATTCCTGTAGTTACTGAGTAATGAGCCTTAGTATGTAATTTTAGTATGCATGTAAACTGGGATTTTAAGGTTTCAGTCAAATGGTCGAAATTTAACATAGAAGCAGCTCTATTTCAGGACTTCTTACTGATAAAGTCACTGTAAACCATCAACAAGGTAAAATGTGTTAATGACTAAAACAAGCCTCAAATACAACAAATAGAATGTCTTTTACAAGCAACTGAAAGTTTATGAAATGTCTGGAAAGGCCAAATTTTAATGTGAACAGGTTAGCTTAGTGCTAATTTTCTGTTAGAATCCCATTGGAGGGCTAGCAGAAATTAACTTTATCAAAGAGGTGTTTTTTCCTTGTTTTTGATAAATTTTTGAACTGAAGGCCTAAAAGAAATGTTAAATATATCTGTCTAAGTGTCAAACCCTTTTGGTCTGTGTTCATAAACAAATCACTTCCTACTACCTCTTGCTTATGTTTACAAAGTCTGTGTTTCTTCTGGTTTTTGGTCTGTAGTATATTTATACTATATATACCCTGATCTTGTTTTCCCACCACTCCCACATGTGCAGGTGCTGTCTCTGGGGGCTGACGTGCTTCCTGAGTACAAGCTCCAGGCACCCCGCATCCATAAGTGGACCATCCTGCACTACAGCCCATTTAAGGCAGTGTGGGACTGGGTGATCCTGCTGCTGGTGCTCTATACGGCCGTCTTCACGCCCTACAGTGCTGCTTTCCTACTCAACGAGCAAGAGGAGGAGAGCCGGCGCACCTGCGGCTACACTTGCAACCCGCTCAACGTAGTGGACCTAGTGGTGGACGTCATGTTCATCATTGACATCATCATCAACTTCCGCACCACGTACGTGAACCACAACGACGAGGTGGTGAGCCACCCGGCGCGGATAGCCCAGCACTACTTCAAAGGCTGGTTCCTTATCGACATCGTAGCAGCCATCCCCTTCGACCTGCTCATCTTCAGATCAGGATCAGACGAGGTGAGAGAAGTAGACAATTACATGTCCCAAGAGTAGTGAAAGGAAAAGAGAAAGAAAATTATTAGAAATATCAAGAAACAACTTTAAAAAGTTTTATACAGTTCATAAACCATGTAAAACAAAGAATTGGAAAAAAGTGCATGAAAAGAATGTAAAAAGAATATTAAATGGAGTCGTGTCTTTATTCTGGACCTGGCGTCATGGCCTTATTTGGAGCTTTGAGTCTAAGCAGTCTTTCTCTGTGGGAAAAATAAATGGCCTTTCTGTGCAGGACAGAATGTATGCCATTCATTTTACCCATAGAAAAAACCTGCTTGGACCTGGACATTGACTACAGGATGACATGATTTCAGAGGTCAATACAAGAAATAATATTTTCTACAAGATAATAATAATAGGTTTTTGAACAGCTACACATCCTTTCAGTCCCATAGCACTGAGTTGTCTTCTCACAGTGGAAGAATGGACAGAAACACTTGTGGAAGTTTTCAGATCTGAAGCAGTGTGGTTTTCTCCTCTCTCTCAAAGATGAATGCTTTAAGTGCAGTTTATCTGATGGGGACAGTTTTAGTGGACTAACAGATCTTCCAGGTGGTTGTTCAGAGTCCCGCTTTCTCTGTATCTTTTTTTTACCCATTTTTTTCCTCAATTTAGTCCTCTCCAATTCCACCCACTACTTAGGACTCCCCCAATCACATGATACTACCAATGCTAGGAGGGTGAAGGCCAACACGACCTTCTCCGAGACCTGTGAAGCCAGACACCGATTCTTTTTGAACTGCTGCTCACGCAATGTCATTGGACAGCCAAACGTACTTGGAGGAAAGCGGCAACTGCCAGATATGTTACATCAGCTAACAGACGCCTGCGTTGACTGGCATCACGTTGAGTAATGGGGGGAGAAGGGGGGCCATCCTACTCAGCCAGAAAATGAGGCCAATTGTGCTCTCTTGGACTCCCGGCTATGGATGGCTGCAGCATCACCAGAGATCGAACTTGTGATCTCCTGATGATAGGGCCAATGCTTAGATGGTTGTGCCACTTGGATGTCCTTCTCTCTATCTTTTAATAATTTTTTTAACTTAAGTTTTGCAATTTACTGTTTTTCACTTAGTTTCCTTTAACTTCCCCATCTGTATTCCAGTGGGTAATTTTATACCTGATCTCCCTAGAAAAAATGAATAACTATTCAATGGTGGTTTTAACCTAAATAAATGAAGGGCGGACAGAACTGTAGATGTATGAATCGTCACAGTAGCTAAATTTCAAAACCGTCTCAGCTCTGTATGATGTCTGCTGGCTTTGTGTGTTCATAGTAGAGGCTATAGAGCTTTTTTTCTGAGTTTGGTTTTGACCTGTGTGTGCTGCAATATTGATGTTATAGACTCTAGAGGTGTCAACCCAGGCTGTTCTGATAGGCAAACAGAGTCTCTGTAAGGTTAGCTGTTATGAGAGATGGAAATGAAGTAGGGTGTGTAATTAAAATAAATATGAATATCAATTTCTAGTTTCTAACTAGTTTCTAGCATTGTTTTATAATCTTTATTATGAGCAATTTATTGCTGGCAGGGTGTTATTTGGCCACAACTGTTATTTCAATGGATTAGTAATTTACTACTGCCAGTTTCCTGAAGAACCAAAGCTTTCTAGGTATAACTGCTTGCACAAAACACTTAGAACCAGGTCTTGGAGGTGTCAGCTAAGGTTCTGAAGAGTCACAGAAGTGTAGTTTAGTGTTCACTCTGCCCAGCACTCCCATCTTAACTAAAAAGCACCTAGTCTTAATCTTAAGAATTACTATTAGTCCTTTTTTTTATTTTTAGCCAATTTTCTAATTTAGTCATTTCAAATTCCACCTGCTAGTTAGGACTCTCCCAATCACACAATACTATCAACGCTAGCAGGGTGAAGGTTAACACAGGCTTTCTCCGAGACCTGTGAAACCAGCCACCTTTTCTTTTCTAATTGCCGTTCACTGGACAGCCGAACACACTCGGAGGAAAGTGCCGACTGCCAGTTATGTTATGTCAGCTAACAGACGGCTGCACTGACTAGCATCGTGTTGAGTGATGGGGGGAGAAGGGCGCCATCCTACCCACCTAGAGAGAGCGAAGCCAATTGTGCTTTCTTGGACTCCCAGCTATGGACGGCTACAGCATCACCAGGGATCGAACTTGTCTTATCATTCAATAACTACAATAAAGTATTGAGTAACTACTATAAATATAAATTATTGAATAACAATCAGTAACTACTATAAAGTATCAGTTACTGCTATGGATTATTCAGTACTATGAAGTATTGAGTAACTACTATAAATTATTTAGCAACTGGTACATTATGCAGTAACTGTTCTTAAGTATTCAGTAACCATTTTAAAAATATTATTTATTTACTGCTACTTAATTATTTAGGAACTACTATATTTACTCACTAATATGGAGTATTATAATTACTGTAACTACTATAAAGCATTTAGTAACTACTAGGAAACTAATCTCTAAGTTGTAGTTCTGAGAGTGAAGAATTGAAACGCCCCCTATTGGCTAATCCTCTGTTGAACCCCTCCCTTTAGCCTCAGACCACCACTCTGATCGGCCTGCTGAAGACTGCGCGGCTGCTGCGGTTGGTGCGTGTGGCGCGGAAGCTGGATCGCTACTCTGAGTACGGAGCAGCCGTCCTCTTCCTCCTCATGTGCACCTTTGCCCTCATTGCCCACTGGCTGGCCTGCATCTGGTACGCCATTGGCAATGTAGAGCGCACTGGCTCCGCTCGCGTTGGCGCCATGAAGATCGGCTGGCTGGACAACCTGGCCGACCAAATCGGCAAGCAGTACAATGACAGTGACTCCACCTCAGGACCTTCCATCAAGGACAAATATGTTACGGCGCTGTACTTCACCTTCAGCAGCCTGACCAGCGTTGGATTCGGCAACGTCTCCCCTAACACCAACCCAGAGAAAATCTTCTCTATCTGCGTCATGCTTATCGGCTGTGAGTGACACTTTCAATTTTTTATTTCATCACTCCTCCCATTATTCACACATCAGCAGTTTAGAGCAGGAATGTAACTTTACTCTGGGTTTCAAACCTGAATGTGCAAACACTGAGCGTAGTGTCTTTTCCCTTGTGTGGTGTTGGGGTCTGTGGGACCCATGTTCAGTGTTTACCAAAAGAAAAAAGGATGTGATTTATTATTATTGCAACCTCAGATTCCTTGGCTTTTGCTTATTTTTCTGTGAAGACCATATAAAAGAACACATTTTCAGTGCCTTCACAGTGTTCACTCCCTACGCATTTGTATTACATATGGTGTTAAGGTGAACCCGCAGCGAATAAAGTGTAGAGGTGCTGTGTCCCTTCACTCCTCCTACATGGCCTGGTATTAGTGTGTGTGTGTCTGGGTGTGCATGTGTTTGTATATATGTGTGTGTGTGTGTGTGTGTGGGTGTGGGTGGTGTAGTAACACCAACAACTGGGCTACTCAGAATCACGTCTTTTAGGAAAACTCCCCACCTTTCTCAACTAAAAGCTTCACCGGCTTTTCAAAGTTCGAGCAGAGGCCGTCAAAACAGAATTAGGTTGTCAACAAGTTTTACAACTTAAAAGGATGAAACTTGGGAACATGGACACAGTCGGAGACCCACGTTGGGCGCCATAAAAATTTTGGGGTCTAAGCAGTATTAATGTTATTATTGCTAAAAAAACCATTAGATGAGGTTGTGGAGTAACCTGGATTTATTCAAAGTCTACAGACCAGGGCAAGAGAGAGAAATGCTCGCACCAAGGATGCTTTGTTAAAATTGAGTTTATTGGCTAAATATCAAAATACCTTGGCCTACATTCAGTGATAGACAAAAGAAAACAAAACCCAACCAAAAGAATACAAGTTAAAAGGACAACATAACTCGCGGTAGAGTGGTTCACACTATACTGATATGAGGCACTATGGTTCTCGGGAAGACATGGGAAACTTAAACTTGAAAAAGTCTCTATAGAGAATTAACCTAAGTCTGGACAGGAGTAACTATATATGGCTGAGTTAGATGTACCTATTAAACATTCTCTTATTAAACAAATTGGTGTCAGAGCCTCGACTACAAATTGATGGAGTTTTCCTAAAAGACATGATTCTGGGTTTTTTAAAAAAAATCAATAATGTGGTGGGTTCACCAGGCCACTGAGTAGCAAACACATCAACACCACACAAGGGTAAAAATGTCACAGGAAGGTATTGCATGAATTGATAATGAATATGTGGCCTGAGGCCTGAGGTATTGTTTTAAAATAGCTATACATTCAGGGTGCTGTAAGCCAAAGGAAGCATATTAATTCAGATTCCAGCATCAGGAAAAAGGCAGAAAACATATTTAACAGAAAACAGAAGCCTCAACAATTAAATATTATATCAAAATTCCATTATTTATGTGTGGCCTTTACTGCAGCTTGCGTTCTTTTCAGGAGTCTTACTTTCAGTTTCAACTTCACTCTAAGAAGTTGGTTGCATTTTCTTCTTCTCAGTAATTGAGTATTAGCTTCCATTACTTGTTAGTTATTACCTATTAGTTTTTTCCTCCACTCCAAAAGAAAAACAGAAAGCAAACTTCGGACAACATTCATGTTTTGGCTTCTGGGACTGGAACTGTGAATGATTGACTCACAGTGGAACCTCGCTGTATCATTTTTTATTTCTCTTTCTTTCCCAGCCCTAATGTATGCCAGTATCTTTGGGAATGTGTCTGCTATAATCCAGCGCTTGTACTCCGGCACTGCACGCTATCACACACAGATGCTGAGGGTAAAGGAGTTCATCCGCTTCCACCAGATCCCTGGAGGCCTGCGCCAGAGGCTGGAGGAGTATTTCCAGCATGCCTGGTCCTACACCAATGGCATTGACATGAACGCTGTGAGTTTCACACCGTTCCTTTGTGCTATGCATTCCAAGACGCTCCAACTCATATTAGAGCATACCAGTGAATCTTATTGTGCAAGCAATAAGGTAATGAGGACAAAGGTACAGACAAAATTCTGGCTTCAGTGTGACATTACAGTTTTCAGTTATGCAGCATACTGTTTTTATAAATCTCAGCACACTTTTGCAGTAATTTACTGTACCATACAGTAAAAAACAGCAAAATATTAACCGTTTGCAGTTCATCTGGAGAGTACTGTGATGTAGCCGTATTCTGCTGTACACTTACTGAAATACAGGATCTCCAGTATTTTTACACAACTTTAAAAGTAAAGCAACAAGTAGACAGTCATTTACAATGGAAAAAATGGTACCTTGAATTTACCTAACTAAAAAAGGTGGTTGCAGACGAAATATATGACATCAACACTCTTGCTTTATTTATATTTGCTTGTTTTGGCAACACCCGTTACAAATAAGTCTTTAAAACACAGAACTTGGATCATCAGAATAAAAATTTATTCAGTTTAATTCATCTTTGTAATTGATTTTTAAAGCCTTGTTTAATTTAGTTTTTTATTTTTCTATTTTATTAATTTGCATTTTATTTTATTTTACCTCTGAATTGATGTCATTAATTATGTCTCTTATCTCCTTCCTTACTGTCTGTTTTCCTGTCCATCTCTCTCTTACTCTCTTCTTCCTGTCCAGGTATTGAAGGGTTTTCCTGAGTGTCTGCAGGCTGATATCTGTCTGCATCTGAATCGGAATCTGCTGCAGAACTGTAAGGCTTTCCGTGGGGCCAGTAAAGGTTGTTTACGAGCTCTGGCCATGCGCTTTAAAACCACCCACGCCCCACCAGGCGACACCCTAGTGCACAGCGGGGACGTGCTCACCGCCCTCTATTTCATCTCCCGCGGTTCTATTGAGATCCTCAGAGAGGATGTGGTGGTCGCCATTTTAGGTAAAAGTGGTTTCCCATATCAGTTTTATGAACTGTAGTTGTGAGGCCTGTCTTAAAAAATGTAAATCTTGAAGCAACACTAGGTAATTACAGACCTACTTTAAATGTACCCTTTTCTGGAAAAAATAATTGAGAAAATCATCTCCAAACAACCTGTTGGCTTTCTGTCCTTAAATAGTTGTCTAGACAAATTTCAGTCAGGATTCTGACTTGATCATCGTACTCAGAGGGCACTTATCAGGGTTTATAATGACATTCGTTTAAATACAGACTCTGGAAAAACATCTGTTCTATTGCTTCTCGATCTCAGTGCTGCCATTGACCATAAAATTCTCATAGATATACTTGAGAGCTGGGTTAGACACTCAAGAACTGTTCTAAAGTCGTTCCATTCATACCTGCAAGGAAGAGTCTACTCTGTCAAAAATAAGGATCCTGTAAGTGTGCCAGTGTCTTGCAGTGTCCTCGAGGGTTCAGTCCTTGGGCCACTTTTATTTAAATTATTCATGCTGCCTCTTGGCCAAATACTACAAGCCTATGGGATATTTTACCACAGCTATGCAGATCCACTTGACTTGGTCCCGTTGGCTCAGTCTATAAGTGTCTTCAGCGTATTACTAAATGGATGGGACAAAAAACGTTCTGCAGTTGAATAAAGATAAAACAGATTGTTTTATTCAGGAATAGCAATGAGAGGCACAAACTAGCTGCCTAGATTCATGAGCCCTAAAATCTAAAGGGCTAGTATGTCACTCTGGTGTACTAATAGACTCTGATCTTAGGTTTAGTAGTCATGTGAGAGCAGTTACAACACTTTAAGGCACTGTTACAGGGCTATAAATGATAAACAAATTTGGACCAGTTGGCAGCTCAGTTTGAAACATTGTTAGCTCTACTGCACTTCTCTCCTGTAACAGCACCTTATTATCCTATTTAAATTTTTAATTAGTTTTTTAATTTTTTTGTTTAATTTCTTCTCTTGTAAATCTGTTTTTGTAGACATGTTTTAATCATTTTTTTTATTTCTATGCTTCTACATCTTTTTAAATATTAATTTTAATTAATTTAAATTAATTTAATTTGAATTGTCTTTGTATTTGCTCATTTAAAAAGCACTGTGAATGATGGCAGTACATGAAAGGTGCTGTATAAACGAACTTGCCTTGCCTTAGATAAAGATATATCTAAAAAGGTTTGCGCTCCCCTGGTCAAATGAGGTGTTTTGTTGACTTTCTAAATAGGAAGTTAACACAATCTCTACAGAGAACACACTTCTGCACATTTTAATGCACATTTGCTGCGTATTTGCTGAATTTAACATACTGTGGGAAACATAAAATGAGGCCTGTACAGAATTTATGGCACGTTTTATATTTTAAACCCAGCAAATAGATTTTGTGTTAACATTTTGCTGATAACTGTGTGCAGTTATTTATTTTTCAATTACTTATTAAAGCGGTGCAGTGAATTAAAGATTTCCTTACTCTGTAATCGCTCAGTAGGGTCATATTGCTTGATATTGTTTAAGGAGCTCCACATGATTGAAGCCAAGGGTGTGATGATTTAGCCATGCAGTTTGCATGATGCTAATTGATGAGTATAAACTTTCAATACTTGTTAGCTATATTAGTCTCATAGTCCCAGTGCTAAACTGAAGAAGCAAATTTCAAAACATCTTAGCTGTTGGATTACATTTGAAGTAAGGAAAACTGTATAAATTAGAGCTTTTTACTGAACTGTCATTTTTTTGGATTATAATCATTATATTTTGTAATTGCGTTTGTGTACCACTTATGCTCTTTTTGTCACTCACTGGTAGCCTGGTTATCTGTGTTTGTCCTTCTGTCCATTTTCATCTGATTCTTTCTTCCCCCTCTCTCTAGTCTGCTCTGATAAGCCAGAGTGACTCTGTGTACTTGTGTCTTATTGATCATGCCATATCGATTATCTTTAGGCCAAACCATCTGATTGTTCCCGTGTGTAGATGCATCTCCACATCTAAACATCATGTAGTGCCATCTAGTGTTTACTGAGGGTGTTCTTTAGAAATACTTGTTTAAGGCTATGTTCACGTTACAAGGATGAAGTAGTGCATGTATAGTGTTTTGTCTAAATGGGACCGTTTGAGGGTTGAGTGAACACACAAGTCTGATCTTTTCAGATCGGATCTGAGTCAGTGTCACATGTGAAAACTCTCAGATTACAACGAAAGGGTTTTCTTTTTGCACCACACATCACTGTCATTATGCAGTGGAGGCAGCCTGTCAGCAACAAATTTTTTAACTTGACGCACTAGTATGTGGTGAGTTTGTTGGCCGTTTCATTGCACAGTTAAGAACTTTTAGTCAAAACTTTTATTTTAGGCTTTTTTCTGACAAGTGGAGTTTTTTATCAAGTTTCAGTTTTCGTGTTGGTTTTTAGTGTTATAGTTAATATTTTGTTCGAAACTCGGGTGCATTTGTGAATCAAATTCTCTTATTTCCTTCTGATGAATTTATCACTGCTATATTAACACAACGGAAGACTATATGCAGCTAGGTTGCTAAAATGACAGTGCTGTCTTCTGCATGTTTAAGGAAACCACTTGAAAACTGAAAACCGTATATTTTTGAAAACTTTAAAAAAAAATCTTTTATTTCAGTTACACTGCTAGCAGTGCAATGCTAGTTTTTATTTTAATAATAGTTTGCATTGATGAAAATAACCCTGGTTAAACTAATAACAGACATTGGTCACTTAAAAACACAAATAGGCAATGTGAAAGCTTTGAGAAAAAAAGTAAAATTAGCAAGAAAGCTTGTAATGTAAATTTAGTTTTGAGCCAAATGAATGTGTTTTTTTATAGTCGTCTCTTTCTGTTCTGTGCTCTTCTTCTTCTGTCTGACCAGGAAAGAACGATATCTTTGGGGAGCCTATCAGTCTGTACGCCAGGCCTGGGAAGTCGAATGCTGACGTGAGGGCCCTGACCTACTGTGACCTGCACAAGATCCTGCGGGATGACCTACTGGAGGTGCTGGACATGTACCCGGACTTCTCTGACAGTTTCTGGACCAACCTGGAGATCACCTTCAACCTCCGAGATGTAAGTCACATGCTGAGCATTCTCTTTTTTCCTTTTTTTTTTTTGTGTGTGTATTGTTGAGAGTGGGCTTTACATGTACAATAAGTATCAATGCTGTATTATGATTAATACCACATTGAATTGAGAAATACAAAATTGTTTCCCAGTATGCATCAGCTGTTATTCTTTAAAAAAAAAACTGGTTATATACAAAACTCTGTTTTTGAATGAAACTCTTCATTTATCATTAATGAAGAAAAACATGTAGTTTGATATGAACTGGTTTTCATATTTAATGAAAACAAGCGGAAGAATATCAAAAATTTCAGTCCATACTCGGTAGTGGTTGTAAGTTGGAGATATTTCATTATGTTTTTCATTTGATGACAAATTACTGTTAGGTACACTGATTTTGCAAAAAAAATCCTTTACATTTTTGCATGTTTGCAGACTTAATCCTGATGATGCACAATGTTAATCGATTGTAAATGTATTTTTATTACTGTGCCAGGTGCCCTCTCCCGGGCTCTGATGATGGCCGCAATTACATAACTGACTTTGGAAAAAATTATGTATTTATGCAATTGCATTGGAATAGCATAATAAAATGACATCAATTATTTTAGTCTTTTTAAGGCTTAATACCAGCAACCACTGGGGTTTGTTATACAATTTGCTGCAAGGGTGTAGAGTAGCCTAAACTGATATTCACACAAAACTATTGTTACTGCAGTGAAATAATTAAAGAAAAAAGTGTGGAGTAAAAGTACAAAAGTATCATCTCAAGCAATTGTGACCTACTGAGTGAGTTACAGAACTGCAGTGGAGCCTCTTAGTACATCGAGCATTTATCAGTATATATATATATACACTGATAAATGAGTGAGCCTATGAGGGAGCCTATCCCTGGAGCGGTCATTGGGTGGAAGGCAGGATGCTAATGTGTGTGTGTGTGTGTATATATATATATATATATATATATATATATATATATATGTGTGTGTGTGTGTGTGTGTGTGTGTGTGTGTGTGTGTGTGTGTGTATTAGTTTATTAGGCTAAAATAAAATGACATCTCAAAAGTCAGCTGGGTGACCTCTCACAAAGCAACACCAACATATACAATATACTGAAATTAAACACAACTAATGGAATTAAGAAATAATTAATGACCAAAATATAATTAAGTTCAAAGCAGGTTATCTTACAGATGTTTAGACGCGCCTGTCTTATTATATGTTTGTTGATTCCCTAAGTGAAAAGAAGTGAATACGTCCTTTACAGAGAACACACAGTTTAATGCACAAATACTGTGTATTTACTGAATTTAACACATTATGGAAAAAATAAAGGATAAAAAGTGACCTGTCCAATATGCTAAACTCAGCAAATAAATCTGTGCGCAAAGCTTTGCAGAAAAGTTTGTTCGCTACAGAGGATGTTTTGCACTTTTTGTCACTTGAAAATCAACAAAACATGTCAAACTTTTGCATTCGACTGTACTTATTGTGTTATCTACTACACATGAAATCCAATGAAAATTGACTTGAGTACATGCAACTGAGTAAATGTAAGTAGTTACTGTCCACCTTGTGTGTGTAGAAAGTAACTCAATGTTGCAGTCGTAAGAAAATCTTGTATAGCTGGCAACTTTATAGGATAAGGGGAAAAATGATCTAAAATATAAATTTCAATATTTTATTTCATTTTGGAATTTCATTCTATTGGTCTGTTCATCATGAGATGTTTACACAATGTTTAGGACAGCTGCTATTTTCAAATGATTTAAAATGATTTATGAAGGTGAGATGGTGTTGGGTCTGTGTGTTTGTAATTAGTAGTTATATGAGTTACTGAAGCTTGTGTGTATCAGGCAGACAGAATAATGCAGCCAACCCCCAGTGAGGAATCAGACTGCGGCTACCGTCGAGCCAGACGCAGGAGACACTCCCTCCGGCGAAACCGACCAGGTACATCTATGTGCATCTGTGATTGTCAGTCGCTCAAACCAGTAGATGTGCAGTGCCATGGACAGGTTATGAATAGTCAGGCATGGAATCATTAAGTGTGCAAAACATGGATGCAGATATACATTAAGTGTGTTTTATTGGCTTCCATGCATGGTCTGCTTATGGATGTTTGATCTCTGCTCATTTGCTCTGTTCAGACGGGATGGATAGGGAAGACTCATATCCAGACCAGTCATGCGCCTCCATGGGGAACCACAGGGGGGCGCTGTCTCACTCTCAGTGGGATGAGTTGTGCAGCAGTGCCAGCGCTGGCTCCTTGTCAAGCGAAGATGAGGTCAAACCCCCAGGGCCCGGCCGGGGAGACATGTACCCTCCAGAAGTGCGGGACTACCCACCAACAGTGGTCAGCCTCCTTCCCCCCAACAACTCCCCAGCAGGCATGGGGGCACCCTTGGAGCGGGGAGCACATCCCTACACAGGTACAGAAAGAAAGAAGTCACAGAAAATCTGTTGAAGGAACAGTCAAGCAAAAAAAATTCATACAATATTCAACCCACCCCAAATGCAGCCAGTCAGCTAAGACAAATTCTTGTGCCTGTGCTAATGTAGCTAAAAAGTGATGGAATATAGGACCAAGCTTAAATAGTTAATTGAATGGAGAAATGGTTATTCAGATTGATGGAGAATATGTTTTATTTGGTTCTGCATAGAACTTTCTGAAAATAGTTATGTACAGCACCACAATTTGGTCTTCTATTGTTACAGTCTTTTTCAACAGTTTACGTGAGATGCTAAGCCCCAGTGCAAAACCAAAGAAGCAAACGTGTCAGAAAATGTTATACTTCTGGGGAACGTTTACCAAACTGTTGCTTTAATATACAAGGTGATATAAAAAGATTCATCCAATTTCAAAATTATTTATTTCACTTGTAAATCATTGCAGAACAATACAGAAAATTGTAAAACTCCAATTCCAATGAAGTTGGGACGTTGTGTAAAACATAAAAACAGAATACGATGATTTGCAAATCCTTTTCAACCTATATTCAATTGAATACACTACAAAGACAAGAAATTTAATGTTCAAACGGATAAACTTTATCGTTACCTTTTGTAAATATTCCCTCATTTTGAATTTGATGCCTGCAAAGTGTTCCAAAGAAGTTGGGACAAGGGCAACAAAAGACTGGGAAAGTTGAGGAATGCTCAGAAAACACCTGTTTGGAACATTCCACAGATTACCTGGAAACAGGTGAGTGTCATGATTGAGTATAAACGGAGCGTCCCTGAAAGGCTCAGTTGTTCACAAGTAAGGTTTACCACTTTGTGAACAACTGCGTGAGCAAATAGTCCAACAGTTTAATTGCAAGGAATTTGGGGGTTTCATCATCTACAGTCCATAATATCATCAAAAGATTCAGAGAATCTGGAGAAATCTCTGCAAGTAAGCAGCAAGGCAGAAAACCAACATTGAATGCCCGTGACCTTCGATCCCTCAGGTGGCACTGCGTTAAAAACCGACATCATTCTGTAACGGATATTACCACATGGGCTCAGGAACACTTCAGAAAACCATTGTCAGTGAACACAGTTCGTCACTCCATCTACAAGTGCAAGTTAAAACTCTGCCATGCAAAGCGAAAACCATATAGCAACAACACTCAGAAACACCGCCGTCTTCTCTGGGCCCGAGCTCATCTGAGATGGACCGACGCAAAGTAGATAAGTGTCCTGTGGTCTGACGAGTCCACATTTCAAATTGTTTTTGGAAATCATGGACGTCGTGTCCTCCGGGCCAAAGAGGAAAAGGACTGTCTGGATTGTTATCAGCGCAAAGTTCAAAAGCCAGCATCTCTGATGGTGTGGGGGTGTGTTAGTGCCCATGGCATGGGTAACTTGCACAACTATGAAGGCACCATTATTGCTGAAAGGTACATACAGGTTTTGGAGCAACACATGCTGCCATCCAAGCAACGTCTTTTTCAGGGACATCCCTGCTTATTTCAGCAAGACAATGCCAAGACACATTCTGCACGTGTTACAACAGCGTGGCTTCATAGTAAAAGAGTGCAGGTACTAGACTGGCCTGCCTGCAGTCCAGACCTGTCTCCCATTGAAAATGTGTGGCGCATTATGAAAAATATGACAACGGAGACCCCGGACCGTTGAGCAACTGAAGTTGTACATCAAGCAAGAATGGGAAAGAATTCCACCTACAAAGCTTCAACAATTAGTGTCCTCAGTTCCCAAACTCTTATTGAGTGTTGTTAAAAGGAAAGGTGATGTAACACAGTGGTAAACATGCCCCTGTCCCAACTTCTTTGGAACATGTTGCAGGCATCAAATTCAAAATGGGTGAATATTTACAAAAAACAATAAAGTTTATCCGTTTGAACATTAAATATCTTTTCTTTGTAGTGTATTCAATTGAATATAGGTTGAAAAGGATTTGCAAATCATCATATTCTGTTTTCATTTATGTTTTACACAACGTCCCAACTTCATTGGAATTGGGGTTGTAAATTGTTGAAGTGAGCATAAAGTTTATTATGTAATAAGTGCTCAATATGAACCTCCTCCAGCAGTATGGACAACATCCATGCCATAGTCGAATTCATCCCATACTTGATTGAACGTGTCAGGTGTCGATGCACTCACAGCTCTTTTAATGCGATTTCGGAGATCATCCAGAGTTGTGGAACCAACGACGAAGACTCTGAGCTGCTAGAGGTTCACTGATGGCAAAAATCATGTTGCCCAGTTATGACGGATTCAGTCTTATTGAAGTGGAGAACGCAGAACACTTTCTGCTCAGGGATCGCATCTCCTCGCAGATTGAAGAGAGCCATCTTCTGCAAACTGTCACAAACTCTATGACGCCCTCTTTCAATTGGTATGTGATTGGTTACTAGGCGCATCACGGTTGTAAAAATATGGTGCTTTGAAATTGGATGAATCTTTTTGAATCACCCTTTGTATGTGTAGGTGATTTAATTAACTAACTAAACTATAAAATAAATTAAAAATTGTTTTCCATTTTTTCACTTTTCATATGTACCGCTCTCTCCTCTACATCTTCGTCACATAGGTTCTCTGAATGTATATGGTTACTGGCCCGAGCGCAGGCCGAGTCAGTTTTCGGAGAGTCCGAGGCGCTCGTCGTCGGCACGAATCTGCCACCACCACCGCAGTGTGTGTTTGGAGGAGAGACCAAGTGAACTGCAGGCACGCCTCGAGCTCCTCCAGTCTCAGCTAAACAGGTCAGAACTCAGAACACAGCACACTGAAGGGACTCCTTAAAAGGGGGCTTGTATGGGGGTCTACACTTTAATTCCTCACTTCTCGCTCACTCCTTAGAACTCCAGAACTTACATATTAGTTTATAGTAGTTATTGAATCATTTACAGCAGTTACTGAATAGTTTATAGCAGTCACAATCAGAGTAGTTAATGTCTTTCTTTTTCTCTATTTTTCTCTCTCTGTAGGTTGGAGACACGGATGACGGCTGACATTAATGTGATTCTGCAGCTGCTCCAGAGGCAGATGGCTCCAGTGCCCCCAGCCTACAGTGCAGTGTCTACGCCTGCCCATCCACTTCCACCATCCAGCCTTTACAGGACAGGGGGACCAGTCCTCCACAGCCCTGCGCCAATCCCACCTACTGTAAAGATCAACGACAGCCTCCACTCATCTACCAAAGTGAGTGTGTTGCACACTCAAATCACACTCCCATAGTGCAAACACATCTGGCCAGGTCACCTAGAAATGCTGGGTGTTTCCTGAAGGATAAACAGCTTAGAAAATGTGTGTGTGTGTGTGATCTGAATTGCTCTGTGAATGAGCTCATTCACTTGGAAATCACAGTGCATTCAACAGGGAAGCCTTATGGAAACCTTGGGCATTTTTTATACTGTGATAGAAAACACAGTAGCACACAGCTCTGATTTTGCATGCTGATGCGTTTCACTTTGGCCAACGTGAACATACCCATGCCATAATTCCTCTAGTGGCAGATTTAGAGTTAAGCAAATTCTAAGAATGGTTTGCCGACAGTTTGACACTCTGTTTAATAGGGTTATGCAATCAGGAGTCAGGAAGGAAGCTGTGCTGGACTTAAACTGCAATATTTTAACAGCTTATTCATTTTTATATGGCACATTGTTTTGTGAAGCACCACATTACTTAATATAGGATCATTAACACTTAACATTTGCTGTACATCTGCTACACAGATTTATATAACAGAACCTCCTCTAGTTAAACACTGTAGATGTACTTACATAATGTACAGAATTGATAGTTTTTCTGTTATGACTTTAATTCATTCATTAATTGGGAAATTAAATGCTTTGGGAAACAAAAACATGCAGATGTTAGTCAGTTGATAATGTTTAATTCAACAAATTGAAAGTATTATATTATAATATTACTCTGGTATTACTCTTCCTTTATAAAACATAAAACATCTTATTCATATTTTTTTAAAATGCCACAGCAACAGATTTTTTGATACAGTAAAGGAAACAAACAAATCTTCCAGGGCAACCCAAGATGGTTTTCTGGATTTCTTTTCTAGTGAAATAGCAAAAAATCTGTATGGTCAATAATGTAAGTGAAATTTGATATTATAGATTACAGTCATCAACTGTGTCAAATGAGGAGACACAAAGCAGTTCATCACAAGTAAAACGGCAGTATTCAGGTCTAACCAGCGTTTTAGATTGTATGTATTGTTCAGTTTTTTCCATTGTAATTATATGACTCCACATTCAAATGACAATGGAGTTTTAAAAAACTTCAGTGATCTAAAACTGAGCAGTTTAGATCAACAATTTCAAACTGCAGTTCATCCCTTCAGCCAGTGCGCTACACTGATATTAACTGATATACCGTACCTCTGTTCTTGTCTCACAGAGCCCTGACTCCGACAACGTCAACCACAAGTCCCGTGAGTCTCTGTCTAGTGGCATCCACCTGACCGTAGCCTCAGATGACACCATGTCCATGTCCCCAGAAACAGAGACTGAACCGGTGGCCCCTAGGTCTCTGAGTGTCCCTCCACACCTCCAGACCCAAACACAAGCCAAAGCTCAGGCTAAGGCCCATGCACCTGGGCCGCTGTGTGGCAGCCTGCGCTTCCCATCACTCCCTGAACACCTGGAAAACCCCAGCACCTCGCAGGATGCAGCAGCGGAGATCCAGAGGCACCTGTCTGACCCCATCCTTCCAGGCAGCTAGAGCCCACAGTGAGCTGTGGTCTGTTCTCTTTCCCCTTTCATGGGCCCTCCACACCTGGGACTTTCGTGGGGACCTATGTCACACTCTACATCAGCCTGGTGCTGGTCACAGGACAGTTCGCACTCCTCTACTTGCACCTTCTTCTCTTTTGTTCCACATCATCTGCAGAGGTTTAAATGAATCGTAAGCTGCTACTGATGGACCTGGGCAAGTTCATGTCGAGCACAAACGCACATAGACCTGCTCAAATACTCATGCAAGCGTAACCGGCATGTTTGCTTCTCGAATTGCACTTAGAACAAAGCACAAATCAAACACTGAACAAAACTTGGCTCTCCAAAACAAAGCCGTTGCAGAAGGTCTTATTTATTAGTGCAAAACATTCCTCTGTAGATCCAAGCAGGCACATAGCTATTTAGGTCGACCGGTTGACGAAATGCAGTTGTTTTCTTTGTAATCCCCCTGTAGGGTTCTGCTTGTCATTCTCAGTCAAATAGTTTGATCAGTTGTGATTTAACAAATGGCTTTAATCACTGCCATCTGTGAAGTCGCAGCAATAATAATTCAACATGGTTGTGGACTGTCCCATATTTTGATAGAGTTGCACATTTAGGAGTGAATAGCATTTACTTTTCTAAATATAAATTTCAACAATGCAGCAAAAGCATACATTTAAAGTGGATTATAAATTTAGGAGGGAATAGTGTTCCCTTTTTTCTAAATGAAGACGGATTATGTTTCTATTTCACATACTGACTACACACAATTTACTTTTTTAAATGAAAACTTCTCACCAGATCTGCTGAAACACAGAACCTCCTCAAGAGAGCAAGTGTCAGCAACAAGACAGAGCTGACCTTTGCTGGCAGATCTCCAGAAATGTCTGTCCAAGACTGTAAAAGTGAGGAAGAGCCAGAGTCCGGCTGCCTCCTGCACCAGGGAGCGTGGAGTTAAACCTGTGCATTTTTACTGTACGTTCTTCAAATGCTTTGAGGAATTTTGTGCCATATCTCTCCTCAATGAAGAGAGAGGAGGAGATCTGCTGATGAAATGAACCGTTCCTCACTTTTCCCTTCACAGTTTTTCCAGTAGCATCACTGTTTGGAAAGCCTTTTGAAAGCTTTACTTCAGAAAGGAGCGCAGGACAATATTGCAGCGTTCACATTTTTTATAAAATCTGCATGAAGCATGATGTGTCACGAGGCACAGCTTCACGGTTATCAAAATGATGAGATTTTGCTTTTGCAAAACAATATCTGGCTACAGTAGACCCTTTGCTCCTGCTTCTCTGGATTGTTGAGCTTTTTGGAATCGTTTCTGAAAAGCAGCACCTTCACTGAGCGAAGGCCATTTGCTTTCCCCTCTGAATCTAACTGGGTTGTGTTGGACCTGTCAAAGTTATTCTCACCAGAAATTGCTATTATAAGAAAATATCTTGGGCATTTTCTAACTGTATTTCATGTTATATGGCTGTTGTTCAGCTACAGAAATGTGTTTTCAATGTATAGAATTTTTAATTTTTCAATAATGATATATTTTCATGGATGATGAATTGCTCGGTTCACATCTGAAGTGGTCACATCAGGTGACCCAGCGACATTCTTTAGATGTGATGGACACAAAGAGAAAAGCTGTCTGATTGAGTGGATCATGTGATTTCAAAGTGAGGAATTGTACACTGTGGGATGCCCTGACACACCAAACCGTCTACCATCAGACACCATTAGGCCGAATGGCTGATCATCACACATTGTTTTTGTGTTGCGTCCTGAGAGAGAGCAAGTTCAAAAATTCAGCTTAGGGAGTAGTCACTACAGTGTCTAGCCACCACAGAACCACACTCAGCTAATGGGTTGTCATATGGCGCCAAGACCAAATAGGAATGATGTGAGTTTAAATGTAAACATTTAAGCAGTCAAATATGTTCAGTGATACAGAACAAACCCTTAGTGCAGCTGCTGAATCAACCCATGTTTTAGCCAAAAACATTAGAACATATTATGATTAGCCACTCCTTTTTACCATCATTAACATGGGTAATTCAGAATAAGCTAAAACTAGGCTAGTACTTGGATTAAACAGTGTGTCTCCTATTACATGTGTGCATATACAGCTAGAAGAGGGGAAAACAATTGCAGCCACACTAAGGCCCAATCCCTTTTCCCTACCCCATGTTTTAGAGTGTCATCTTGCCCCTTATAACTGAGTTACAAGGGGTAGTGGATAAGATCTATTTTATTTGAGGTTGAAACGGCCAGTACTTAGTAATGTGTACACTGTCCCTTTAAGAGCCCTTAAGCTAAGAGCACAGGCATGTGTGTGTAGCTGCTCTGTATGCGACCCTGCCAGTCCGCGGTGATAGGAGAGAAGGGTTAAATTCAGCTCCTCACTTCTGGGCTTTAGTTACATTTAGGGCAACATATGCTTTCAAAGAGGGGGGACAGTTTGTATGGACAGTGATGTAGGACTGAGGAACAGGAAGGAGATGGGGAGGTGGTGGGGATTGCAAACCCTTCGCAGGAACCGAAGATGAGGAGATATATGTATATATGTGTGTGTGTGTGTGTGTGTGTGTGTGTGTGTGTGTGTGTGTGTGTGCAATTCCAATGAAGTTGGGACGTTGTGTAAAACATAAATAAAAGCAGAATACAATGATTTACAACCTGTATGGTTGTAAACCTATATGATCCTTTTCAACCTATATTCAATTGAATACACTACAAAGACAAGAAATTTAATCTTCAAACGGATAAACTTTATTGTTTTTTGCAAATATTCACTCATTTTGAATTTGATGCCTGCAACACGTTCCAAAGAAGTTGGGACAGGGGCAACAAAAGACTGGGAAAGTTGACGAATGCTCAAAAAACACCTGTTTGGAACATTCCACAGGTGAACAGGTGAGTGTCATGATTGGGTATAAAGGGAGCATCCCTGAAAGACTCAGTCATTCACAAGCAAGGATGGGGCGAGGTTCACCACTTTGTGAACAACTGCATGAGCAAATAGTCCAACAGTTTAAGAACAACATTTCTCAACGTGCAATTGCAAGGAATTTAGGGATTTCATCATTTACAGTCCATAATATCATCAAAAGATTCAGAGAATCTGGAGAAATCTCTGCAAATAAGCGACAAGGCAGAAAACCAACATTGAATGTCCGTGACCTTCGATCCCTCATGCAGCACTGCATTAAAAACCGACATCATTCTGTAACGGATATTACCACATGGGCTCAGGAACACTTCAACTTCAGAAAACCATTGTCAGTGAACACAGTTCGTCGCTCCGTCTGCAAGTGCAAGTTAAAACTCTGTCATGCAAAGTGGAGCCATATATCAACAACACCCAGAAACGCCACCGGCTTCTCTGGGCCCGAGCTCATCTGAGATGGACTGACGCAAAGTGGAAAAGTGTCCTGTGGTCTGACGAGTCCACATTTCAAATTGTTTTTGGAAATCATGGACGTCGTGTCCTCTGGGCCAAAGAGGAAAAGGACTGTCTGGATTGTTATCAGCGCAAAGTTCAAAAGCCAGCATCTCTGATGGTGTGGGGGTGTGTTAGTGCCCATGGCATGGGTAACTTGCACATCTGTGAAGGCACCATTAATGCTGAAAGGTACATACAGGTTTTGGAGCAACACATGCTGCCATCCAAGCAACGTCTTTTACAGGGATGTCCTGCTTATTTCAGCAAGACAATGCCAAGCCACATTCTGCACATGTTACAACAGCGTGGCTTTGTAGTAAAAGAGTGCAGATACTAGACTGGCCTGCCTGCAGTCCAGACCTGTCTCCCATTGAAAATGTGTGGCGCATTGTGAAGCACAAAATATGACAACTGAGACCCCGGACTGTTGAGCAACTGAAGTTGTACATCAAGAAAGAATGGGAAAGAATTCCACCAACAAAGCTTCAACGATTAGTGTCCTCAGTTCCCAAACTCTTATTGAGTGTTGTTAAAAGGAAAGGTGATGTAACACAGTGGTAAACATGCCCCTGTCCCAACTTCTTTGGAACATGTTGCAGGCATCAAATTCAAAATGAGTGAATATTTGCAAAAAACAATAAAGTTTATCTGTTTGAACATTAAATATCTTGTCTTTGTAGTGTATTCAATTGAATATAGGTTGAAAAGGATTTGCAAATCATCATATTCTGTTTTTATTTATGTTTTACACAACGTCCCAACTTCATTGGAATTGGGGTTGTGTGTGTGTGTATATGTGTGTGTATATGTGTGTGTGTGTGTGTGTGTGTATATATATATATATATATATATATATATATATATTTGTGTGTGTGTGTGTGTGTGGTATTAGATTGGAAGAATGATGGGTTTCAGGCATGCTTCACCCTGCAAACCTCAGTTATAACTACATTATTATTCTTGTAGGCGTCATCTACATCATTTAGAAAGTAGACTACTGCCACCTCCTGCAGTGGAATGTTGTTTCCTTTCACGTAGGCACAGAAGTATGTGTGTCTTGGCTGTCAGCTTCAGTCTCCATGGTGGGTCTGAGTAAATTTTACAGAAGACGGGAGGCGATGACGATCAGTTGGTCTTGGCCGACACCAGTTCTTTGATGTAGGCTTGGTGTGTCAGGGCTCTAAATGTAGTTTCTTCCAGAGAAAGGCCTCTTCTCTGCTTGGCATGCTGAAGCATATGTGCAAGTGATAGTGGGATGCGTCAGACGTTCTACACATCACGAGAGGTTTGTGTGTTCGAAAAACTTTCACTGTTTCTGAAATGTGATATGTGTTTGTGTGTGTATGAGTGTGTTCCTGCATTCTCTGGAAAAATGGACTGTTTCTGTGAGTCATCTTAGATCTGTGCGTACTGCTCATGCTCATGTGAAGGAGGTGAATGTATGTGTAATTCAACTGAAAACCTACTTGGACTGTTAAGGTTTCCAAAAGCACAAAAGAACTATTACTGTTTTTTTTAGATTAAAGATTATTTATAACACATAGTACAGAACATGCTGACACTGTATGTTTGTATGTGTGATCATTTTCTGAATGGACAAAGTTGTTGCTTTTTTAGGACTCTACTGTCCAAATTTACTGATTTTAAGGGTAAAAATATGTTTATATATTCATGCTGTAACTACAGTTAAGACATTTATCTATTATTACATTTATGTGTTTGGTAGGCACTCATATCCAGAGTGAAGGTGAATGAGGTTTAGGAGTCTAGCCCAAGGACTTTTATTGGTGTAATGTGATGTTCTTCTTGCTCAGGTGGGGAACTGAACCCCACTATCTGCCAGTGGAGGTGTGTTACCCACTACGTTATACCAACAATTATATAAAACACTACTTTATCTGAGTAATTATATGGTTACACTGTGATTTGATGTGAAATGTTCCATTCTAGAATCAACTGTTTACAGTGGTGGTTATAGGAACCAGACATCTGAAGTGTGTAATGTCTTTAAAAGATATGAAATCAAATTGATATGAATATACTTACTGAAGACATTGTTTTATTGTAAGCTTTTGTCCTAAAATGTGTTTATTTTTTTTAACGCATTCAAGGTGAAAGGTGTTTTTAGGCAAAATAATTTCAGATTCTTTCACCATCATCAATGTTACAAACTCAGAAGACACAATGTCGGTTCACTGGTCACTTGGATAGGAACAAGAAATGCAGAAAATGGTTCCTGTCACCACTACTGTAAAGAAATCAGTCAGCATGTTTCTCTACAGTGAACCGTTTCACACCAGTCTGACCATCATCGCAAACAAATTGAAGAATTGGTGGCATTTCTCTTCGTGTTTGAAACACTTAGTTTTCAGGTATGAATTGACCTAAACAGTCAGTTTGCTCCATGAGGAAGCAGGAATGTTTCTGAGGCTTGTCAGATGTCAAAGTATCAGCAACCACTTTATGGAAGAACAATGCAAGTTTATTAATAGAAAAAACATTGCGGTCGGGCACACACATGTAATCACATATGCAGTCTTTCAGAGAGGACCAGATGAGCTTGCGAGAGCCTCCATGGTCACGTTCAGCTGGGTCCTGAAACACTGAACTATTACAATGTACTTGTAACCACAGCCAAACATTTTCATGGACAGCCAAGCAACCTGTAGCAAATTTCTTCTGGAAAGAAAAGTCACAACATGAAAGGTTTGCCCTAGCTTATTTATAATATTTATATATGTATGTACATCTCTCACGTTGAGCACAAACATGCGGTAAAAGAGAGTGAACGGCAACAAAAATAGTGAGATAAGACGGAAGAAAGTGGGAAAAAGGCAGAGCCAGAAGATCGCTCATCACTTTTACACTGAAGCGATTTCAAAAGTCATTCAAACACGAACATCAGTTTGAACTTTTAAGGGAAACACTACATGATCTTCAACATTTCTGCATAATTAAATGGTTATTATATGAACAAAGTCATTCAGAGTGGTTTGGTGTGAAATGTTTAATTCTAGAGAAACTTGACAAGTGAGTGTTTAAAGTGGCGGTGACGGGTACCAAACATCGTGTTTTAAGGCCTTTAAAAGCTCCCTCACTGAAAGCTACTTAAGAGAGATTGCTACAAACACATTTCCTGATGCCTGAGATATTGGTTTACAAGAGTTTTGAGAGGAGATCTTCATGGAAAACATTTTTTAAAATCCCATTCATGGTTGTTTTTGCATTGTAGACATCACAGCCTCTGGTTCCTGTCTCAACCACGGCACAGAAATCAGAGTTTCTCTACAATGAAACCACTTTGAATGACTTTGTTTACATCTCAGTGACTGACTTATGCAGAAATTATGTTGAAAAATGTCATTTCCCTTTTAAAAAGTGAAGTTGCCTCAAATATGAGGCAGATGCTTTGCCTAATATTTAGAGATTAAAATGACAAATAGTCATGAAAAATTGCATTTCCCTATTCTCCAAGCTCAAGTCTATTAAGCATGCTCACAGTTACTGAAGTTTCAGCTGTCAATCAAATGCAGCACATTTTATTCATTTGCACTTCAGTAGACCTGAATAACGGCAGAGGACTTGCGAAACAAAAACTTGGCATGTTTGAGATGGAAGAAGGATGAAGTTAAAGGAGCTTTTGGCATATTTCAGCAAATTTTTACTTCCAAACTTTGCTCAGATGATAAATATTGGCCACAAGCTAATAAAAAAAAAAAAAAAAAAAAAAGCATCATTCCAAGGTAATCTCAACACTGGCTGCTTTATAACTATAGTCTTTTCTACTAGAAACGTAGTACACTTACAGTGAGTAACATTGAGAGCATATTTTTGATGTTTTTTTTCTCCCACTGGTCTGGAAATGCTGCTGTGTCTGTTGCATTGACTGGTCTACACACATCGTAATTCCATCGCAATAGAAAACTGAGATAATTACACAGCAAACTGAAGAAAGGACCCCAATATGAGCCTAATACAAGAATAATAACACAGAATGAAGGACAAACAGAAATGAAATGCAGCAAAACCAAACATTCACACGCATCTATAAACAAATTCTTTCACGTGTGCACACGCAAACCCGACACCCGACACCCCCCACCCCACTGCCACCCCCCTCCTCAACCCCAGAATCTTCTCCACTACCCAAACCCTCCGGCAACCTCAAGACCTCTACAACAGCACAGAAACCAGCCGCTCCCTCCTTCCCCTTCCTCTTCCACCTCCTCCTCCTCCTCCCCCTCCTCCTGTTCTCTTGCACTGGGACTAGCCCTGCTCTCGGTGTGCGCAGAGTAAGGGCCAGTATCAGCTTCGTTGTTAAACCCGCAGGATCTCCAAGCAGTTGTTATAGCAGATAGCTATCCAGTCGGGCTGGGTGGATGCCCACTGCACGTTGTTGATTTCTCCCTCAGCCGTGTATGCCAGGATGGGGTCCTCAATGGCCCGTGGCATCTGCTGGATGTCCCAGATCAGCGCCTGGTGATCGTCCGCTACAGTGGAAATTAAAAGAGAGGGGACCAGGTAAAGAGGACCGACCAAAAATCTAAAAGTGTCCCCCCCCCAATTCACCACCAATCTAATAGATCTGCCAAGATATGTCAGGTGTTTGAAGTTTGTTTATTTTGTTTTGGACTGGAGGCCAATGTTCAAAGCTCAAAAGCAGGTCTGAGACACTCAGAATACAATTTATACGCATCTTGTTTATTTACTACTTCCAAAGATAAAGTTATTGTTTATTCATTCGTGTCCATCAGAAAACTTACTGCAACCAGCAATAACAGACATGTTTACAAACTGAAACTCAAAATGGTCCCAGTAATTAACTGAAAACTTACTCATTTCACTTACTACTACTTTCAGTTGCTTCTATTTTTCCAGTAATATAGAAAATGAATGGCAGAAGTGTACTGTGGGAACAGCTGTGCTGGTCTCTTACCTGCTGTACAGATGTGGCAGGAGGAGTGTGGAGCCCAGGCAATGCCGTTCACACATGCGCGGTGATTATTCAGCCGAGCCACCGGCGTGCAGGGCACACGCACATCCAGAATGACCACCTGAGGGCAGATACTGAGTTTAATACAGACTACTAAAAATTTACCACTGCAGTGACTAATGAGCGGAGAATGACACAAGCATGTAACAACAAAAGACCGCAAACTGTCAGAACCAGTCATAAAAAAACTGATCTATGCATCCTGAACCAAAAGTTAGCTGCTGCTGTACAGACAAAACAACACAATGAGAATCAGATGCTTTCTATACTTTCCTGCACTGGTTGTCACTGGCAGCTTTATTATATATATGGTCACGCTCTTCAAGATAAAGAACGAATAGCCTGCATAAGCAGGAAAAGAACCACTCGTTGTGGAGATTTGACCGTGTAGTGATGTGAGTCTGGTCTTGTACGAGTGGAAATAACTGCCCAAGTTGGTCACTCAGGAAACAGACTTCCCATACAGACTTTGGCCATGAAGCAGCTGAATTCCTGTTTAAGGTTACCTCCATGCCATCCATGGCCATGGTGGCCAGGTAGTTGGGGTCCTGTTTGTTCCAGCAGAGGCGGAGTAGCGGGTGGTGTTGAGGGTCCTCGTAGATGATGGTGCTGTGCTCTAGGTGACGGAGGTCAAACATCCGCACTGAGCCGTCTGCTCCCACGGATGCGAACATGTCCCGCCCTCCACCCGCGCGACTGAACGCAATGTCATAAACCTGCAGCCAATCACATGGATGGACATTATACTTGCATGACTATTCAAAGCATCTGGAATGAATGAATGTTTTCAATAATAGAAAATCAAAGTTGATGTGTGTGCAATAATTCTATTATGATGTTCTACTACTTCATAGATAGGAACTTTCAGATGTGACCAGAATGATGAACAGAGCAGATTCTAAAATGAATGAGAAAGGTGTGAAAAAACAGGAACATGTGTGTCATATATTTGAAAAGTGAAAATTTCAGGGCAGATAACAGAAAATTACTATAAATGAAATGTATACAGCATATTTACAATTTAATAATGTCTTCGTGTTTCCAGAAAGTACTGCACCAAATTGTTATTCATTCACGTTGCAAGTGATTACAAGTGATTTTAATCATGCCTGAAACTTTGGTCTGAACCTGAATACAGCCTGAGAATTTTCAGGACCGCGTTTTGAGTCAGTGTCTGACCCAAGATCAAAAACAATCTGTCTGAACCCAACCATAACCATTTCAAGATGATTTGAATCTGAACCTGACTCAAGAAATACAAAAGTCTGCCACTTTCCATATTGTGCGGTTCTCACAATGTGAGGTCGAGATGTTGACTTTACCTGTTTAATCCTAAAAATGTATTAACCCCGCAGACCCCCTGAATAACTCAAAAAAAAAGAGCTTTTCCAGAGGAAGAACAGTTAAACTAAACATTTTGCTGCCATCAGCACCGCTATACTGAGTGCACTGCCGGCCAACCAACACTGTAGTTGCCAGCCAATGTGAGACCCCACCAAATACCAGGGGGTAAAGCAATGCAGATGTTACATAGAACATTTTGAATATATAAAAAAATATTTTGGCAGCTTTTTGGGAAACCGATCGCTCTTGTGAATATTTATGCCCCAAGTTTTTAGGACATTAATTTTTATTGCCAGAATTCCGGTAACAAATAAATATTCAGTAATTATAGGTGGAGATTTTAATTGTGTGCTTGATCCAATGTTAGACCGGTCAAAAATGCCCAGCTCTCAAAATCAGCCTTACTGATTCAGAACGTCTGTGAGCAGTGTGGACTATTAGACCCCTGGAGATTCTTTTATCCAACTTCAAAAGCCTCCATCCCCCCGCCAGCACAGCACTCATATAGTCATATAGATTTTTTTTCTGGTCGATAAAAACTTGTTGCCCTTTATTTTATCAAACACGTACCATAATATAGTATTATCATTTCTGACCAGGCTCCATGTTCATTTGAGCTCATCTTCCCTGATGAACCACCGGCTGTTGATCCATGGCGATTGAACCCTCTTTTGCTTTCTGGTAATAAATTCTTAGCATTTATAACCAGTGAAATAAAGTTTTTCTTGGACACCAATGATACCCCAGAAATATCAAGATCTATTCTATGGGAGACCCTTAAGGCATATATATGAGGTCAAATAATTTCTTTTACCTCTCAGATTAAAAAGCAAGAGACAGCCAAATTAAAGGAGCTATCAGACGCTATATTTAATTTGGATGAGCAATGTGTCATGTCCTCCAACTCTACCCTGTTTAAAGAAAGAGTGCGGCTTCAAACTGAATACAATTTAATTTCCACTTCTCAGGAGGAACAGAGACTGCTAAGAATGCGACATACATTTTATGAATTTGGTGATAAAGAGAGTAAACTTTTAGCCTTACAAGCTCGCCAGTCCACTGCATCTAGAATGATAACACAGATACAGTCCTCAGATGGTGCCATATTACATAACCATAAAGATATCAATGACAGATTCTGTAGTTTCTTCATGTCTTTGTTCGTACCAACCTATTTCACTTTTAAATTTAGGTTTACCCTCAATCATCTTGATGGATCAAACAGGCTTTATAAAAGGACGCAAGTCTTTCTGTAATCTTAGGCGCTTATTTAATGTAATTTATATGGAATCTCCTTTGGATGCTCAAGAAATAATAGTCTCTTGACGCAGAAAGGGCATTTGATAGAGTAGAATGGGCTTACTCTTCTCTTCCTTACTCTTGAAAAGTTTGGTGACAGAACCATTGGCCGTAGCTCTGAGACAATGTTCTGACTTCAGAGGTATTTGCCATAAGGGTATTGAACATAAGATCTCGCTGTACGCAGATGACCTCCTGCTTTATGTCTCAAACCCCCTGTCATAAGTCCCCCACATTCTCTCCATTTTAGAGAACTTTGGGAAATTCTCTGGCTACAAACAAAACTTACAGAAAAGCCAGTATTTCCCTATCAACTCGCAAATTAATGGATTACCCAACTCAATCATTCCTTTTAAGCTAAAGTACAGTGGATTTAAATATCTGGGCATAATGATCGCACGTTCCCTCGAAGCTCTCATTGACTAACCTTGTCCCCCTCTATGACTGTACCAGGAAAGATTTTGTAAGATGGTCCACACTGCCACTCTCTTTAGTAGGGCGAGTTAATTTAGTTAAAATGACAATTCTACCCCGTTTTCTATACAGATTTTCCAATATCCCTGTTTTCATTAGAAAGGGTTTCTTTAATAATATTGATAAATTGATTACTGCATTTCTTTGGGGATAAAGTTTGCTTTATCCCCAAAGATTGCTTATTGCTTTAAGTAACCTTTTTGCAGAGACCAGGGCAGCAGGGTGGAATGGCACTACCTAATCTCTTATTTTACTACTGGGCATGCAATATTCAAAAGACAGCTTTTTGGATGTCCCCAGAAGACTCCCCTTCTATCCCAATATGGGTGTATACAGAGAGGTCTCGCAGCCAATTCTGTTTAAGCTCTTTGGTATGCTCTTCTCTTCCCACAACTGGAGGCACCTCTCTTTGTTTTCTTAATCCTGTAGTCACCCATACCTTAAAAATTTGGTCTCAATTCCAGAAACACTTTCGGTTACAATCAATCTCAGTTTTGAGTCCTATAGTGTCAAACCACTTGTTCGTGCCTTCCTATTCCGACTCGGCTTTTTGCATATGGTACAAGAAGGGAATTAGAAGCTTAAAGGATCTGTTTTCAGATAACTCATTCCTATCTTTCACCGAACTTTCCCAAAGATTTAAGCTACCGCGAAGCCACTTTTTCAGGTATCTTCATAAGGAGCTTTACTCAAAAAGCATTCAGGCTCATTCCCTAGTTTACCTCCACTGTCAATAGTTGATATGTTGTTGAGTTTAAATCCAAATAAACGTGGCACTATTTCCCATATATATTTTACTGTTAGCTCTATAAATCCTCAGATGCTAGAGCATCTTAGGGCTGCATGGCAGCAGGACTTAACTATAGCTCTCTCTGATGCTGATTGGGATGGCGTTCTTCACCAGGTGCACTCATCGTCCCCTTGTGCAAGACATGGGTTGATGCTATTTAAGATACTCCATAGGCTCCATTTCACTAATTCCAAATTGGCAAAATTTTTTCCTAATACCAGCTCTGCATGCAATAGATGTAAGCAAACACCAGCTACCTTAGCCCATATGTTCTAGTCGTGCCCTAGACTGGAGGAGTTCTGGAGGAGTACATTTAAGACCTTTAATGACATCCATGGTGTTGTAATTGGTCCACATACTCTACTGGCTCTATTTGGTACATGACCTGAAGGATCATCTCTAACTAAAGACAAATGTCACGTTATCGCCTTCTCCACCCTGCTAGCACGACGCCTAATTCTTTTAAACTGGAAGGGGGCTAACCTCCCCCCAACACACAGCAGATGGATTAATGAAGTTATGGCCCACATTCAAATAGAAAAGATTAAGTTCACTATAAGAGGCTCAAAAGATAAGTTTTTTGACACCTGGCTACCTTTTATAAAATACTTTGAGGGTTTTTACACTTCCGATTGAAGAGACCCTCGACCTGTTTCTTTATAATATATCATATGACTTCTATGCAATGCTGAACTCCAGCTACTGCCCTAGTTTTAGGGCTATAAATTTGATGGCTGAGACTGAACTGGCTTAGGCTCCTCTGGGGTGACTATTTAAAGGGAAGGGGAAAAATAATAAATAAATAAATAAAGTAAAATAAAAATATATATAATGGAAACATGACTGATCTAGAAATAGAGTTTCAATGTTACTATAATGGAGGTAATTTCTAACATTATTATTAATACAGTTTGGTACTGTGTGTATATGTAGCTGTATGTATATGTATATGTAGGTGTATGTATGTATGTATGCATGTATGTGTATGTATGTATGTATGTATGTATGTATGTATGTATGTATATGTAGGTGTATGTATGTATGTATGTATATGTAAGTATGCATGTATGTATAGATGTATGTATACAAATTCATATATGTTTGTGTATGTATGGGTATGTACATGTGCCAATTTTATTTTCTATTCACCAAGGTATTTTATCTACCTTCTTTTTGTATTTGTACTTGTGTTTATTATTACTGTTTTATTATATTGGTTTGAGTGGAGCAGAGAGACAAAGATGGGTCTAGGGTGTAGGAAAACCGAAGAAAGAGTTGTCTTATATTAGTTTACACTGTACTATGTTGTCATTGTTGAATATTACAAAATAAAAAACAATGAAATAAATAAATAAATAAATAAATAAATAAATAGGTTAACAAAAACAGATTAATTAATTAAATAACCATCATTTTTGCTGCACTAAACCATACTTTCCTAAATTGCTTTACGTTTATGTCCCATTTTTTCCTCAAATGTGGTCCTCAAGGCCGAGTGAGCAACTCCAGTGTGCCGGTTTAAAAGACGATTTAAGGTACCGAAAGTACTGGAGAATAAAATTAAACTAAAGTGGGGAAATGCATACATTTACAGTATTCATTATAAGATGGGATGGAGGTGGTGGAGATCTCTCTCACAAATCCAGCTCTCACCTCTTTGTCGTGTGCGATGAGCTGAGTCTTGACGTGGCCAGACACCAGGTTCACCCTTCCCAGCACCTGCCCTGTCTCCAAACCCCAGATGGTGCAGGTGGTGTCAATACTGGATGTGCCTAAAGGATCATATAATACAAACATAAGACTCGGATAAGAGAGAAAGAGACACACACAGACTTACTTAACTGGACAATCTACTGAGAACTCAGAATGATACACACACAAATGAACACAATTTAAAGTTTAGCATACAGTGTGAACATGTATAGCGTCTTACCTAGAAGATTGGGGTCAACCTCATTCCAGTCAAAAGAAGTCAGAGGGGCACAGAAGTCTGAATTTTTGTTGTTGTTCAGAAGGCATTCAAGACGAGTCTCCGTGTCATTCACCTGAAACAGAGGTGGAGTGAGAGTAAGTACATAAAACACAGTCAGAGTTCTCTGAAGATGCCACAGAAAAACCTCTATGCTCCCTAAAGAACTGTTCAATGGATAGTTTAAAGAATTAAAGAACTAAAATTTCAAGAACCTCAACACAATGTACAGGTCAACCAATTCAATTTTTTGTCAACTGTATGTCTATGCCAAGTTCCTTTGAGCAACCTTTATTTTTACGAGTGTACGCATACCTGCACCCCAACCAGTGTAGATCAAGTTAAAGAACCTCCATATAAATAAACAGCTTACATTTTTTTAATTGGTATAAAACGTTAACATCATGTTTAAGGGTCTCTTTTCAAACACAGTTCTTAAAAAGGAACCAAAAATGGCTCTTCTATGGCTCTCGTTCTTTGGCACCTTCGTTTCGGAGGGGGGTGGGGGGCTGGGGGGGCATTTGGGTCTAGCCTTAGCAGATGTAAATCCTGCCTGCAGTAAGTGATTTTCATTTAAAAATATCTTCCAAAACCTTTTTTCTTAATTTAATTATACTAATAACACTAATAGCCAGTGTTCAACTGGGGGATATAAGAGGAGGAAAAATGATCCTTTTTATTATTTAAAATTAGAGAAAAAAAAGCTTAATTTTCACTTCTGGGTTCACATAATTGCTCATGCATGAGTGCAGAACATGAGGCTTGGTTGTTGTCATGACTATAGAGCTGAAGATGGGGTCTTCAGCCAGTCAGCGCTGTTAACACTTCATTTCTCTGCATTTAAAGTAATCATTTAAATTTTATGAGACAGACAGACAAGATCAAGGTAACAAAATGCGTCTACCAGAAGTGCAAATGGCTGCAATAATGCAAAATATACAGTGCAAATGTGCCATAACAGGCATAAATATAAATGAATTATATATGCATCATTCATAGATATATTTGTAGTTGTGCACATATTGTTAGTATATTTAAATATTTCATAGATGTGCCATAATAGGCATAAATGTAACACATTTGCACTGCGTGTTTTGCACTATTGCTAATATTTGCAAAATACTAAACACAATATATACTGTACATTACATTCAGTTACAGTAAGCAGTTATGTATTGTATTTAATATACAATTTCTCGTATGGAAATGCTAGGGATAATAAATAATAAATAAATACATTGTGACTTATGTTAGCGGCTCAAGGTTTTGATGCTGGAACAAAGTCCTTATTAAGCAAAAACACAAACACATACTTATGAAGATAAAAGCATGACTGAACAGCTACACACTGGCGACGGCAAAGACTCGACCAGTGGGGGTACAAACGTTACATATTGTGATCCAACTATAAAATAACAAATAGTGGCACGAGTATCATACTGCTGACAATACCCAGCCTGAGTGTACGTACCCTCCAGATCCGCAGGTAATCTCCGCTGGTGGCCAGCAGGTCTGGGTAGACCCCCTTAGTGTCAGGAATCCACATGATCTTAGTGGTGGGATATGGATGATCAAATGTGTTCCTGCACACAAAGTCAGAGCTCTCCTCATCAAGGCCAACCAGCTGCACCTACAAAGCAAAATGAGGAGCGAAACTGTGTAACTCACTTTGAACAGTGATGATCTCTGAATTTATACTGACTACACCAGTGGCTCTCAAATCTGAGGCCGGATTCATGAAAGCTTTAAGAAAAACACTTGCGAAGCTTCTTAAGATAAACACTAAGAAAATCAAAAGAATGTTCTTAAATGCATAAAACTTAAGAAGCTCAAAAATGATTTTCTTTCAATTTTCTTAAGAAAATCTTCATTGTTTTCTTATGTTTGCTACATTGCATTTCACCATGTACCATAAATGACATGAGACAGAGCAAACAAGAACTAGAGGTGACAGTGGAAGAATCATCATATTTTCCAATGAGAAGTGGGAGGTGACGGACGAGGATGATGAGAAGCAGCTCAGCGTCTATAATAAATTTAGATACCACCTTCAGATGTCAGCTCTTACAGTGCAAAACAAGTTTGAGTCTATCATAAGGTTACAAAACATTTAAGAATACAATATTTCCAAGAATATCACTTGTTCATAGGATTATTTGTAAAAAATAATCTACTAAGAAAATTAAGCTAATTCTTTATTAGTTATTTGAAGAATAACAATTTCTTGTAACGTTTTTCAAACATTAAGAAGATTTTCTTTCTTAGGACACTTTTGTGAATCCGACCCCAGGTCCTGAACTCCCACAGTGCACGGTGTTCTCCCTGATATAGCATACGCAATTCAGCTAAAAAGGCTCAATGTTTATCTGACTAGCACATCTATAATTTAAATACTGCACCAGCGAAACATCCACACCTGACAATGTTTCATTACATAGTCTGGTAACATTTCAATGTATTTTTAATGTTATTTAATTTGTACAAATTGTGTTTATATTTATTGGAGTATTTGTACTGTTGAGAGTTTTATATGTCGTGCTTTCGGTTTTGGAAATATTACACGGACTATCAAGGACGATATTATTTATATTTGAATGTTTTGTGCATTTCTGCTGTTACAAAGTCATTCATTGCCTGCGGTCATATCTGTGACACCCTTCACCAGAGTTTCCAAACCAGGCGGTCTGCAACCCATAGGGGTTCATGGTAGCATTGCAAGCAGTTCATGTAACTGTCATACCAAACAAAAGTTAAATAAAAACAAAAACAAACAAACAAACAAAAAACAACTTTGACCCTATAACTACAAAAAGTGACTGACATTTATATTTTTATTCTACCCCGAGTGGATCATGTCACACGATAGATTACAGTTTACTAGCTAAATGATTCTTTATGTCTTAAATGTCTTAAACATCTTAAGCAGGCAAAATGTTTGGAGCAGATTTCTAATCAAAGTATGGAGGTAGCTTTCTCGAAAACACATTTGGGAATTAAACGTGCAAACGTACGACTTTAAAACTAAAAGTGCCAGAAAGGGTTCTTCACAAGAGCGTCAACGGCCTTTTCAAAGTTTAAAGCCCCTCCATGCAACACAAAGGTTCTGTAAAGAGACCCTCAACTTTGAGTATAGATCGAGTATATACATACATTCTTTTTAATTATATAATTATTCAATGCTGTCTTAAGTTTTACTGGGAAAGCCTGATCATGCAGAGCTTCACTGCACTGAACGGGCACTCACACCCAATATATTCAGCGTTTGAGCCGTGAGTGTAAAACATCTATACACTGCTCTTCTTGACGTAAAAAAAAAAGAACTGGGGCTTAAGTTTTAAAACTTACTACACTTAATGTATTTACAATAACATTTAATGTACATTCACTCTGTATATATGCATATTTATACTTGCATATTATATTTTTACCACTCTACTGTTCTTCTGCACTTTATATGAAAGTAATACTGTATTTTGCACTTCTGGTTAGATGCTGCACTGCCTTGAATCTAATCTAATCTAAATCACAGCGGCAGTACCGGTCAGAAAAATCACAATACAATATATTCACAGATCATCACCAACAAATTTTACACACCTCGTCTAATCAAAGACAATATCTAGCCCAGCATGTCCCATCTCCAGTGCCGTGGTCCACCTGCACTGCACAGTGTGGGGTTTCCCTGCTCTGGAAGGGTTCGGATACAAGCTGATGAGCTATGTTTAGAGCTAATCTGTGCATTAGATGGCCCGAAGTACAATATACATCCAGTACTTCTTGAGAAACACTCAGTGTTAACAGGGAGTTTGTGCCCTCTTTGGTGCAGTAGCTACTCTTCTGGAAAGGCTTTCCACTAGATGTTGGAACACTGCTGTGAGGGTTTGATTGCATTCAGCCATAAAAGCATTAGTGAGGTCAGATAATGTTACTGGATGATCAAGGCATTGGATGGAGCTCCATCACTCCAGAGAACGCAGTTGCACAGCTCCACAGCCCAGCTCTGGGGGGCTTTTTACCCAGACCTTAGTCTCATGTGTGACAGCTTCAGCGCATCTCATTTTACTGGTGAGTGCTTTTCTATGGATATTATAAAAGCTGTATGTCAGCAATTGGTGCATCTTACGTGGGTTCATTTACTAGATTTAGATCTGTGGAGAAGAATTTGTGCCAAATAGACAGACAGACAGAAAGATGACCACTGGCGAACCCTAATAAAACCTTGTGGCTAAAGTTGGCTTCAGCTTCTTGTTTGAATTTTCCGGATCCACCTTAAATGGTGCAGCAGTTACATTCTATAAAACTCAAATAGTACAAGAATGGAAAGGCTTAATGTGAACAGTTTCTTTGACGCTACCTTGTTGTTGTACTCCTCCACAAAGCTGCCGAGAGCCAGACGAAAGCGCTTGTCTGGTCTTACGCTCCAGTTCATGGCATACACCGTCCATGGCGCCTCGTATTTATAGATCTCTTTCCTCTTACCGTGCAGAGACATGGCAGATTATTCGGCTCCACACGAACCCCAACCGAATAAATGAGGCTAGCTGAAGGCAAACTAAACCCCAAGGACGCGGGAAGGGAGAGTTTCACAGCAAAAATACCAGCAAACGTCCCGTTAACGCAGACAAAGGGAATGTCATAACACTAATAACACAACAACGGCTTCCCTGCAGCAGCTGAGCTAGCGAACTAAACTACGCAGCTAGCTTAGTCCAGCCCAGATTCGCTCAGTCTCTGCGTGTCGCTGTTTAAAGATTAATCACGCTGCACGATAAAACATGTTTTTCTGAATCACAACACCACCTGACGCCTCATCGGGCCTTTTCTCTTCAGCAAAGAACTAAAAGGCGACAGGGTTGAGGGGCTGATCGCCCATTTCAAAATAAAAGTCCTGGTCTGCAGAGTGGCAATCGAACGAAATCTTTTTTTTCTTTTTTCTGTTTTAAAGTGGAGTGAGAATAACTGGGCACTGCCCAATTAAAGACCACGAGGAGTCTATTTGCTTCTTAATATTAAAGCTACATGTTGGAATTTTAGGTGAAAATCCTCCAGTGTCTCTCTTGGTAAACCAGTCTTTTAATAGAACGTCATTAATTAGTGACGCTGACGTCTATTAAAATGATCATAAGCACAAAACACTGAAGGTAAACAGTTTCCATCAGGGAGAACCGAGTGGCTCTGAAATCACTTTTACAAACAAGCAAAGTTTCAGTTTAAGATTTATTTGTAAATTAGTTACAAGTTGAATAAAAACTGGCTTTAAACTCAGGATCAGAAATAAGTTTCCTTTACTGTATTGATCTGTAGGTCTCTGTTCATAAACATAAACTAACTGAAACCAATTTACTATAAAATGAAAGTGTTTGTATGAATTCAGAAAAAAAGAAACATGTCAGTCACGACTGCTTATGTGTACATATTTCTGTATTGTGGTCTATTTACAAAGTTAGGTTAGTTCATCATTTAGGTGACGTATGTGCTCCCAAATCTTTACACTGCTGCACTGATGTTGAACCGTGTGCTGCACTGGGTTGGTGCTCTTGCTTTGCACTTCTTTTGTTTTGGCATGTTACATTTTTATACACACAGAAACCAAAAGGAACGACAGATTTCTCAAAGTGTGGTGGAGTAAAAACTCAGATATTTGACTTTGAAATGTAGTGGAGTGAAAGTAAAAAGTCACTCAAAATGGAAAAACTTAAGTAAAGTACAGATACAAAAAAACTACTTGAGTACAGTAATGAATTACATTTACTTAGTTACTGTCCACCACTGCAGCTAACTGATCTAGAACAAACCTGCACATCAGCCAGGCGTTCTAATACAGTTGCTCATTCGTTAGGCGGCCTAGTTAGAACGCAAATATGCTTATTGGAGCGGTGCCCACGCCATATTCTTGGTGTATTAAGTTACTGCACAGGCTTGTGGGACTGAGCATGCGACGCGCCCCTTGCTAGCAACGGCAAGACGGCAAGCTGTGAAATACTGTTGACCCAAGCAAAGAAACACCTGTGGTATAACGTTAAAACACAAGACACGCTTGAAGGTAAAGACCTAAGCTTTGAAATGCTTTAATGTGGTATTCAGTTAAGGGTTCACGTTGGGGCATTCAGTGTAGTCTTGCATAACGTGCTTTTGCACATTCGAAAAATAGGACACACTTGACTACATAGCAAATTGAAACAAAGATATGAACTTTTAGTGCACAAACCTCAAGTGTGTAGTTTGGGACAGAGGGCAATCCTACAACAGAAGAGTGCGCCAGCCAATTGCTCAACCATGGTTCTGGAAGCCCACTGCCCTGCACATTTTAGTGTTTACTCTGATTCTAACACTCATAATCCAACTAATCAGTTCGTTGACAGCCCATTGTTGATATATAGTTACAGGAATAGCACTAAACAGTTGTGCACTCCTTGGGCGTCCTAGCTAGACCGTACATATTCTTATTGGAACGCGCCCCATGCCATACTCTTGAGGTGTTAAGTTACTGCACAGACTTATGGGATTGAGCAATTGAGCAATGAGCATGGGACGCGGACCCCGCTAGCAGGAGGTGGACGATCTGTGAAATACTGTTGACCGAAGCAAAGAAACGCCTGATATATAACGTTAAAATACAAGAGGAACTTGCAGGTAAGCGATAAAGCTTTGAAACGCTGTTGTTGTTCGTTTGTGGTCGCGGTCAAACCGTAGTTAGCGGGTCAAGTGAAATGGTCGGATTTGACACCCAAGTAAGAAGCAGGTAGCTAGCGTTATGTTAGCTCGCTCGGTTGCCAACGTTAGCAGCAGCAGCTGCAACTGTTTTGGGGTGAGATGCGTTGTAAAAACCCATTTTACAGTAACGTTATCGTTAACGCGTAGGCTCAGTCTGCTTTTCGCATTTATAATTTAAGGAATTAGCGACTAGATCGGAAGATGAGGCTCAACTTGGCATCTTCTTCGAATTTTCCGGTCCACCTTAAATGTTGCCCCAGTAGCTGTTACGTTCTGATTGCTGTAACGCTACAGACTTCAGAAGACAGCTGCGGCACTGTTTTTAAGGTGGGACGGACGATTCGAAGAAGCTGACAGGTAACGCAATAATCCAACTTCAGCTTTAAAGAATATTTTGGTGCTAATATTTTCACCACTAATGTTAAATGACCGAAGTAACGTCTAGAGATTCAAAAAGACTGTAAATCATTTTTCTAGTATTTTTCTTACTTCGAAAATTTACGAAACGGTGCATCTATTCTGTCAGCTAAAGCTAGGTTAGGTTAGCTAACCTAGCTTAGAGAGAGAACTGCTATCTTAGCTTCTAATTTACGAGGCCGAAGTTGGTTTCTTGTTCGTATTTTCCACCTTAAATTGCGCGTCGGGCATCAAAATATAACTGCTGCACCATTTATGGTGGCACGGGGAAATTGGCGCAAGAAGCTGGCGTGTAGGGAGCTGACTTCCGAATTAGCTAGGTTAGTTAGCTACGATAGCTAGTTAGCCAACTACTATAAACTCAGCACGACGAGTATTTAACTTCGCTCTCAAGCGGATCTGTCTTCTGATCAAACCTGAGGGTTTGCGAGGTGTTAGCAGATACAGACAACGCTGTAAAATGAACAGTTGTTGTTTATGTTTTGCTAAGAACCGTTAAAGCGTCGCTAGGTAACTTTAAACTGACAGGCGACGGGGCTAGCTAAGCTGTTGGTCTCTAATCTCTCCGTCTATCTCGTTAGAAATCAGTAGATATCTGCGGAGATTTGATTCGTCAGCAGTTAGCCTCTTATTAGCTTAGTCGGTGTCCGAATTGTCAGTGGACAGTCGCTGCTTGGCCTGTGTGTTCAGTACATTGCCTTAGTTAACCAGCAAACCTGTTTATTACTGCGTTTGACCTTCGTTTAATGCTAAGCATGGTGGGTTGGTCACTTTGTCTTGTTGGGGATTGACGATACACTTATCAGGTTCGATACGATGTCCTGTGCGACGGTTTTCGATATGGTTTGATTAAAAAAAAAACTTCAGGATCACTTGTGTTTTACTAGAGCTCGACTGTTTGACCGTACACATCATTAGTGGGATGTAATAACTCCATCACAACAAGCTTTTCTAAGCACATTGTGGATCTCATCAGTACTTAATCAGTTCTTAACTGCACATTTGATTAAAAAGAGAGCATAATTAGTCCTGCTTTATTGGGTTCATTGCAGCACAGTGTGAATGTTGAATAGTACTTGGATTCATAGTTTTGATAGTATTTTTAAAATGTGGCATTACTTTGGCAAAAAACATCCTGAAGTACCATGATGTTACATTGTCATATCTCCCACCTCTATGTACTAGACAGATTGTTTTTGCTTAGAAAAAATGCTGATTTTATCTAAGGACAATGCAGATTCAGAAATGTTCAAATAGCTGATGATCATCATGCATATAGACGCACACAGAGGCCAAATTTTGTTTGTTAATAGTGAGTACTTCACAATATGATAAATGAGATTGTTTGGAGAGCCTGAGAGGTGCAACTTTTTGAAATATATGAATTTACTCATTACCCCATGTTTGACCTCCACTGTTGAGCGTCAAGGGGAAATTAAGGCTGGCAACTTTGTTGTGTTATTGCCTCTCTGCACAAAGCCTCTACTTGTACAACTGCTGGAATAGAAACTGTCTGTAAAATCAAATCTAAGTGAAGGTAAAAGCTAAAACTGATTGCGGGTCTGCGCTACTACTGTAAGCACTGCAGTGACTTCCATCAGATCAAGCAGCTGTGAACTGTGGTTAGTAGTTACAGAGTGACAAGCTAATGAAGAATCATTCACTTTGAGGTTGTGTCCTAAGTTAGATGAGTAGAAATCTGCTGTGGAATAGAAGTCCTTTCATGTAGGGTGTAGCCGCTTTAGTGGTAGACTTGCTTGATGCCTCTGGGCCTCGGATCACAGGACTTTGACTGTTTAAGGAAATGAAAGAGACAACAGCTCTGGAACTGTACAGCTGCTGTTTTCCAGGTGCTGTGTGCCTTTGAGCAATCGTCCTCTTTTAGTTTCTAATACATGCTTTGACTGTAGAAGTGATTAGTAAATCCAAGCTGAAACAAAAGCCTCAGGCCAGGTGAAGCCATCTCAATTCCTGATAAGCTGGAGGCCCACACAATTCAGGCTGCTATATAGAGCATGCGCATACTGCTATATCATCAAACATTCTTGTTTTGACATCAACAGAGGAGTCCTTGATGTTGGAGGCTCTGCCCAATAAGCAGGTTCTTGACTCCAAAGACGTCAGTGTTTTTGGCTTAGACAACACTAGAATGTCTTGGTCAAGTTTTCCTCTGGCTTACCAATAACAGTAGGTGGACATGGGGTATGAGGGTACACTGTTTTAGTGAATGCATTCAGTGTCCAGTAGTGAAGGTTGGTGTACACTCAAAACCTTTACACCTACCTCACATCACCATCTCACCCTAGGGCATGCAAACATGTCCAACACTAGTGTTTGGTACACATCTGCAAGGATATGTGGTCATTGAGAAATTTTGAATTGAATACACCCCGCACAGTTTGCCAGTCCATTGCAGGGCCAGACAAGAGCAACCAGACAAAATGCTATCAGACCTTACTGTCAAAAACTCTGAACAAATTATTTTAATTTAGCATTTCACATGCTGTGCTGCACTAAGTCCAACAATATAGGAATTGGACTCATGCTGTCTTTCAGTGAAACATACAGTTGGTCAAGTGTTATTAAAAGTACTGATGATATCCACAATCATGGTTCGAAAAGCTTACTGTGACATAAATTATCATTATTAAAGATATATATCGTCATAGTTCCCATCCCTGCATGGTTGTTATGGCTCATGTTGTTTTGCAACATCCCAGTTAGTTCCATTTTTGCTGGCAGTATAAGTCGGCTACCTAAGCAATTAGCTGTCACAATCAAGCAAAGATGCTGTAGCACGCCCTGTGCTTCCCCAGGCTTGGGAAGAACGCTGGAGGCAGGAGAAACATCTGCAGCAGCCATAGTCTGTATTTTTTACACCCAAACACACTCGCTTATTAATGTGTAATTAAGGGAACCTATTAAATGATCAGTTTGAGTCTTTCCTTTTAAAACTAATCTATTCGATTAGCTAAAGAAAGATTCTTTGCCTTCGTTCCAAATTTATGTATGTATTTGTGTGGCAGTGACTGATTTGAAGGAAAATGGCCAGTGTCTTTATAAGAAGATTGGTGATCATGTGGTGGTTCTGGTTTATCCAGGCGATGCTGTATTGCTTGGTGTTTTAAGTGTAGATGAACCAGGCCGATATTGATCGCCAGTTGTTTTACAGCATAATTGGCTGATAGCTGATACTGATCAAGGGTTCTGCAGGTATTTGCACAGTGCTGAAATTTGAGGCTCAGCTTCTGCTTGTTGTTCCTCTCGTTAAAAAGGAGTGAACGAACTCTGGTTAAATACAGTCATTGTAACCCACTGTCATTCGTAGCCTGTCAGGTCTTGTCTGCCACATATTGTCTTTAACCTCCAAATTTTTTAGTCGATGTTTAATCGTCTTATAAGCTTTTGTGCTCTGCTACAAGATGTCTGCCACCATCCTGATGGACGTTTGTTTGGGCTGCCACCATGAAAACCGAGCTCTGATTGATGAGCCTGATTTTAACCATACAATGCAGACAATAGAGCAGGCTCCGCTTAAAGATGTATGCAGCGTCACAGTCTGTTAGTTTCAGATCCAGTGTAAAAGAAGGTATTAATATGCATGTATTCATTTTTTTTGTATTTACGTTTGTAAAAATCTGTGTACTCTGTCTGTATAGGTGTTTAGTCCTGTAGTCAAAAGGTCTGCATTTTCATCTAGCTTTTGAATGAGGTACTGCAGGGTCCTGTGACCAAGGAGCCTTGTGCTGGGCTGCAGCAGTCCTTAACTTGCAGAATATAACTCCTTTGTCACTAATTAGCTCTCAAGATTGGCTAAGTTAGAGAAATATTGCCCCAGTGCAAATTTGGTAGGGCTGTGATGGTATGGATTTTTTCTTACTGCAGTGAGAAAGCAACGTATCACCGCGGTGCAGTGAAGGTCTTTTCTTTTTCAAAGCAGGTCTGCCAAATAAATTTTTTAGGAGCAGGAGCTGGTGCACTTGCTCTTTCTCCAGCCTTCGACGCATGCATGGCACCATCTCCGTCATCGTAGCGCTCTTCGGGTACTGAGGGCATCTCCTCCAACGGCGCGTCTTTGACATCATATACAGGGTTGATGTCCTTGTATCTTGGGTCAACGAATGAGGCCTTTGCCAGCAGTCGCTGCATTGCAAGTGCATTGTATTTGTCTTCCAAGACTCCAGTCATTTTTATTTTCAGGTTGCGCGACAAATCCATGTCTTCCTTGGTTGGGAGTAGAAGATCCTCACTTAGTAACTGTAAGACTGGTTTCACAGAGGACGCTGTAATCCGCGACTTTCTTCTGCACTGCATTAACTGATTCTAGGACCTCGACGTCCTGCCAAGGCCTGCGCCGGTCATCCAACACACTTTTAATGGCTGGGGTTTGCTCAAGAATGCATTCCATCGTTGTCTGCGTAGTACCCCGCCTAGTAGGACAAACCTGTGAATGAATTAAAAACATAATCGTCTTCAAAGTACACTATTCATAAGTATGCTATGTTAACATTGGGCTGTTTGATCATTAAAATAGGCAGAAGAAATTCAGATTATTGGCCTGTCTGTAAATTTCGCCCAGTCATGTATTTAGTTGGCTATTTCGTTTCATATAAGTTTTGAAAAAAGGTATTATTATTAATGTAGTATTATTGTATTTTTTTATTTATAATGATGTATTTTGTAGTCTGTTGTGACAAGTTCGCACACTACAGTGCTAGGATTGCATAGGAGTAGAAGTTCAGGACAACTCACCAGAACTAAGCATTGCTGGGGCAAGTTGAGTTCAGTTTGTTCTTTCTGCAGCTTTCTCTTCTTTTGCCAGCTCTGCGAGAAAGTCATCACAAACCCGTGGCTCAGGCTGTGCAGTCTTTTTCGGTTTTCATTGTGTTGGTAACAGCTGAATGCAGATTATGGCCAAAGCAACTTGGCCTTTGCCAGCCAAGTTTACACACTGCAGCCACAATGTTGGCCCCATTGTCCGTTGTAATGCAGCGAGTTTCCTCTCGTCCAGGGACCACTCTTGGAGGGAGGACCGGAGGGCTTCTGCCAAGTTGTCACCCGTGTGGCTTTCTAGCATGAATGCGGTCACCAGGCACTTTGATTTTAGTTCCCAGTTTGCACTGAGATAGTGGACGGTCAGGCTCATGTATGGCATCATTCACGCTAGACCACATATCCGTTGTCGCTGAGAAATGGTCAACGTCTTTCAAGTCTCGTATGATGCCATCCTTCACTGTTAGATTGCAGGGATCGCTGTTTGAAAAAAGTACTCTCGGTCGTGAAGTACATATTGTTTATTGAAAGCCTGCAGCATGGCTTTGAACGCCAGCTTCTCAACAGTATGAAACGGCACCATTTCTTCAACCAAATAGAGAGTCACACTGTCAGTAAGTGTTCATCACTGGTTGCTGTCACGCTGGTACATCGCTCCTCTCGCATAGACCTTGGAGAGTCGCTGCTGACCTGAGGTTGTACCTCCTCCTGACGCAGGTGTCCTGTTGCCAAGTTTGGCAAATACAGAAGGTTAAAATACAGATGGTTAATTCTAAGATGTGATCTTAGATTGGTCGTATTTCATCTTGAGATGGATACTTTTTTTCTGCAAATGCGGCATATTGCCTCATTCATATTCGCTGGCGATCCCTTGTCATTTCGATCAAAGCCAAAATGTGCCCAAATTGGTGACGTCGTATTTGGCTTGGAAGTTAGATCTGTGGCTGTTGTTGAATTGAGTAATGTGGGCTCAACAGTCATCTGCATGCATGCTACCATGTAAGAAATGTGCTTTTTCGTTCAGCACAAAGGAATTAAAATCTAACTGCTTTTATTTTTGTGTACTGTGTGTGTATATACTTTGTTACACTGAATGTTATCTGTAGGTATCACAAGTACCCAAACCTAGAAATAATTAAAAATAATCACACACAAAAAGAAACCCCCCATTTATTTAATGAACTGTCCCTTTCCCTCACGTGTGTTATCATCACAGCCCTAAAATTTGGGCTGAAAATCTTGTGATTCCGATAAATGGCTGATCAATTACTCCATCTCTAGTTTGAAGCTATGACCTGCAGCACCTAGTCATGGCTATTATGCTGCATGTAATTTGATGGTTTCTGTATATTTTGACAAGTGCCTGCAGCTGTTCTTCAGTGAACCTTTAAAAGGACTTAAGCCACTATGGGTGGAAATCTTTGCAATATAATGTTATTTTTTTTACTTTCGTATGTTTTAGAGTTTCCCTCAAGTTCTTTTTTTTTTATTTTTATATTTGAAAATAACACATTTTATTTTGACCAAAAAATAATCACATGCTCTTCAAAAATATTCCAAGAATAACAGCAGTCGAATAATTTCCTTAAGATTTTTTGCACTTCTGCTAGATTTTAAAGCCACATTCTTTCTGTTGTATTTCTGCTTGTGTAGGCTGAGCCATGAGGAGCTGTCTGCTGCTGCTCCCTGCCCTACTGCTGCTGCTGACCCTGCCTGACACCAGGGGGCGATACAATGACGACTTTGATGATGGCGAAGACCTAGCTGAGTTTGATGATAATGACTTTGCTGAGTTTGAGGATGTTAATGAGGACCCAACAGTGGAGGTGGAAAGTGAGCCTCCTCCAAAGCCAGCGCCGTCGTCCATACCTGTAGAAGACGATGAGGATGAAGCCACGGTGGAGATTGAGGATGGGCAAGATGAATTTGAGGATGCAGATGCACAGGTGAGTGTAAGGTGCTTTCTAGGCTCAGTTGTAAGTCAGGGCTTTGCATTTTGGGTTACTGTTATTGCATCAGCTCTTGGGTCATTTAGATGAGCGTATTATCACTGTTATAACAAAAGATTAACATTAATATCATTATGCTGATAACAATTTGTATCTGGTCATTTCTGGGCAGTTTGTGTTCCATTCATTTATTAAGTGTTCACACAGTTTTATTATTTAACATAAAATTACTTTACAGGTTTGCTTTTGAGGTTGAGGCTATGCTTGGACAAAATTTTAAAGGGCCCATATTATATAAAACTGGACTTGCCTTTAAAAAATTAACTAAAGAGTTTGTTGTAGTGTATGCATTGTTGGTTTCAAAATACATCTTTCTGTCCCCAGTCCTTATATGAAAACTAAGCTGTCAAATTCAGTTTTTGTGATGTCACACAAACAGTTACACCTATTCAGCCCCACCCATTCACACTGAAGTTATAAGCAGTGTTTCAGCCTGCGACACTTTTTGAGCAAGGCACGATATTAGAGTCTTAAAGGACCCATACTGTGTCAAATAATTGTTTTACATTTTTTTTATTTAAAGCCTTTGACAATTTTAACATAGTACATCAAAGTTTCAAAAGATGTTCATTCTCCAGTCCATACAGTGCATGTATGAAAGCTAAGCTGCCAAAACAGCCCATTTTGAATGAATGTGATGTTATGAAAACCAACACATTTGCACACAATCTCCTGGTCACCCTACAACTGTTTGGATCTGCCTGGTCATACTGAAGTTATAAGGAGTGTTTCTGAATGAGGCATAATGCAAGGCAGCCAGCTAGAATAGATTACTCTTAAAAGCACAGCAACAAATACAGCCTGTTTAATTTTAAGGGAAAAAAGTTGGAAAATGGTCATGTAAAAATGAAATACAATAGTGCCTGGTATGTAAACTCACACACATGTGGGCCTTTTATTTATAGTTTTCCTTTCCATAAAGTAGGGTATGGAGGCATTAAATGATCCCCAAACTGACTGCATCTACATGGTCCTTTGACTTTTGCTGCATGTGTAACTTCTGTCTGCTCTTTCAGGACCAGGACATGTACAGCAAGTATGACAAAGACGAGTTTGAGGGTTACGAGAAGACCAACTCGCCCTTCAAGGACACCCTCATCTATCAAGATGTAAAAGATTTTTCAGTTTTGAAAGACATGCATATGTACCCTTCATAAATATACAGTGAGAAACACATAAGCAAGAAAAAAAAACAAAGTACAAGAAAAATAAAGTGATCAGAAAAATAAGATAAAATGAAGAGTTAAATAAATCAGTGTGTAACTCAGGTGCTTTAAGGCCATTTATAGTTGTAAAAACAGCTTAATACAGGTAGCCAGTGCAGTCCTTTCAAGAACAGGCTGATATGAGTGTTTTTTTTGAGTAAGAGTCCTTGCTGCTGCCTTTTGTAACAGTTGTTGAAGATGCATATTACTTTTTTATTTTTATTTTTTTTATTATGAAGCCCTGTGAAAAGTATATTGCAAACATTAGTTCCACTTATGACATTAGTCAGTTCCTACTCCCACCATTTAGAGCTACATAAAACAAGGAGCTTCAAACAAGGAGAGTGGAGAGGGAAAAAAGTGATATATTTATCTTGTGTATGTGTTTTAGGTCCCAGCACATCTCCAGAATAGCTGGGAGAGCTACTACATGGAGATCCTGATGGTTACAGGCCTTCTGGCCTACATCATGAATTACATCATTGGCAAAAATAAAAACAGCAGACTGGCTCAGGCTTGGTTCAACTCCCATAGGGAGCTGTTGGAGAGCAACTTCGCTCTTGTTGGTAATTATCTCCTCCTCTCACTCTTGCCTTGGTGTTCTCGCTCATCATCACCTGCATTTCTCACTTTTCTTTCATCTCTTATTCACTGTAGTTCTGTTCTTTTGCATTTTGTTGCTGTCTTAAGCTTCTATTAATATTTTAACATAATATTTCACCATTAACTGCACTACAGTTCCCAGCATGCACTGCCACATAGTGTGCTCCCACCCCCTCCCCAACAATCATCTATGGGACTGTACCACAAAAAAAAAGATTCCTGGTGTTTAGTTCAGGCAAATGGGCAGTTTTAGAAAACCCACTGTACACTGGGGACATTTAAAGAGGTTTAACAGTAACTGCAGCTAATGTAGTTTATATCAAATAATTTGTTTTTATTTAAGATATATTTTTTTAATCATTCAAGTATTCAGTTTGTGTTTTGGTGCTGTTGGGGGTCATGGCAAAATGTTTTAAAAAATAAAAATACAGCTGGCCCACGGACTTCTTGAGATTTTTTTTTTTTAAAATGTGATTCTTTTAGTGGTTGAATTTGACTCCAGCAGTTCAGTAACTGCCACTGATGCCAAAGTACAGGAGTATAAACTGGATTTAAGGTCAAGATTCGAAGACCTCTGCCTTAAATTTACAGTTTTCTAAGATGTTTTCTGTGCTGGTGCTGTATACATGCTGCTGTGCTGAGTTTGCTGATGTTGCTGCTGTAGGTGATGATGGCACAAGTAAGGAGGCCACCAGCACAGGCAAGCTGAACCAGGAGAATGAACACATCTATAATCTGTGGTGCTCAGGACGTGTCTGCTGTGAAGGAATGCTCATTCAGCTCAAGGTACTGTAGGTTATGTGTTATTAAAGCGTATGACGTGACGTGGCCTTTAAGCTAGAGCCCAGTTCACCGCCCTTTCTAACTTAAAGTTCAGTTAATCACTTAGATTAAATCAGGAAATTAGTTGTTTTTTAAATTTTTTTTTTTATTATTTTTTTTACAGTTTCTGAAAAGGCAGGACCTACTGAATGTGCTGGCCAGGATGATGAGGCCAACCTGTGATCAAGTGGTGGGTGTACAAACGCAGACAACCTAGATCAGCTGGATTATATCCTAAGGGTTTGTTTGGATGAGAAATTGAATTGTCTTGTCCTCGTATCCCCAGCAAATCAAAGTGACTCTGAACGATGAGGACATGGACACGTTTGTTTTTGCTGTGGGCAGCCGTAAGGCCATGAGCAGGCTGCAGAAGGAGATGCAGGACCTGGTGAGGAGTAGATTTCTGTAGTTTGTGGCAAAAATAAGATGCGCATTTGTACATCAACCAATTTTCCCTGCTTCTTTCTGCTTGTTTTTCCTTTTTTTTCTTGTTTGGTTTTTCTTACATTCTGGCTTTCTTGCTCTTCTCATCTTTGTTCTTTTTTCTTTGTCTTTCGTTTTTGTCTTTTTCTTTTTTGTCTTTCCTGTTTTCCAGAGTGAGTTCTGCGGGGACAAGCCCAAGTCGGGGGCGAAGTACAGCCTCCCTGACTCTCTGTCCATCCTGTCAGAGATGGCTGAGGTCTCGGATGGAGTGATGGACAGCAAGGTGAGCTGAAGCCTCTTGTCTAGCAGCAAAGTTTGGACCAGGCTTTTTTTCGAGAGATATAGTGAGGAGCAAAAATATTGTCACAGGGAGATGAAATGGGATGTATTTGTATTACAGGTGCAAGTGGGCAGTATGACAATATTGTTATCAGATCAAAACATGAGCATGGAACTGAAATACAGAACATCAGTTTTTGTTTCTGGGCGCTGTTGTCCAAACAACATTAGTTATAATGTGTTTTTTAACCTGTTTTGGCTGAGAAATATTTTTAATAGCAGTGCGTGGCTGCTTCACTCGTCTTCATTAATATGTACCTGATGATCGTAGCAGCCGAATTCAGAAACATTTTGTTTTCCCACGCCCAAGCAAGTCCCTCTGAACTTATTGGACAGAAGATCATAATGTAGCAATACAAAGACCTGAAGTATACTGTACACTTATCCAATGAGTTAATCATAATGCAAAGGTGGTAAGTTGAGACTGGCTTACCCAGCTGACTGGGGAAACTGAAGTATTAACTTGCTCAAAAAAGCACCAACTGAAAAAGGCCACCGTAAAAGCCTGGCAAAGCATTCCTTATTAAGTCATTATATAAAAGCTGTCCTTTTGAATTTTGATATTCAGATCATGTCGTTCTTGAGTTCATTTTGAGCATCTGTCTTTCAGATGGTACATTACATCACCAACCATGCCGACAAGATAGAGTCCATCCATTTCTCGGACCAATTTTCTGGTCCAAAAGTTATGCAAGAGTAAGACTTTTTAAAGTAATATTTCTGTGCTTACCCATATTGGTGTTAAAATGTAATACATTTTGTTAACTGCATACATGTTATGATCCTGTGTTTTAGGGAGGGCCAGCCTTTAAAGCTCCCTGAGACCAAGAAAACGCTGCTGTTTACATTTAATGGTAAGAGATATGCAGAGCAAGTCCAGATAAACTTCTATTTCTAATTCTTTATAATGGAGACTATTACTGAACTGTATGTTGTTAAACTACAACTTTAAACTACAACGTTAAATATAAAAAGTTGTATTGATTTTGTCTTTAGTGCCTGGGATGGGTAACACATCTCCCAAAGACATGGACAGCCTGGTTCCCCTGATGAACATGGTGATCTACAGCATCGACAAAGTCAAGAAGCTGCGCCTCAACAGAGAGGTGAGCGCCCACAGACTGAGATACATACTCAGACAAACTTTTCAGCACAGTGAGAAACAGTGAAAATCATTTATTAAGAAAACACTAGTATTTATAACTTGAATATTTCAGTGTCTTCTTTTATAACACTTGCTGTTCGGTGTGACACTGATGCATTCCCAGTTTGTTCTCAAATAGGAGGTCAGAACTAAAAACTGACACATTGAAATAGTGCTGCTGTTTGTTGCTTTTGTTTTTTTCCCCCCTTTTCAATCTGAACATTTGGATTTAGGGGAAGCTGAAAGCGGATCGTAACCGTGCCCGTGTGGAAGAGAACTTCCTGAAGCAGACTCATGCTCAAAGGCAGGAGGCAGCGCAGACGCGCCGAGAGGAGAAAAAGAGAGCGGAGAAAGAAAGGATCATGAATGAGGAGGACCCTGAGAGACAGCGCCGCCTAGAGGTGTGGGAGAGAGAGATGGAAAATAAGGCATTAAATTATGAGGAACTAATGAGGAGGGTTGAAAATCTTAGACTTTTAACAATGACTGGTTCATGATTCTTTAAGGGGCATTGTGGCCCAAGAGTTTGCAGTTCATGTAGTGTTAGTGTTTGACAGAATTCAGGATTTGATATTGTTTACATCATTTTTGTTAATCAGTGTCCTCACTACGGCACTCAGATACATCATGCAAATCCCTGTGGTGTCAACCAGTCCTGCCTGCTAACTTAGACACTGAGCAGTAGCCTAATAAATGTAAATAATCTAATACTCATTGAGCAAAAAAAAAAATCAGCGCTTCTGATAATATTGAGCATAGAAGTGGACGCCAGAGACAATTTATTTTATTTATTTATTTTTTAAGCCTTTCAAGCAGAGAAAATTTGACAACCTGAGGTAATGCAGCCAAATAGCTGGGTAGCTAAATTTGTAAGTGATACATGAGCTTTTTTTTAGTGATCTGCCTTCTTTCAACAACATTTCAAAATGGTCTGGTCCCAAAAATTCACCCAAAGCGGTTCTTAATTTCTTAGGATTCCTGTTCATTTTCAAGATGCATCATCAGAAAGGGGCCCTGTTCTTTATACTACAAAATCTGTCTAGAGCAGTGGTCGCCAGTCTTGGTCCTGGATATCTACCTTTTTGCGGAGTCTAGTTCCAGCCACATTCTGCCACTCCTGCTCCAGCTAATTAACTTCTACAGAAGTTTTTGGCTGAATCAGATGCATAAGTGTTTAGTAAGGGCATGGGGGGGAAGGGGAAAAAAAAAGGTTTTTATTGGAGTGTGTTGGTGACCACCGTGGCACATCTGTAGGATGTGAGTAAGCATGTTTACAACAGGTGTCAATGATTTTAAATTTCTCATTTTGACCAGAGAGTCTTCAGGAAATGGTTCACCCTTGGTGCGTTTGTGTTTTATCATAATTCTCTTTTCCTCTTTCAGGAAGCTGCTCAGCGTCGAGAGCAGAAGAAACTGGAAAAGAAGCAGATGAAGATGAAGCAAATTAAAGTGAAAGCCATGTAAAAACAAATCGCACACCCCACTTCCACAGCTCCTGGCATCTGAGAGAATGTACCCACTACTTCCATTGCTCCTGCCTGTAGACTCTCAGCTTCTTATAAGAATGTGCATCGTTTGGGTCGCTGCTGCTTTAGCCACAGAAACGTTGTCCAGTCGGAATAACAAAATTAGTTTTTAATTAACATTTGTGAAAAAATTGTAAAGGTGACCTAGAAAAACTGCATATAAGCAGTTTGAAAAACCGCACTGTTGTGCAGTACTTTGCTTGGTGACTGCCAGTCAAGGATCAGTACTCCATAGTCCTGCCCTACTCCTGCTTATTCCTCTTGACATTTGTCCTTTCTTTATTAAAGATATCAATAATTCAGAAGAAATATGGAGACAAATTTATGCTATTGAATTTCAAATTTGTGTATGTATGAAAATATTTTGTCAGATTTGCAGAAATCTTTTAGGCCGAGTATAATTCTGTTGGCAAAAAAGCTACATAATCTTCTCCAGCCCAGTGCGCTCCTGTGGGTCAGTACTGGCCAAATCCATGATCCATGGTTTCATGCAGCACAATCAACAAATTCTTATCCAGCACTCTTTACACTACGTGGCTGCGGTGTTCTTCCAGCATGCTTGTGCAATACAGCATTTCTCTAGAAATTTCCATTGATATTAATTCAACTAGATGAGTTAAAGGAGCACTCCAGCATTTTTAAAGTGTGCGTGTGCGTATATATTGTACAGTCAGTTACCATGAACAATTGACACATTTCCTTGTTCTGAAGCCAAAACCACACAGACTCAAAGCTCATTTATTGTAGACATCACTGGGTAGTTGTAGAATTCTGTGTATAATGCTTGATATATGTGTCCGTTTGCTGTGAGTTCTTAACTACAGCATGTTATGGGTCTTGGGATGAGGTAGAAATTAAAGAATTGTTTTGTCTTGCATTGTTTTATCTGACTTTCCCCAAATTTTTCTGGTAACTATGACAATCAAGTAGAGCCAGTGAAAACTCAGTCCACAACCCTACACTAGTAACAAATACGTCTGGAAAACTAGTTCCATCTCTGGAGAAAAAAATCCAGTTCTTCAGATTGATAATTTACATTAAAGATGCAAAAAAATATATTGTTTTGATTCACCGACACAAGCTAACAAGCAGATGCTGAATTGTCATGTCAGTTTTGACTCAGCTGTTTTTGTTGTTTCCAGAGTTCAGAGAAATAAATTGTGCTCCATGGTTATTGACTGTATAACAGATGTCAGATGGAGACTAGGTTGGAAAAATGCTGAAGTATTCCTGTAAAGCAGGGGTCACCATCCTTCCTCCTGGAGATCTACTTTCCTGCAGAGCTTTGTTCCAACCTGCATCTCCTGGACTGATTCTCAGGGTCCCTCCAGAACATCATTTTTGCTCCAACTCATATACCATAAGGGTAAAGTAAAAATGTGGACCTTCTGGGGGGTCCCTAAGGACCACTGCTTTAAACCACTTCAACTGTGCAGGGGAAAGAGATGTGTGGCCCTTTCATATCAGAGGCTGATGTTTCTTCAGTCTGTGCTGTTCTCATTCTCCTACTCTTGTCTCAGAGCTGTAGCATTTGCTGCTTTTAATAGCTGTTTTGAGGGGCTTTTAAACAGGAGCTGGGTGGGCAAGGAAGCACATGCTGTGTTTTTATAAAAATGCTTCCCTCTCCTTTTTTTGCAAGTCCTCTTTTATACACATACTTTTTTTTTTTAAATTAAACTAATAAAGACTCAGCATGTCTGCTTGTCATTATTGAGCCAATGCAATCTGTATATGTATTTAATACAAGTAACAGTTTCATTTTATCTTTTAAGTGTGCGGTTAATCTCGGCATTGCATGGATGTGTTCACTCTGGCGCTTATGAGAGATTCTTCACTTCAACCTTTTTTCTGTAATATTTTGTCTTTTTCTTCAGAGACAGCGAGCAGTCCTAAATAAAATGTGCACTGAACATTTTAACTACAGCAACCGTCTTAATCTTTTGTGGGAAAATGCATGCATTTCTTATTTTTTTGCTTCCTTAAATAACCTCCCTCTCCAAATTACACTGGCATTGAGGTAGCAGTAAGTAGCTTCTTCGTTGCACTTGGGCAGTGCAGGTTTCACGTGGTCCAGTGCGGCTTCAAAGAATCCTTATCTATGCTTCAGGCCGGTTTTCTGAGCATGGATTTAGACTAAACTGTAATTTCAGTTGTGAATATTGATTAGAAGCCCTGCTTTGTCTAAACAGTGTAGTGTGGTTGAGGTTGTCTTCCAGCTCATTTGTGTTTCCTCATGCTTATCAATACAATTTTTTTTTTTAATTTCTCTCTATTGCAAAGAACATTCTCCTTTCTAAACACCTCTAAAAACCTGAAACTTGAAACCTGAAGTTGCCCTGTTAAAGGGACTTTAAAAGCTGCACATATGTTTTTTTGTTAAAATTGAAGTCAGGAATAAAACATGCTAAAATATTTTTGCACACTGTTGTGAGCCACCCTGTAAAACCAGACATAAATTAAAAGTCAGAGGCGTCGGGTCAGTTTTTGCAGTGTTTTTCAGGCCACATCAAACATATTTACATATGTACAACATTCACACAAAGCAGCTTGAAAGTCTCGTTTGATGTTTAGGCCACAAATGCAAAATCAGTATTATACTGATGAAAATATGACTAGCAGACAATTCACTCACATCCTCAGACACATCTTTCACTACATTTTGACTGAGTTGTCTTTGAACCCCTTTTTTAGCAGTCACAATCATCAGAGTCATCTGCTTGTCTCCAGAGCACAACCATCATTACAAACCGTTGTTCTGCATGGTGTGTGGAATTACACATTTTCACCAGAGGGGTCTCCAAATCCCCAAAAACTTACATAGTGCAGCTGTGTTAGCCTACGGGAAATTAATATAAGAAACTTAATGCAACACTTAATGCACAGTTAAGAAACTTCATGCAACACAAGATTTACTTAGGACAGATTGAAAACACAAGGGCATATCTTTACATCTCTAACATGCTTGGCATTGAGCCTGATGTCCTTTAGCCCCATGTGTGGCTGCGTCACAGCATCCAATTCTATAAGCAGTGGCTTTGCATGTGCAGCTGAACACCTGTGTAAGCAAAGGGTGTAACTTAAAGTAGCTGGATTCACTAATTAGAAGGCCTGTGTAGATGCCTATGGGACAAATGGTATATAAGAAATGTTCACAGGATGTGCACACTTTTACTTCTCATTTAATAAGCTCATATAACCATGTTGTAGCACTGCAAGATGTAGGATACAATGACTTTTCAAAAGTGATGATCATGCAAATGCTGGCATACTTTGAACTTTTTTTTGGCTTTGGAAAATAACGTTGCTACCGTTTTTAATACTCGAATCAGTTTTATTGAAAGTCTGTATGTCCTCTATGACTTTTTTCCAAAATTCTGAATCACAATCAACTTTATCTATTTATAGGCATTTGGCAATAATGGCAAAGTTAAGAAAGTGCAGACATACAGTAAAAATAAAGGTTCACGTACAACGCAATGATATAGTAAAAGTCCTTTGTATTTGTTTTGGCTCACTGAGAACAATTATTGCTGTAGGAGAAAAAAACTTTTTAGATGTGCTGTTTTTCTTGAGCGTAGCTTGTAGAATATGCTTATTCACAGGTGCCCGTCCGTGGTCTATAGCAGCGGTTCATCTGCTCTGCGCTAGTATAACTGGGCTGATGCGAGCTGAAGTCTGAACATTTGGTACCAATTGTGGCCGTAAGTTGTTTTAGCAGTGTGGAAGAGGACAGCAGTACATGGCTTCATATTACAGCTCACTTGGGGCTTTGCCTTCAGCTAGGATTAGTGACACTGAGCTGCCTCTCAGCAATGTCAAAGTATGACGTTTGTCACATTTCTTAAAGCCAACCTAGAATATTTTTTTCCTTGTTACTTTGAGTCCCTGGTCATATTAAGCACAACTCATATATAGGTATGAATATCACTTAGAGAACAAAATTGATGACAACATTTTTTTTCCCTCAAAATGGAATTTCGTCGCCTAAAACACTGCTTGACATTTGATTGTCACTGTGGAAGAATATTAACCTATAATATTATTTTTCACCCGTCACCCCCTCCGATCATGGAGAGAAGCGCTCAGCTGGCTCAGAGACCCTCCCTGATATGGCACACTACAGAAGGAAAGTGCTATTTCATGCTCACACTGACCTGCTGTCGCTTCTGGCTGGATTTGCTTCCAGTAACAAGTTGCCTGTTAAACCACCATCACATCGTCACATTAGCTGTCACTGTGGAACAAATTCCAACAAAATCTGATTTGATCTGGTTAGTGTCACATCCAGACAAACAGGTTTCTTAAAAGTGAAATAGAATGCAGAAAAAAGAGTTTAGAAGAGTGTGAGTCGTAAGTGAAAGAGAGATCAGCTAAATATCCAAGTTTGTGTGCCAGTCACTGCAACAAAATATATAGGAGAGGCAGTCAGCACTCACATAACATTACACAGGACATCTGGATGTTTTTTTTTCTTTTGACAAGGCCAAAGTGTCTCTGTTCTTCTTCATGAGTGGTTTCCCACTGGAAATGGTTCAAAAAGTGCATTACAGCATTCCGGATTTCATTCCGAAGATGAAATCCACCCATTTTCTTTATTACTGCTAAATGCATCTGTTCTTCTTTATTCTATTTCTTCATCTATCCCCATACCACGTTACAGAGACAAAGCATAAACACAGCAGAACAGGGATTTAAAGGCATTACAAGGACTTAGACATAGGCAGGAATTAGGACCAGGAAAAGACTCATGAAATATTAGAAAACATGATTAAACACAGATTTAAAATAATATTTGTAATTACACGTAACATAAAATAATGTATCCTTGACATAAAATGACATCCTCTACAGGGAACGCACTTAAATCTGACTGTCTACATATTTTAGTGCATAGTTTATATTTATTTACTGAGTTTAGCATTCAAAATGGTTCTTTATATGACTGTTGCCTTTACTGAAGATAAAAACCCAAACAGAAAACAAGATATTCTGGAGAAACACTATCCATATGGTCGCTAGGAGTTCTTGACAATACCACAGAACCTTTGACGAGCCATTTGGAACGACATGTAGACATCTACCCAAGCTTACCCAACAAGCTGCAAAGAAAAATCAGTGATGTGACAGTCCCAGAGATCAAGAACAGCAATGTTATCGAGGGAAACTCTATGCACTGAAACGTAAACCAGTCTTCCACAAACACAAATCTATAAGTAAAAATGCAGACCTGAGGCAGAAAGCACACCACCGTCAGCACCAGGACACTCTTTACAGGAACTGTAAAGAGCCATTACAAGACTTCGCTGAACAATAAAGTCATGAAGGTCGTCATTAAGAGTGATGAGCGTAACTGAGACACTGTAGAGGACGCTGCTAAAGTTTAAATTGAGGAAAAAGACTTTGCAGAATGAGAAAGATGAGACTTGTCTTCTCTTATATTTCTGCCTGAACTCCCAGACCACAGCAATGGTCAGGGGAAAAACTGGTATCGCAGCTACAAGTTTAAAAATGGCCATGAGATGTGTGTGGGGTCCACTACAAGCAATGAAAACACCATCTGAGAGTAGAGTTGTATTTTCATCTTGGGAGGTCATTGTCTCGTTGCTGTTGTAGTGAAGATGTCCAGTAAAAGCAGTGTGTGTCTGCTTTGGTTGAGGCTAGTCTTCTAGTGATGGTTATCAGAAATGGTCCTGCACTCAAATGCAGCTAGTGACATCAGCAAAACCTGACACAATGTCCATGTGCCACGCCCAATTGGTGCTGAAGAGCTAGTTCGCAGTAACAAACTGATACAATAAAGTACTACTGCTACTGTGGATGTTGTGATACGGTAATCAGGTTTTGATGAAAGCTAGTGTTTTACAGAGTTGGTCATTTTGATTTTATTTCTGGATTATTTTAAGACAGAGGCTCCCAACTCTGGTCCTAAGGCTCTACCATCCTGCAGAGTTTAGTTCCAAGCTTAATCTAGCACACCTGATTGTCAAACAAGACATTCAGAAGCATCTGAATATTAGAGATGGATTAGAAACATGATCTCTTAAATATGTGAGAAATACATCTAGTCCTATTAAAATGTCACGTTGTCAGCAAATGGAATCACCAAGGAACATGATAAAAAAAACGGAATGATGGTATATTTAGTGTCAAAACTGAACCACAGCAAAGTTACAGAAGGAATTAACAAGACTTGTCTAAACTACAAGGACACGAACGTCTTTGTTAAGAGTGATGAGCGTAACCGAGACATGGTTGAGTTTGGACCTTTGGAAGTCTGGTGAATTTGCTTCTGGAATATTTTTTAGAGATTTAGGCCCAATCGCATTTCTTAGTTTTACCCCTCCCCCTTGTTTTCAAGTGTCACCTTACCCATTGGAACTGAGTTAAAAGGGTTAGTGGTTGAAATCTTCCCCTACAAAATGGGAACCTCGAATAAAGAAGAAGATTACTTCATTAACAGCCACTAGCGCTGCTCTGTAGGCGACTGTGCCAGTCTGCAGTGACAGTGCAAGACAAGTTCAGCTCCTCACCACTAAGGTTTAGTCACATTTAGGGCATCATATGCTTTCAAAGAGGGCAGACAATAAGACAATTATTTATTATCACTCACCACTAATTCTTCAGTGATATGAAGCTGAAGTCAGATAGCCACCAGCTTCTTGTTCAAATTTTCCAGTTCCACCTTAAATCATTTAAGGTGGATCAGGAAATTCATATAGCTAGCTAGCTACTGAGACACCAGCTACTACTAGTGATTTTTTATGCTTTTATGAAGAAAAGGACCTTAATACGTTGAAAGACATTAAACTAAGACAATACAGTGTTTCTTGTAATTCATTTAACAGAGGAAATACTCACGTTTGGCGGTTTCTTTGGTTGCTTGTGCAGCCATCTTGTCTTTTTCTGCCATAACATTCTGTTTGGAGTGTGCATCTGAAAAACCTCCGATTGGAGGGTCATGTAGCCCTAACACTTCACCCTACTCCTCTATTTCAACAAAAATCAGAACACCCTATCCCTAAGTGTGAATGCGCAAAACTGAAAGATAAGGGCTAAGCAGGGGGTGAAATGGGATTGGGCCCTTGTTTTATCACAGTAGAACTATAAACTATAGAACTATAAACAAGTGTGAGCTAACACGCATCCCATAATCGAGTACAGTAATATAGAAGCAAGAATTCAAGTCTTGAATGAGCAAAATGTGATTCTCAGTTTACCTACACAATACAGGAACAGTAAAGGTGAGGCAAAATCACACACTGTGGGAAGCAACATGACCAAGGGGTACTCGTGACACAAAAACGTCCCTGAGTCCGTTGGTTCTATAAACCTGTATGTGAAGAAGCAAACTTGGGGCATGTAGTACACCACCATCCCCACCAGGATGCTCAGAATGATCCAGAAGGCCCTTCTCTTGGCAGGGCTGAGTGTTTGGTTGCTGCTTCCAGGTTTGGCTGAGTACAAGGCTCTCAGTGTGGAGATGCTGAAGAACACGACGGCAGGAAGACTGACATAGAACGACAGCATGCAGACGGGGTGATAATAGTTAAGATTATAAATGACTGTTATTAGCCATATGACGAAAGCATACACCCAGACTGGTGCGGTGCACAGCAACGGCCGATGACGCGTGTTCTTGACAGCCATGTAGGTCACTGGGTGAACCACTGCTAAATAACAGTCCACACAGATGGCCACTAAGAACAAGGGCAGCGCGGAAAGGCATGGACAGTAGAGAGCATCAATAAAGTGGCTATTGATCTGACAAACATGCAGATCTACAAGTGGAAGCAGTAGTTCACCAACACAGTAGCAGACGCAGATGAAGTTGATGTGCAGTAGAGTGACTTCAGATAGTGAGGTGGAGGTGATGCTGCTGTCTTGTCTGTAGTTTCTCTTCAGAAGTTCCACAATAACAATAAGATAGATGGGAAAACTACAGATAACAAACATATAATTCTTGATCATCTTCAGTACCATGTAAGTTCTGCTGCAGGAACCAATGGCTGAAGTCAAGTTTTGATTGTGTGGTAGTGTCAGATTAGCTGCCCCTGAATCCATGTTTTGGTGTTCCAGCAGCGTCCTCTGAACTTCACAAACCAGTCAATCTGGATGGCAAAAACAATGGCACTATTCAGGCCAAACAGCAAACCACCCCTTTTGTTCATTACCACGTAGGTCAACCATCAGAAGGCAAAATAGGTTTCATAATTTATATGAATTTCACATCCAAATTGGTTGGTTTATTGAAAATATCGGCGCCATCTCATTTGAAAGCCAGTCCTGACATGCAACCCTATCCACTCAATGAATACAAAACACTACATAAACAATATCAGCACATGTAATCATTGTAGATATGATAGAAAGCAGTATGACGGCATATTTACATACAGTGCCATGAGTTAAGCATAGAAAAGCAGTGACCCATATAAATGACAACCGCTGATTAGCATGATTGAACTGATATGATGATATAAAATACTAACGTTATTGTTGATGTACGGCTACAGAAAACTTGCGGTGTTGGTCAAATTAGGTTTTTGATAAGCTTGTTCAATATCGCTACTGTCAGAACAAAACCTCACATCTCCGAAATGGCAACTTTACAGTAGAAGGAAAAAAAAACATACTCAATGGAAGTCAATGGAACCAGACTATTTGTCTAAGTCATTTTGGGATGTTTCTTGTGGTCCACTCATCCCAAAATTAACACACAATGTAAAAGCCAACAGGTACTTTCAAATTATGCCAAAAATAAAAAATATAACATACAAGATTTTGTTCTGAAGTGAAGCGAAATGCTTCTGAAAACCTAGTATAATGATACAATCATGATGTCACATTCATAAAACCAAGACAAGAACTATGCAGAAATATGAACTACAGTCCAATCAGGTTTAGTCAAATTGCTCCTTGGATATTTTATGATATTTAGTGTAAACATACAATCATGTTGACATCATTCATCAGCATCCCATACATGAATGCAAGAATATTAGGACAAGAATTCAAGTCTTGATTGAACAACATGTGGAACCCAGTTTACCTACACAATACAGGCACAGGCATGTAGTACACCACCATTCCCACCAAGATGCTCAGAATGATCCGGAAGGCCCTTTTCTTTGTGGGGCTGAGCGTTTAGTTGCTGCTTCCAGGTTTGGCCGAGTACAAGGCTCTCAGTGTGGAGATGCTGAAGAACACGACGGCAGGAAGACCGACATAGAACAACAGCATGCAGACGGGGTGAAAGTAAGAGAGTTGGTAAATGACAGATATTAGCCAAATGACGAGAGCGTACACCCAGACTGGTGCACTCGATGAGGCAGGTTCTCGATCAGCAGCACTCGATGAGGCAGGTTCTTGACAGCCAGGTATTGCACTGGGTGAACAATTGCTACATAACAATCGACACAGATGGCCACTAAGAACAAAGGCACTGCAGTAAGGCTTGGACTGTGGAGACCATAGAGAAAGAGGTAATTAGCCTTAAAGAGATTCAGCTCATTAAGAACAACCATCGGGACATACACATAGTGCCAGATGTTGATGAGGCTGATGTGCAGGAGGAAGGCTTCGGACAGCGAAGAGGTGGAGGAGGCACTTCTGTCATTTCTTCTTTTACAGTTTCTCTTCAGAAGCTCGTTTACAACAATAATGTTCACAGGGAAACTAAGGATAAGAAAAATTATTTCCAGCAGAAATGTAATCTGTTGGTAAGGATAACTGCAGGAACTTATCCAGTTCTGGGCTTGAGGTAAGGTCAGATTGGTTGAACTGACATCCATCTTTTACCCCTTTTCAATCAGCCCAGTCCACTGAGATCTTTTATGTGACCAGAATGCTAGACAGCGAAAAATCCAACAGTGATTCTCTTATGTTTGATGTTATTCTCTACAACCCACCTCTTCTGTCCAGGTAGACAGGAGCAGGCCAAAGAAGTAGAGGTGATGAATGTGCATGACTTTTACTGTCAACTCAGTCACTATTATTATGACACAACTGTCCATTAATATCTTCTATTATCATATATGCCAATAGCAGCCTAATTCCAAACATAGTTTACAGTCACTGTCGCTGTCACTGGTGTAACACCAGTGACAGCGACTCCAGTGACATTCTGGTTAAAACTGAAGATTTTGTAAATTGGCTGACTCACTGGTGGCTCAGGCGACCTTGTGCAACTATTTAAAATCAGTAATAAAATGATATTTGGCTTTATTTTGACAAAATTTTAATTACCCAGTCATGAAAACACATAACACCAGTGACAGACGTTATGTGATGCCTGATAAACAACATTATGAATAAATTAGTGAAATATGGTGAGCGAGCGTGGACTGGCCTAATGATTCTCACGTCTTGAGCTGCTTCCTTTCTGATGAGCCTCGACACAAAGAAGCAGTTTAATAGAGCTGAAAATAGTTAAAATGTAACATAAGTCCTGATAACACCAGTGACCAAAATCTTTTTAAACTAAAATACAAATTTTGTAAATGTAGTATAATGTTAATGATATTAAAAGTAAACATGAATCTGTTTTATACAAATTCTTAAGTTAAACCTCTCAAAAATATTGTTTTATATCAAAAATGGTTGAAAAATGTTTATGTGATGAGTTGTTTCACAGATGCAGAGTGATTATGAAACAAGACTAAAAAGAAAAATCAGAGAAATCTTACAGGAAAAGTGTTATTTAATCTTAGATCAACTGTGTAAATGTACATACTGACTTTTGGTGCTGGGCCTTACATTTTAAGCATCTTTTTAAGCCCTGCAACCTTTGTGTTATTGTTTCACTACTCCAAATGGGGAATGACCCAGGTCATGCAAATGCTGTGCTAATTTTCACATCCAAATAAGTTGATTTTTGGCTAATTAGGCTATATATATAAATTATGGGAACAATCTCATTTGAAAGCCAAGCCTGAAATGCAACCTTAGCTGCTAAAATGTGCACTTATTATACAAAATGGCATCTATGGAATCAATTACATATATGATTGAAAGCTTTGCGATGGCATATTTACATTCAGTGCCTGTTCTTAGTCCATTAGGAGTCTCAAATTACAAAGCATTTCATTTGATTACAGTTTATTACTATGGAGAACTCATACAAACGAATTGGTTGATATCAGTCTTATACAAATAGGGGCAAAAGAAGGGCTGTCAAATATTAATGGACAGAAGCTAGACTATGTTAACCAATGAGATCAGGCAAGTGGTTGTTATGTAAGAGTGACTGGTAGGATTTCACAGTATTTTGAGATTTTTTTTTAAAGTTTGGTTCCATTGACTTCCATTAAAAGATAACAAAAAACAAAAAAATAGTTTTTTTCCTTCTCCTGTAAAATGACCATTTTGGTTTTCTTCCGACAACAGCGAAGGCCCTCCCAATACTAACGACAATTTATGGTCCTCGTAAACTTGCAAATTTGTGACAAGAATGTCAAATTTGAATTGTAAACTTGGGCAAATTGTAGATTGCCTGGATTTATGAGCTGTAGTGCACAACCAGGCAGTACATTATCTGATACCACATGAAGACAGTACATCTGTTTGGTACATCTGCGAGTACACCTGGTTGGTTGGTTCGTGTAGTGGGTAACACCCCTGCCTTCTATGCTGTAGACTGGGGTTCAATCCCCACCTGGGTAAGCACCCTACACTACACCAATAAGAGTCCTTGGGCAAGACTCCTAACACCACCTTTGCCTACCTGTGTAAAATGATGAAACTGTAAGTCACTCTGGATAAGAGCGTCCGCCAAATGCTGTAAATGTCTTCATATGGACACTACATGAGGACATCTCCTTATAGCTACACTCTTTAACCATTTTATCAGCTCCACTTACCATTTAGGAGCACTTTGTATTTCTACAGTTACAGACTGTAGCCTATTTGTTTTGTCTCTGCTCTGTTAGCCTCCTTTCATCCTGTTCTTCAGAGATCAGGACCCCAACAAGGCCACCACAGAGCAGGTATTATTTGGGTGGTGGATTATTCTCAGCACTTTTTACTGCTGAATAAAGTTTGAGTGGACACAGTGTTTAAAAACTGCAGCAGCACTGCTGTGTCTGATCCACTCACACCAGTACAACACACACTAACACACCACCAACACATCAGTGTTACTGCAGTGCTGAGAATGATCCACCATCCAAATAGTACCTGCTCTGTGAGGGTCCATGGGGGTCCTGATCACTGAAGAACAGGGTAAAAGGGGGCTAATAAAGTATCAGAGAAACAGATGGACTACAGTCTGTAACTGTAGAACTACAACGTGCTCCTATATGGTCAGAGGAGCTGATAAAATGGACAATGAGCGTAGAAACAATGAGGTGTATTTAAAGAACTTGCTGGTCAGTGTATATAGTGCTCACTGATCTAGACCTTTCAGTTGTGACAGTTGCTAGGTTTTAGATGAATTAGACTTATAAATAACCCTATAAATCTTAGCAGATCAAGGTAACGCTAGCTAATGTTAGCTGGCTAACACATACACTGCATTAGGTAGCTATAGCTAGCCAGCATATCTAGCTAGCAAAGTTAGCTAACTAACTTGTTAGATTTGTGTTAGTAAGATGATACCTGAATGTTTTCACGGCCAAATAAAAAATGAGTGGTTGTTACCGTTTGTCAAGATTACATTTTAACCCACCTTTGCATTCGACCTGTGTTTAGGTCCCAACAAACACTGTTTCTGCCAAATAATGGCTCTAACCTTGTCTGTTGTGACCGTTAGACGTTCAGCACTCAGCATTGACTAAAATATCTTAAAAGAATAAAATTACAGATCATTTTGTTGACATCAACCAAAAACCCCTTTGCTTCACCTTGTTAGCTTATGTCCCTAGTCAGAATAAACACAATTCCTCGTGACCTGTCTTCCCTTAAGCCTGTTTCCACTACTGGAGAAAAACAATTAATAAAAATAACCATTTAGTGTCAGAATAAAGAGACAGTTTTCCAAAATTATGACTTCACATCGCATAATAATTAGCATTCCTCTTATTGTGACAAAGTAAGTTACAATTATGAGAACCCCATAGAAACCAAGTGTTTCTGTTGGTTCCTGATGGTTTTGGAATGTCTTTTGGCTTTTTTAATGGGTTGATATCACAATGTAAAGGGTCCCAATGGTTTAACAGGATAAAGTACATTTCATAGTAAGTCATAACTATGAGATTAAGTTAACTATGCCTAATCATAATTATGAGATGCTAATGTAATAATTCTGATATATTAAGTAATAATTGAGATTTATTCTCATTATTACGAGATACTAAATCATAATTATAATGAGATAGCAAGTCATAATTTCGAGATGCTGTGTCATAATTATGAGATTGTAAAGTCATGCTCATGGAAAACTGACTCATTATTATGGCGTACCAAATATGTCATAATTATGGAAAACTTTTTCTTTATTATGACATTAAGGGCTATATATTTCTTTTCCAGTGGTAGAAACGGGCTTCCATACGCCTCCTCTACATAAAAGAGAAAAAAAGTTTAACTCATTATTTTGAAAATAAATCTTTTTGTCTAAATAATGACATATTGAGATTTTGATGTAAAGAGAATTACCGTTTTCTTTTTAATTTCACTTTTTCTTTCAAGATTTTGTACAAAATGGCTTAGTTTTGCACAATTTTGACATAGTATTTACAAATAAAGGATTTGTCAGATGTCTGACATGGTGTATCAAAATAAATTTAGAGAATGTAAGTAATTATATATATAATTTTTTTTATATGTATTAAATCGAAACTTTGAATACTTTCAGGGATGAAAGGCATTTGTCTGCTTATTGAAAGTTGCAGTGGATAAAAAATTTTAAATCTAAAGTCCATCAATCACACTGAGACCAGGGGTGATGACTGCACTGGTGGATTTATTGATATGTCTTGGGAAAAATCTGTAGATATTAACTTGTTTAACAAAACAAGTGCAGCATTTTCCACAGTCACTGGAATGTTATTAAACTTACATCAGCATAAAATGTTGAAAACACTCAAACAGGATCTTAAAAGATGTAATTTACATTTCTCAGAACAGTAACCTGTTTTGGTATATGAACAGGGTGAGAGACAAAGACAGAGAGAGAGAGAGAGAGAGAGAGAGAGAGAGAGAGGGAGAGAGAGGGAGAGAGAGAGGGAGAGAGAGAGAGAGAGAGAGAGAGAGAGAGGGAGAGAGAGGGAGAGAGAGAGAGAGAGAGAGAGAGAGTAACAGTGACTGTATATTTGTATATATTATATATCTTATTGTATGTCTATATGTAGAAGTGTTAATGACATTCTCAGTCTGTGTCTTCCTCCTGCTCTACTACTGTGAGTTTGGCAGAGCACAGCGCCTCCCCATGGACATTGTTGGCTCTGCAGGAGTATGTGCCACTCTGCCTCATGGACACACTCTCCAGGGTCAGGACACAGGTCCCATCCTCCTCATACTCCACTTGCACACTGCCTTCTTTCTCCTCCAGAACCACTCCATCCCTCAGCCACACCACCTCAGGGTCTGGGTAACCTGAGAGTAAAAAAAAAAAAAGAGAGAGAGAGAGAGAGAGAGAGAGAGAGAGAGAGAGAGAGAGAGAGAGGGGATTAGTGTATGTGCACCACACACATTAAGAAGACACTACCATGTCAGTGAGTGCATTTACATATGCTTAATAATCCGATCATACTCTGATTCCTGCAGTTATCTGATTATTCAAATGGTCATGTAAACAGTATACTGTGATTTATTAGACTGGAGTAAGGTCTAGAAGTTCGATGAAGGGAGCTGGATTTTAGCTCAGTAATCTGATTTCTCAGTGCATGTAAACTCTTACTCTGATTTCTTTCGGATTTCTCAGTCTGCACATGTGTGGAAACGGTGGTACCGGAAACAAGCAGCCAGAGTTGCAGTGAGATGCAGCAAAAAAATTTGGAGTGATGCTGAAAGCAACTAAATGCTTGATTAAATTAAGGATTTTATTGTTCTTCATCTTGTAGATGGTGTATATTCTCAGGTAAAGCAGTGCAATGTTTTAGAAAAAAAAAGCCGCAGTATGAAGTTTGAGTTTTATGTAATGTTTACGTCACGTCTTCTTTTATGAGTTTATTGGCTGGTGGCAAAGCAGAAATCTGATTACTGTCTGACTCACATAGACCTGGAGTTTGACATTATCTGATTACTCAAGTTCATGTAAACATGTTGATTGTATTACTGACAAAATGTGATTTTCTACACTTATCGGATTATTAAGTGCATGTGAATGCACTCACTGTAATGGCGGTCCTGAATAATTGTCAAACAATTTAATGGACCTATAAGGTAGGTGAAGCTCATAAAGTGACCAGGAAATACAAGGTAGGGGTTTCCAATAAAGTGGACAGTGAGTGTCTAACCTGTGACCTGGCAGAAGAACTCGGCGGTGGATTCCTCAATAACAGACAGGTCAAACAGAGTCTTAGTGAAATCAGGCTTAGACTGCATCTTCTTCTCCAGAGTCTTGAGAGCCTGCTCTGTGTCTGTACAAGGCCAGAGAGAGAGAGCAGGTCAATGACTGCTTGGCTGCAAGATAAGTTCATAATGTGTGCTCGTTATAAATACATGTAGAAATACTTGCCTATTTATCTCAATTAATCTAAAAAGCATCTTAAAAAACTGTGAAGAGTTTGGCACAAAACAAATCAAGTAGATTTGGGGCTAAATCTGCTGTGTCCAATCAAACCACCACCTTTGTTCCAAAATGATCATTTTATTCCATTGTCCTTCAACCAGGAGGGTTTTAAAATCATGTGACTGTGATGTGTTTGTTGTTTCAGTTTATTTTCCCGAAATAAATGTCTGTGTGATTTAAAATCTGTTTGAGGAGAGCTTGCATGCAAGACAGTAATTTGGGTGGCCTGAGGATGGACTGGCAGTAGCAAACAGTCAGCGAGGTGCTGACCTTATCAGGCCAGTGGACCGACATGTGTTCGCTATCTGGGTAATTTTACTTAGAAAATGAACAAAACGTAATTGGACCATGGGGGCCCAAACCTTTGCATATGACTGTATGTAACTTGAAAGTGTCTGGTTTTGCTATGTGTGAGTGAATTTTACCATCCACAGGGCTGGGGAGAGAAGCTGAGCTGTCAGTTTTGGACAGCATGGCCATCCTCTTCAGAGCCAACACAGCTTTGCCTGTTTTCTGCACATAAACACAGAGGAACCGTTCAGTCCCTGCTAATCTCTTTTTGGCTTCCTGCAGTGTTTTTTCTTTCCTGAATACTTTTTGGGAAAAATGTACCTTCCACTTCTGCCTGGCCAAGAACTTCTTAATCTTGTCTTTGGAGAGGTTTTTGGCGGTGCTGGGGTCCGCAGACTTAAACGTCGCCATCCAGGAGTGAGCCAGAGCTTCTTCACAGGACATCCGGCGCCTGCACAGAGAGAGCACAGTGACTGTGTGAGTTTGTTGTTTGTGGGGATGAAACATCCTCAGAATTATGGAAATCATGAACATTTTGACGCTGTATGGATATTTGGCTGCTGCCCCTGAGCAGGTATGATTTTTCATGAAACAAAATTAGATTTCTCTTTCTTGTTGGGCTGAGAGCCACAGTAGAAGCGCACTCACATTAACTGATTTTTTAATTAATGCTATTAATGCACCAAGTCTTTTGCTGCCCCTGTCCCAACTTCTTTGGAACATGTTACAGGCATCAAATTCAAAATGAGTGAATATTTGCAAAAAACAATAAAGTTTATCCATTTGAACATTAAATATCTTGTCTTTGTAGTGTATTCAATTGAATATAGGTTGAAAAGGATTTACAAATCATCGTATTCTGTTTTATTTATGTTTTACACAACGTCCCAACTTCATTGGAATTGGAGTTGTAAATAAAATGGGTATATTTGTGTTGTAGGCCTTGCAACCGCTAGTTCCTATCATCACTGCTGTGAACTTCACTGGAATTGGGGTTTTACTATCTAAAACCACCAGTGAACCTACATGTTTTATATGTAATGTGGATGGTGGTAAAATAGTGATAAAGTTTTTTGCGGATATTTTGTCTCTGCCACAAACAGTTTTTAAACAATATATTTAAGGCTGAAAACTATGCAAAATTATCATAAAACAACGTCTCAGACATCAGCAATATATTCACACACACAAACACACACACACATCTTTCTGGGTTGTGGCAGGGAGCTGGAGCCCATCCCTGCAGTTATTGGGTGGAAGACAGGATACACCCTGGACAGATCAGCAGTCCACCGCAGGGCACAGTATATTCATTTTCATATTCTAACAATTTGATGTATTAACTTTCTGTGAGGGAGCTTTCAGAGGCATAAACTCTTCAGACATTTCACTTCAAACCACTCTGAATTACTTTGACATATTAATGATTTAATATTGCAGGGAATCTGAAAAGTCAGTGGAGGTAATCTAAAAATGTTTGTCTATGAAATCGTCCAAAGAGTTTAATACAAGCTTTAGGCCTAAATGGTGGCTTTAGATAGTAAATAAAATGGCTATAGTTGTGTTACAGACATTCTGACCTCTAGTTCAAAGTCAAAAATTACTTTGTTTATAACTTTGTGACTGAATTAAGCTGACTGTTTGAAAAATCTGAAAACTAGCTGCTTTGTGTTGTGGTAACACCTGTGGTAAATTCACTGTAACACATGCTCAAGACAGGACTTTGACTTTATGTGTGTGAATGCATGTCCACTCAACCCAGTCTAACCTGACGTCTTTGTGCAGTAGAGAGCTGATGAAGTCTTTGGCCTGGTCAGTGATGTCTTCAAAGCTTTCCTCATCAAACTCCCACTGGGCTGCGGTCACAAGAGCCAGAGTCTCAGTGTCGCTGTCCCCCAGGAACGGAGATTCACCACTCAGCCTTTATTCACACACGAAAATGCACCAGACATGGAATAACTATAGGATTATTATTGTATTCACTAATAGGAAACACTTGTATTTACATCAGTAACCACTAGATGGCAGATAGTGACTTTTAACTCCGGGTTTATTATTCAGTTATTCAGTATTTACCATGAATGATTCAGTACCTACAATAAATGAGTCAATATCTATTAGAAATGATTCAATATTCAATATCTATGATTCATCAACTACAACAGATTGTTTAGTAACTACTATTAATGATTCAGTAACTACCATAAATGATCCAGTTTCTACAAGGAATGATTCTTTTCCTACTTTAAATTATTCTGTACTATAAATGTATGGTTTGATGACCTCAGGGTCACATCGCTGCTGTTTGCAGATGATGTGGTCCTATTGGGGACATCAGGCCGTGAACTTCAGCTTTCAATGGATCGGTTTGCAGCCGAGTGTGAAGCGGCCGGGATGAGGATCAGTACCTCCAAATCCGAGGCCATGGCTCTCATGCGGGAAAGGGTGGAGAGCCCTCTCTGGGTTGGGGATGAGCTCTTGCCTCAAGTGGAGGAGTTTAAGTATCTCGGGGTCTTGTTCACGAGTGATGGTACAAGGGAGCGGGAGATTGACAGGCGGATTGGTGCTGGGTCAGCAGTGATGCGGGCTCTTTACTGGTCTGTTGTGGTAAAGAAAGAGCTGAGCCATAAGGCAAGGCTCTCGATTTACTGGTCGATCTACGTTCCCACCCTCACCTATGGTCATGAGCTTTGGGTAATGACCGAAAGAACGAGATCGCGAATACAAGCGGCCGAAATGAGTTTCCTCCGCAGGGTGGCTGGACTCTCCCTTAGAGATAGGGTGAGAAGTTCGGTCATCCGGGAGGGACTCGGAGTAGAGCCGCTGTTTCTTCACGTCGAGAGGAGCCAGTTGAGGTGGTTCGGGCATCTGGTTAGGATGCCTCCTGGACGCCTCCCTTGGTCACAGGCAAGTCCACCGGGGAGGAGACCCCGGGGAAGACCCAGGACACGCTGGCGTGACTATATCGCCCAGCTGGCCTGGGAGCACCTCGGAATCCCTCCCAGGGAGCTAGTGGAAGTGGCTGGGGAAAGGGAGGTCTGGGCCTCATTGCTCAGGATGCTGCCCCCGCGACCCGAACCCCGGAGAAGCGGAAGATGATGGATGGATGGATGGATGGATATAAATGTACTATAAATAATTCAGTATTTACTATAAATGATTCAGTAACTACTGTAAATGTTCCAGTATCTATTAGGAATGACTCGGTTACTAATATAAATGATTCAACAACTAGGTACTATAAATTAGTATCTCAGTATCTACTATAAGATATTCTGTAACTATTATGAAGTGATTCAGTAACTGCTAGAAATGATACAATTTAGTAACTAAATGATTCTGTAAGTACTATAAATGATTCAGTATCTGCTATAAATGGTCCAGTGTCGACTCAGTAACTACGATGAAATTAATGTCTAAGTTTTGTGTTTATAAAAGTGAGGATCTGAAGTGTGGGCCTACATACAGACCCTCAGAGTTTAAGGAGACAACAATACGTGATACTTGAAACAAATCTACACAGATACACACATACAAAACTCACAGTATATAACAGATCACCCCAATGCTCCACATATCTGTGGCCAAATAGATGGGTTCATAGTTGATGACCTCTGGAGCCACAAACTCAGGGGTGCCGTGCATCACCTTCACAGGGTTGGAGGGATCTACAGAACAGACACACAAACACAAGCAACTCAAGGCCCCAGCATTCTTTCCAACATTGAAACATGGATTCATCTTCAAACACAGTGCAATTCATTGCTGTGCACTCATAGATGACCCATGTCCACATATCACAAGCACATGTTCACCCATATACAGACTCACCCACAGGGCAGCCTGTATTAGGGCATAAAGGGGAAAGCTTGGCCCAGCTGTTTTCATTGGCAAATGTGACAGTGGAATTTTTTTTGACAAAATCTGTTAAAACTGTGAAACAGAAATTGTACATGTTAATAAATATTCTCTAAAAATGTTTTCATTTGTGCCAAGTTTGATGTGTAAGCCTTAAACAGGCAACACATTATTTAGTAACTACTATTAGTGATTCAGTAACTACTATAAGAGATTCAGTAAGTACTTTAAGAGATTCCGTAATTACTATAAATGATTCAGTAACTACAATAAGCCATTTCATAACTATTATAAGTGATTCAGTAACTGCTGTAGAAGATCCAGTATCTACTGGGAATGATTCAGTAACAGCTATAAATTATTCTGTATGTTCTATAAATTCTATAAACCTATAAAAACTATAAATCATTCAGTAATTGCTATAACATGATATCTAAGCCTTAAACAGGCAACAGAATGTTTAGTAACTACTATAAATGATTCAGTATCTGTTAAAAAGTTGAAACGGAAATTGAACATGTTAATAATATTCTCAAAAAAGTGTTTTCATTCATTCTAAGCATGATATCTAAGGCTTAAACAGGCACAGTCACCAGCCATGGCCAAAAAAGTTATTGCAGTACAGTAGAGACCACAGACAGAGGGAGAGTCCATGGTTAACAAACAAACCTTAACCATGTTAAGTATAACCCATATGATAGAAAACTGTTTTTTAACATGTCAGACTGTGCTTGTGTACATGCAGACAGCACTATAAGCAGACTATATAGCTCATGCAGACGTCTTTGTTTGGTCCAGTTTCTACTCTAAGAGCAAGAACCTGCTCATCCATACATTCACTCACCCAGCTTGGCGGCGAGCCCAAAGTCAATGATTTTAATCTGAATGCCGGTTTTGTCCACACATACAATGTTCTCAGGTTTGAGGTCCAGATGGATGATGTTCTGCTGATGCATGTACTGGATACCCTGCAGGATCTGACACATGTAGCCGACACTGGACGGCTCTGTGTGCTCAAAATTATCATCCACAATACGCTCAAACAGCTCTCCACCTGCAATACTGCACAAACACAACACAGAGACCACTTCTGCTTAGCTTTAAGATGTGATGAAGTCAAGACCTCTTTCACTCTCAGCACAGAAACAATCAGCACAAGAGAATGAACTGCACATTCTAGACCTGACCTGGCCTACAGGTCAAAGTTGGCCCATAAGGACATCTGATTTGGCCAGCTCCCCCAATGAAAGAACAAACATATTTGTACTATATATTACTACTTACAGCTTGTAAAATGCTGTTAAAAAAGTACATTTTTCATATTTTCATAACAAAATATAATGTGAAGTAGGTCTGCAATGAATATTTAATAAACCTGATAAACAGTTTTTAGTAATTCAATGGGGATATGTTTAATAAAGCTAAATGCTGAGTTGCCAGAATCTGCCTGCTCGTTATGAATAAACACTTTTCTGATTTGTCTTTTTTCATGTCAGTCTGGTGACATTGAAATCTCTGCTGTAGTCAGAGGTTGAGCTGTGCAGATTAATGTTTTCAGATTAATGATGCTGCTTGCCTGTACCGCTCATCACTAACACGCTCAACCAATCCCCCAGACTAGCACTTTATGCTGCTCACTATGACAATAATTATTACTATCATTACTAAATGACAATAATAGCATTATTTATTATATAACATAATATTTTATACATATTTATTTATTATATAAAATAATATTTATATTATATACAATATAAATGATATAATATAATTTTAAAGATTTTAAAATAATCTTTCCTTATTGTAAAATATTTAAATATCCAGTTAGTGTTGACTACAATATTTTAAAAAATTACATTTTCAAAAGCTGCAGAATCTAGTGTAATGTTGTAAAAAGTAATCTTTTTAAACTCAATTTTAAACCTAACTACTCTCCTTATTTGTATACTGTTTTGTCTTTTTGGCCCTCGACCCACCATGAACACTGCACTTTAGCCCCCCAAGACAAAATGTTTAGGCACCCCTGATCTAATCAGTGGGTCAGAAGCACAAATACACACATTAAACTTTTTTCAGTCAGTTTTTCCACTGACTCAAACAGTTGAAGAATGCTATGCTATGATTAATGCCAACAGTAACCAATCACACTGCTTTTACTGTGTGCTTCTTGACCAATCACAGGTGCCAGATCAGAATTGAGTTTTTTTGTGTGGCCCTTGTGGGAAACAAATATTCCTTCATCATTTTGACATTGTGGGGACATTTGGCAGCTTCTCACAGAGAAACCTTTTTTTTTCCAAAAATGCAGCTTTTCCTTTGGGTTCCCGTTTTGGGCCAATTCTGGCTTTCCTGTGTGAGTGTTAGTTGACTACAAGGGAAATGCTAGGTATGTGGGCCAGGCTAGGGCCAGATCCTTCATATGACAATTATAGCATGAATGTTGTGAACCAACAATGTAGTTGGGCCAGATTGGGGCCAGATTTGGGCCACATGCTTTAGTTGTACTCACTTTACAGTGTGTGGGCCAGGTCTAGGCTGAGGACCCAGACCTACGTTGGGCCAGAACAAACCAAGCATGTGGCCCACTAGTGGGCCAGATAAATTTTGCTAATTGGGATATTATGCAGCCTGAGATACTCACAACTCCATCACCATCACTATCTCAGGTTTGTTGTCGTACGCTGCCAGACATTGCACCAGTTTGGGATGGTGGAGGAAGTTCATCAGTTCTATCTCTTTCTTGGCCGCTTCTCTCTCCTTTGCACGCCGGCCCTTGTAGAACTTTCCGGCACAGATGCGGCCGGTTTCCTTATGGGTCAGCCGGAACACCTGACCAAACTTCCCTCTGAGGAATAAAATAGCTGCAGTAAATAAAACATCCGCCAAGCGATGCAGTATGTTCACAGTCATGCTGCTGTAACCCAGCAACACAATGTCAAAGATTATTTGATGAACAATGCAGGGGTTTTTAGTAACTAAGCATATTAAAGTCAGTGTGGATGGGATATTAAAGCACATCTTCCTTCTGTTTTTTGATAATAAAATACGATAACACAATAACCTGTGCTTAATATGACCAGCTACATGAACCGTTTAGGAAGGAAGAGTCAGATTTGAATTCAGTCTGACTTTAAAACACAATTCAAGTGATGTAGGTGGTCATATATGTACACAGTGAGCAGTTTACAATTGCTTTGAATGTGGCACAGCCAATCAGATCTGTGTTATATTACTTTATGCTTATCCATAGCTGACTAAAGGAGTGACATATCACTGATTTCTCTGATCTTACTGTAACAGACACATCTCATTATTCTGCAGATAGCAGCAGTGGTGAAACTGACTCAGAAAAATGGTGGGAAAGTTGGTGATCGTCTCAAATGAAAAGTAAAAACAGACTTTGTCTAAACATGTTTTGTATTTTCTGCAATCTGATTCTCCACTCCATTGAACAAGTGACTGCTTTCCTGAGAATATAAAAGATCTCTGGGCTTGACAGCTAAACCCCTACACCTCTACATACACTCACTCATCACCCGAGCCGCTTCAGGGAAAAAGCTTTGTAATGGTTTGGATATTTTCTGAATAAGAGCTCACAGGAGTGAGGATAAAATCATAAAAAGTGAGAAAACCAGAGGCACTTATGTTCAAAAAGCTATTTAACTGAGCAGAAAGAATTTATTTACTCAGAACACACTAGTAAAACACTAAAATTAGAATAAATATACACAATATCAATACAATAGGTAGTTTTTTTATGCATTGTCACATAAAACACATCAGTGTGTTTGTTTAACCATTTCCAAAACTCTCCTTGAGGAAACCCAAAATTATTTGTCGTTATCATTCAATACCTGAATTGATTGATTAATCAATGCATAATTATCATGTTAATGTCTAAGGACATTAGAAGGAATCTGAATGGGAACCAGGAACATTGATCTTCAACAACAGCTCTCAAAAATCAATGGCTTTCTTGAAAACAATACATTCATGTTACTTTTTACTGCATTTATTTTGTCTGCATTTATTCTAATAATATTTTAAGGTTTTATGAGCAAAACACACTCACTGCTGAGATAAATGGCTTTAAACAATATGTTTAATACCCATAGCCCTTTACATTGTTTGTACCAAAAGAAATTGCCTAAAATGACCTGATGAAAAGTCTGGTTCCATTGACTTACATTAAAAGTAAAGCAAGTTCTTTCCTTCTCCTGATTTTGGCCATATGAGGTTTTGTTCCGACAGTATCATTATTACATATAGGACTCTATCTCTTTCTCTCTTTTCACACACACCCACACACATAAACACACGTAAAATTACTCACACTCCGAGTTTCTCCAGTACATTGTAGTGATCAGTGACTTTGTGCACATCATCAATAGTAACAGTCACAAACTCTTCTATCTTCTCTTCATGAGATTTTCCTTTAAAGCACACAGGACACAGAGCCCATCAGCACAGACTAACTGACCATACTTACAGCTACAGTTAACAAACACTGTCTATACATTACCACGGTCACAATACTGTTACCTTACACCAGCTAAAGAGTATCATCTTTAGTTCTGTTCAGTTCACACATACAGTACATACAAAATATATGTCTTGCACGCAGCTGTGAGGCAGTTTTCTGTGGGAAAGTGAGCAGCGAATAAAGTTAATGCTAATATGAAGCATTACAATGCTCAGTTTCAGCACTGTGAATCAAACCAAAAATAAAGAAAGATCCAAAAACTTTAAACTCATCTTTCAAACCTGTTTCACATGACAAATGGCATGTAATGATACCAAATAAATGTCTGAAACAGTATATTGCTGTATGGACACTATATGGACACATGTATTGGGACACATTTCTTAATTCAGGTGTTTCATTCAGTTTCATTGTAATAATTGTATTAAATCAAGCAGGTAGCCATGCAGTCTGCCTTTACAAGAATTTGTGAAAAAATGGGTCGTTCTATAGAGCTCACTGAATATGAGCATGGTACTGTAATAGTATGCCACCGTGGCAAGAAGTCAGTTTGTGAAATTTCTTCCCTCCTAGATTTTTCACAATCAACTGTGAGTGACATTATTGAAAAGTGGATGCATTCAAGATGCACAGCAACTCATCCATGAAGTGCCAGACCACGTAAAGTTACGGAGTGGGTCTCTGAATGCTGAGGAGCATAGTATTTAATAGTCACTGACACTCTGCTGATAAACAACGGCAGAGATCCAAACCTCCTCTGGCTTTAACGTCAGCATAAAAACTGCGCTAGAAACTTCATGGCATGGGCAGCACAAAGCACAATGCCAGGCGTTGGATGTAGTGGTGTAAAGCACTGCCGCTGGACACTGAAGCAGTGGATATGTATCCTGTGGAGTGACAAATCACACTTTTCTATCTGGCAGTCTGATGGATGGGTCTCTGTCTGGCGTTTGCCAAGAGAACGTTACCTGCCTGCCTGCATCGTGCCAACTGTAAAGCTTAGTGGAGGAGGGATAATGATATGGGGTTGTATTTCAGGAGTTGGTCTAGGCCTCTTAGTTCCAGTGAAGGGAAATCATAATGCTTCAGCAGACCAAGACATTTTGGACAATTCTATGCTTGCAACTTTGTGGGAACAGTTTGGGGCATGACTGGGTGAGTTTGTTGTGGAAGAACTTGTCCTCAACAGAACCCTGACCTCAACCCCATCGAACACTTTAAAGATGAACTAGAACAGAGATTATGAGCCAGGCCGTCTCACCCAAGATCAGTGTATGATCTCACAAATGCTCGTCTGGATGAGGCAAAAATTCCCACAGTCACACTCCAAAATTTATGGAAAGATTCCCAGAAAAGTGGAAGCTGTTATATCTGCAAAAGCGAACCAACTGCATATTAATGCCTATGGACTTAGAATGGGATATCATAAAAGCTCCTGTAGGTGTCCCATACTTTCGTCCACATAGTGCACATGCCTCAGTTTCTTCCAAGGAGTCTTATATACAATCTTTCATGCAAATCACTGTCAGTATTTATAACTAGGTATCCTGATGCAGGGGTGAGGGGACAGAGGCAGGGCTTATGCTATGTACCCCCCCCCATCTTTTATCTATTCTGAAAATATGTACAGTCATAGAGTCATATGCAGAAATTTGGGCACCCCTGGTCATAATACACATACTGTTTATTTACTGAATGTTCAACATACTTTTGCATATGACTGTATATGTACAATTGGCTATTACATACTGAGATTTCTGGAGTATCAGCTTATGAAAGTTCTATCAGTTTGTTTAATTGACCAAAGAGCTCATTTGCTGCAATAACTGTGAACATTCGAAATAGCTCCAACTGCCCTTTAAGCACAAGTCACTTCTCAAAGGTCATTTCTCACCTGGGCTGTCCATCTTGATCACCTGAGACTCCTGGCTGGGTTCGCTGACCCCCACAGCGTTGCAGGCTCTCACTCTGAAGCGGTACTGTCCCTGCGGCTGGAGTCCTGAGCTCACCCTCAGAGATGTACTCCTGCAGTGTGCAGAAAGCTCAGTCCAGTGGTCGCTGTGGTCAGAGCCAACAGACTGGACCTCTACCACATAACCAGTGACAGCTGAGCCTCCATCATAACACGGCCCAGACCAGGAAAGGACCACCGCTTCGTGGGAGAGAATGCACACCACTGGGCACGAGACTGGAGGCTGAGGCCGCTCTGAAACACAGACAAATGCAGAAAACAAAGGACATTAAACATGTAGCAAAATCACTCATAACACTAAGTTTAATTGCAAAATATTCACAAAACTCTTTTTTCAGTACTTTTGGTCTATGGACTGTGGCATAATTCTTACTTATCAATCTTACAGTACATTCAGTTACCTGCAGAGTAAATATCAATGTGCCTCAGCAATGCAAACAATACAAATACACAGGGCAAGATCAAAGTCGAACAGTCTGAACAACGCCCTTCAGATAAAAGCCTCAGGATACAGTGCAAACTATATAACAATACTAAACAGGCAATAATCTCATTCAGACTAATGAGAAATTGTCATGCTCTCTCTGTCAAAGTACCTAAATTTAAAGTGTGCTATTCATCTTATATAATGTTAAATCTGTATGCATGTGAACAGTCACACTGTGAGGATGGATCAAGATCACTCAAATTAATAATGTACCCTACATTCAGATATTATGACAAAGGTTGTACATCTCAGTTCCTCATTAGATTGCAGCAGGATTTTTGTCAACATTCTGTAAAGCTTGTCCAACCTAGCAACAGTTGCCATTAAAGAACAAATGGAAAGTGGAAAGAGTAGGGAAAGATCAGTTAACCTGATTAGTATCCTGGGCGAAGCTACCAGTGACAAACAGGGTGAGCATATGTTGGGTGGATTTTTTCCAGTTACGGACAGGCTGAGTGTGTGTTGAGTGGAGCTTACAAGTGACAAACAGGGTGAGTGTGTGTGGGGCGGAGCTTACCGTTGATGGACAGGGTGAGTGTGTGTGTGGGGCGGAGCTTACCAGTGACAGTGTGAGTGTGTGTTAAAATATGTTTTGATGCAGCTTAACATTTATGGACAGAGGGAACGCATGTTGGATGGTGCTTGCCAGTGACAGACAGTGTGAGTGTGTGTTAGGCGGAGCTCACAAGAGACGGATAGGGTGAGTATGTGTTGGGCAGAGCTTAGCAGTAACAGACAGGGTGAGCATGTGTTGGGTGGAGCTAAGCAGTGACGGACAGTGTGAGTATGTGTTGGGAGCAGTTTAGCAGTAACAGACAGGGAGAATATGTGTTGGGCAGAGCTTACCAGTGACGGACAGTGTGAGTGTATGTTGGGTGGAACTGTTGCGGTCTCGTATGACCAGAGTGTAGTATCCAGAATCTTCAGGTTGAGCGTCAGAAATGACCAAAGTACTGCGGTCACTACAGCTCTCTATAGAGTACCTACAACCCTCCAACACCTACGGAGGAAAAGAAAGAAAGAGAGAGACAGACCGAGAGAAAAGAGAGAGACAAAAGCGAATGTGAAAGTGAGTGGAGAGACTGGGAATTAATTTGCATTAATGCTCTTCCCTCTGTGTACTGTATGTTCTGGCCTCAGTACCTCTTTTCTGTTGTGGATCCAGCAGGACACGATTGGGTAGCTGCCTTTAAACTCACATCTCAGATGTGCACTCTGCCCCACCCGCACCTCCACCTGATCACGAGGACAGAACACCTGCAGAACAACTGGACACACAGCACCGACAGGAGTCAGACCACCTTCACTAACACAAAACTAAACTGTTAACAGCATTACTCAGTGATGAATATCAATATGAATCTAAATCAAGACTTTAACAAAGCTCAGGTTATTGTTTTAGTCTAAATAATCATGCTAACTTCTGTAAATTATAGATTTTATTTCAGACAATACAAATTTTTCTTTTCTTTATCTGTTACTAAGTAATGAAAAAATTACCAGCACTGATAATTAAACCTTTTAAAACCTTAGCCATTCAACACTGATAAACACAAACATCGATAAAATATATTTAAAAGTATTTACATTAGTCTTAATTAACTACGGTCTAAGAAATTAGGGGTGTTAAATGTTTAAAATAAGCCAATAATATACCTGAATAATCCTTGTGTAAATGTTCCTATGTTATATTTGATATATAACTAGGTTTTAATATCTTTATGTAAAAGACCAGAACCATAATAGTACTGTCACTACTGATTACACTAGTTAATATTTTGACAATTAATCAATTACAAAAAAAGGTAAAAAAAAAAATTAATTGAACAATAACAAATCTGCATAGCATTTGAAGTACGCTAAATGATTTACTGAAAAAAGGATGAACAAAGAGGCCGATGAACACTTTTAAAAATTATATGGAGCAAAATTCCATATAAATTGGTGTATCTATGTTTCTCACGATTATTTTTAGTGAGGGGCCTAGATCATCTATACTCATCTACACACTCATCTATACTCATCCCTTACTTTGTGAGCTTAAACCATCAATGGCATTACCGCACGCTTTGAAACATCAACAGGAGCTTTTTGGATTATCTCAGTCTTACATAAAAGCTCTTTCACCCTCCTGTACTGAGTCAATATTTACCGCTTGATTTTACAGCTGTCTTCAGGGCAGTTATTCACCAATGCTTCGATATGCATGATTAACCACCTACATACCCACATGTGAATGTACATGCACACAAACACATGGTATCTAACTTTATGGTCCTGTATGCAATGAAACGCTCAATTCTGACTAAGATGACATTATTCAAATCAGAGCAGTTAACTTCATTTGACTGCATGTGACAGAAACCTGCCTTGTGCCTTCACTGACCACACAGTTTAGTTAGCATGCTAAAGGCTGGCCACAGTTATCAGAGAATTTTACATAAAAGACCAAAATGGGCTAAGCTAACAGCCGTAGCACTGTGACCCCTTTCAGACAGAAACTTAGCCTCTAGAGTGCAATAGAAACAAGCAATAGGAGCTGAAAAACTAGTCTGTGCCTGAACTGATCTAATCTAATGCCGTCTAAGGCCGTGTGCTGCCTTGCAAACTCGGCTTTGCTCAAACGTGACGTGAAAAAGTAACTGTGAAAACTAGCTTCCTCTGTGACTTTTACAGCTCAGCGTTTGCTCTACTTTAAAGCAGAAAATCATATCTACACATTTTCCATCTTGCCCCAAATGTAGTTGAGCAACTGAGGCATGTTTGGTATCTGAAGTTTGCTTTTGCACTGGAGCTGCGAGCTAATCAGCACAGCTAATAAGTAATGGAAGCATATTAGCATTTCCAGTTAGCATCACACAAACCACATGCCTAGTTTTAAAGGAAACTTCTCTTCACAAAACACGTAAATGAGAATTCAATTTATTTTTCTTCACTTCTTTCCAATACAATCATTATGATGCAAACACATTTAGAGTGGTTTTCATGTGAAATAGTTGATTTTGGTCTACTCTGGAGCTGCGAGGCTTATGCAGCTAACAAGTAATTGAGGCATATTAGCATCACACAAACTGCAAGCCTAGTTATAAAGGAAACCTCTCTTCACAAAACACTGCATTCAGAGTGTTTTGATGTGAAATGGTTATGCAACAGTAAGGATGTCTTCTAATTATATTTTGTAACTAAGTAGTACCACATCAGTAATAGTAATAGCATTGCTGTAATAGTGTTAATGTGCGCTAAGCTTTTACATATGCTATGGTGACACCATTTTTTGCGTATCTTTCTGCTTTTTTAGGTGAATTTGCTTAAAGGGGAAATCAAAATATCTGTCTAATTCAGTGGTTAAGATGTAAATGAAGCCATTCATTTATATATAAACATTATATATAAAATTTCTCACAACCATCATAAAACAACATCATACACATTAGGCAGCATATTCATATTCATATATTCGTGTGAGTTCTGAGGCATTAAACTCTTCAGACGTCAGGTTCCCATCAACACCGCTGTGAACAGAATTCACTTCAAACAACTCTGAATGACTTTGTTCACATCGTAACTTTTTAATTATGCAGAAAAGGTTAATGGAAGTAATGTAATACACATGTTTGTGTGGTTCTGACCTGAATTACCATTATTTATAAAATAAAAAAACACAAACAAAATGTGGCCTACTGCTATTTTTTTATTAATACTATGCTGCACACTTTTGTCTGTATGTCAGCTCATAAGCAAGTCTTTTTACTTGTTAGGTACATCATAGCTATGGCGCTCTGAGATGCAAAATGAAGTGCAAAGAAGCAAAATTAAGACATTTTGTTTCTTAATTATTGAGGCAAATTTTCTTATCAGACACCAAACCTGACTGATCAATCTGAGGTTAACTGTATTTTTTTGCCTGTTGCTTTAATAGGCCACCTCCATCATGTTAGAGCCCAATAGATGACACAACAGTCCAGTGTTCAGTCTACAGTATGGAAGCACTACTCTGTCAGTCTACTCTGACCAGAAACTAGAAGCCATTCTTGTATGTTAATGAAAGGGAAAGCACAGAAGTATAAATATAATGTGTATGTAGGACAAAGGCCAGAGCAGCACAAACAGAACGGATATAATTAGGTTAGCAAATGTCTTTAGATTCTATGAATTCATTTGCAGGGCAGATCACATGTAAAAACTGTAGATTGAATTAACCTAAAAGAAGGTCAAGCTGGTCACAGTTTAACTGACTTTTATGGGCTAAAAGAGTGCATTACTATGCTGAAATGCTGCATGACTGATCGTTCTGCTGATAGAGCAATCTGGTTTCACAATAAAAAACTTCAATAGTTAACTCAAGAGGCAGAGGCCTTGAGGGGCTGGTGACAAGGCAAAAATATGGCAAAAACACAGTATTTCACAATACACATGATCAAAAATATCTAGTTTTTGGAACAAGCACAATGCACCAGCAGTGCTGCATTAAAAATACTATCAATAACTATACATTGATATAAATAACTATACATCGAGTACAATGATATTTATTCGTTTCACATACTGAACTGCACTAGTTCCAATTAAGCAGGACTTATTATGCTCTCTTTGTAATGATACACGCAGTTTTAAAGTAAAAGGAGATTCACAGTGTGCTCAGCTTATTGCAGCATATTGTGTCATCATTGATCACAACACAATAAAATGTCATCATATTGCCAACCCCTAATATATAAAACATCTCACAATAAGAGAACTAATCTATAGTCAGACCTATTGATTATTAATTAAACATGGAAACTAATCATAGATCAGCTCATCTACTCTGAGAGCTCCAATAAATGTGACCCCAGCTCTCTTGCTCTGTGAGAACATGAACTGTTGAAGATTTTCCAATTAAAATAACTAAAAGGAAAGACAATCGTTTTGATATCTCTGTAGTTTCTCCTAGACAACAAAATCAAGCTGAAAAAATAAACAAAGGAAAATTTGCTTTGAAAGAAAATTCCACTGATACTGCGTAATCACGTCAGTGAAGATGTAAGCAAAATGGTTTCATTTAGTGAAATGCCCCATTCTATAGAACTGTTGATAGTGGTGGTGATGTCTGAAGAGTTCAATGCCTCCAAAAACTCCCTTACAGACAGTTATTACAGGGAAATCATTATAAATATGCTGCCTGATGCCTGAGGCATTGTTTTATGATAGTGTTGAAATGAACTAGATATTCTAAAATGTATTCTTTCATCATTGCAAGGCAAAATAGTCCCAAATCAACATGTTTTTTGAGATTCATTACTTTTTGCCATCATTAAAAGCTAAGAAGACAATGTTTCGGCTTACTGGTGGTTTTGGGTAGAAAATAAAAGATTATATTTGTGTTGTAGATGTTGAGACCCCTGGTTCCTATCACCACCACTGTAAGGAAATCTGAGCTGGTAAGCGTCTCTACAGCGAACCATTTCACACCAAACCACTTTGACTTTATTTACATCTCAACCGATGAATTATTGAAAATTCGGTGGAATTTCATATGAAATCACTCATGTGTCTGCTCTTCTGTTTAAGTAGAGATCTCAATAAAGTCATACTCTATGCTCAGATTTGCCAGCATAATAGGACCTCAACATTCCTCAGCCAAGACTAAGAGCCTTCTTAGTTTTGATGCCGTGAAAAACTATTATAATTTTTTTTCTGGGCCAGAAGTCTTTCATGTCTCCATTTTGTCTATTTCCCCTGAAGAACTTTAGGAAATTCTCCAAGTGTTAAGCGCAAATACTGAGCAACTTTCCTCTGGGTATGAAGGAGACTGAAAGAGAAACAGAGAAAGAAAGAGAGCAGAGATGGAGAGCTGTAGGGGAGCAGAGATGGTCTTACCTGTTCCTGAGCTGGTTCTCCTCTTTGCAGTCACCTCTAGGACAGGGGAGGAAGAGACACAGGTGATCAAACACACACACAAGCAGGGGAGGGGTTAAATAAGTGTGGTGTGTGTGGTGCAGTGATATATCAGAAACACACTTCCCTTAAATGGGAACAGATCAGTTAGGCCCAAAAATAAACAGAACAGGTAAAGCAGGACCTGCAGTAATAAAGGACGTCTGGACGTGGCTATCTTCAGCATGACCATAAACACACATGCTATTCATACACAAATATGAGATACGGCTGGTTTCTGCTTTAACAAAGTACAGTCCTGTGTAGCACCAAAGGAATAGCTAAAAATGGATTAGCTGAGACATGTTTAGTGTCTGGTCTTCGCTTCTTTAGTTTTGTGCAGGAGTTACGAGGCTAATGTAGCTGAAAGGTAATGGGAGCTTACAGTCGCTCTGGATGGGCATGTTTACTCAAATGTGCCATTCGAAGTGTCAATATCCAAATACCAAATCACTATTTGGTACTGTATATTTCATCACGGAAAATATACAAGCTAACAATTTAATATGCAAGCTAATGATTGGTGTCATTTTTTACATGTCAATGCATTTAATTATTAACATCAGTCATTTTTTAACACCACTAACTCATTTGCCTAGTTTGACCCTTCTAATCGTCCATAGTTCCAGCCTCAGACCCAGCTGCTGTTCCTTTTAACCTTAAACTCTTGTTTAAATATAGCTTTGGTAAGTTCCTTTGACTGCTTTCTTGATAAAAGGAAAGTTATGTCCAGCTACTGCCATGGTGAATTTGTTCATCACTGAAGTACATCAAGTCTTATTTAATCAAAAAAGAGACTATAACTCTGGAGGAGTTGGAACCATTGATTTCATACAGTGGAGTGTAAAAGTCCAAATGAAATGGATTTCTTTTACATGGGAATAAACAAGAGAAAGTTTTAGAAATGTGTGAAACTTAAAACAAAGTAAAGTTATGACATTTAAAAGGAAGAAGAAATATTTAAAGTCCTGTACTACTTTGAGGTCACGTTCGAATTTCAGCCAATTTGTGAAATTGACCATATTAAGGCCAACAAAAAATATTTTTTTAGTCTGGTCTCTTCCATTAATTTTCAATTCTCAAGTGGATTTGGTCTAGACAGGCTTTTGCAAAAACTTGCAAGGTTTATATAAGACTACTGACATTATAATTTGTGACAAAAATGTTAAATTAAATTAGATTACAATGCAAAATATAAGCATTTTCACTGGTCTCAGACTTCTGGAGCCCACTGTAAATATATATAGACCAAAGGAAACGGCCCAAAATTACTTGGATGGAAAAATGTCTTGGAAAAAGTATATTTTGTTCTCCTCCTGATAATTTGGACATGTGAAGCCACTGTTTCTCTCACCAGAGGTCAATGATGAAAGTGAGAAACTGTTTTCACTCTGCGTGTGGAATTCACATGATTTTATATCAAAGTTTATTTGACCCCTGCAATAAAATTACTTCATAACTGAACACAAACTACTACGATTTATCATATAAATGTTTTAATTGTTTGGCAGCTCTAATTTTAACACGACTTAATATGTCACTGACAGTAATGCATTGAGTAAGCATCTTACACTTGTCCTTGTAAAGGACATGACTGAGGTAGCAAGGCCTGGTGTGGCTTTTTCACTAACAAGGCATGTCAAACTGGGCCATCTTCCAGGCCAAATTATTGTGGATATTAACGCTTACCCTCATCTTAGGCTAGGTCAGTCAATAGAGACTTGCTAATTAGCTGAAGAGCTGAATCAGACGTGTTTAATGAAACAGTCTGCTGAAGTATGCAGTGTTTTGGCCTGCAAGGACTGCAGCTTGACACATGTGAACCAGGCCAACTACTCAAGCTAATATTCATTTTCACAGATAGATGTCGTATGGTGTCAGGAATTAAGTCTGTTTGAGATTACTTAACATCAACACATGGCTTGAGGTGAGCGTGTGATGGTTTTGGTAGGCAGCAAGCACAATGCTAACTGGAGGAGCAATAACTTCCCCTATTTCTTAGCAACATTAGCCTCGTAGCTTCAGTGCATTTGTGGTGGGGCAAAGTTGTGTAAATTGAAGTTCATGGCCAAACTACTACTTTAAGGTTTGGGTTTAAAACTTTCTTTAAAACTTTCTTTCTTTAATAAACAACATCTACCTTTCCTGTGTGTGGGACTCTGTATTTGAGGACTTGCTGTTTGAGGTGACTCGGATCCACTGAAAACACTGCTGTCATTCAGAGCGCTCTGAGGTGAGCTCAAACTGCCATTTTTCAGTCCACGAGCAGAAGGTCCAGATGAGTATGTGTGCCTGTGTCGGATAGCAACCACCGTATCTTGGATTTTCACATGATATTAATATATGATAAGTGGAGAGAGAAAGAGACAGACATAAGACTGAGATTAGGTAATGCAGAAAATGACAGTCATGAGGTTATGGATGTGTTTACTGGTGAAACACACAGTGGCTGTTCTTCCCATCTGTTGTCTAAAGATATTGTAACTCCATAGTGGTGGAGGGTAAAAAATGAATAGTGGCCACCTCTAGTGGCCATTTTGCTAACTACACCATGCAGCTCAAATGTCCCTTCTGTACTGAATGAACATGCAACACTTATATTTAATAATATGTTCTGTAAGTATTATATATATGGTCACTGTCAAAAAAAGTCAAGCTAATGTTAATTATCAACGTTATTTTTGACTTTTTTGATGGGTCCATTCATTATGAAATATACATATGATGAAAACGGTATACTGTTTTTTCCTCAGTCCTGTTTTTCTTTGGTTAAGGAGAAATATAATTTGTACAAAAAGAAGCACACACTCTCTCTCTCTCTCTCTCTCTCTCTCTCTCTCACACACACAATTCTCCTGGAATTCATGTTCAGGAAGTTAGTGAAGCACAACTTCTTCTCTGAAATGACTCAACAGACTGCGCTCTGTTAGTGTGTGTGTGTGTGTGTGTGTGTGTGTGTGTATGCTACCTTTGACACACACGGCTGAGCTGCTGGATGTTTTTCCTGCAGAGTTTTCAGCTACACAGGTGTAAGCTCCAGCATCCTCTGGCAGACATTCCATAATAACCAGCTTCACCTCTCCATCAGTAAATGAGGACTTACCATACAGCACCACCTCTCCTGAGAGAGAGAGAGAGAGAGAGAGAGAGAGAGAGAAAGAAGAAGAAGGAGAGAGAGAGAAGAAGGAGAGAAAAAAGAAAGCGAGAGAGGGAAAGAGAGAGAGAGAGAGAGACAGACATGAGTGGAAATAGCGAGAGGAATCAGGTGAAATCATCAATAGCAGGTATATTCTTTAACCAGTAGCCAAATCTAAATGTTTGCGTTTTTCTGATTGTGAATAAAATGAATGCTGCATTATGATGGCAGATCATCTGGAGTTATTTCGGTCCAATAAATCGCATAATTTAGCAGATTATTTACAGCAGTGGGTTTCGTATTTAATTGTTGATGTCCACATTTAGAGGTTTGCACAGCCAAAACTGCCATGATTTCCGCATGTTTACATGCACTTTAGAGTACCTGTATCAGGATGCCAGCTTTGGTTTTACTTAGTATCATATTAAAAAGACAGACAGCTGTATCGCCCATTCTATATGATAAACCCTGAGAGTGAAAGTTGACTTTGTTTTCCCTTGTACAGTTTGGTTAGTGTCTCCCTCAGGATTGGCTACAGTTCAGCCCATCCAGTCAGAACTCACCATTATGAAACCAGGATACTCTAATTGGCTGCCTCCCTGTGATGACACCCCGAAGTGTGATGTCACTTCCTTCATCCACCAGGCAGTCCTGAAGGGGCTTGAGGAAGCGGGGAGCGTCGCCCTCGTTTGCTACAAAGTAAGGCATAGGAGAAATAAATCTAAAGTCTAAAGCTGCAGTCAGACTTAATGCAGATATATTTGCAGTGGTGGAAAAATAAAAATCACTTGAATTCTCCTAACACTGCTATAATCAGTCTGTACTAACACAATTAACTAGGCCCATCCTGTGTGGTCTGATGCTGTTGCTTCATCTGCCTTGACCAGGTGCCCACTGCTCTCCAGCCTTCTGGACCAGTCTGACCACTCTGTAGCTACTGTTGCATGTTTTTAAACATAGGCATTGCTACTCCTGCTTTTCCCCTTTTCTATATCTTATACTAATGATCAAATCTCAGTCTCTGCTGTTGTTGTTTGCTATCCAGAGGAGGATGGGTTCCCCTTTTAAGTCTTGGTTCCTTTCAAGGTTTCTTCCTGTTGGTAACACTCAGGGGGGCTTGGAACCAGATTTTCTGTAAAGCTGTTCTAAAAAGCACTACATAAATAAACTTGACTTGACTTGAATGAGGAAGGACATGGGAGAGCAAAAAAGAATTTTCTTCCCGTAGTGGCTAATTTCACTTTGCAGTGAGTTCATCTAGATGAACTTCAATCTTCGTGAAGGCTGGGGTCTCTTTTTTCCGAAAATAAAAACAACTGCTCCACAGTTGGTCCTCAAAATGTTGCTAATCGCTCACATTTGTGAAAAGAAAACACAAAACAATGCAAACCTGTTAGCTAATGTTAGCTGAACCACTGTGTTACATTCTGAAATCATATCACACCAGAACAGCCAGGGATAGATTACTGATCAGGCTGATGAGTGTCAATCAATACTGACAGTCAACAAGTCGGAGTACGCTGAGAGTGACCCTCATTAACAATGTAGCTGAGCATTATAGAAAAAAAAAGAGACTGAAAAGAATCAATATAAAATTGTGATACTACAAGAAAAATATAATGAAATTATTAATTATTAATTATTAAAACCGTACATTAGACAAAAAAGAAATAGAAAACTTAAGATTTTTAAAGTCTAAATGGTCAAGTAGAGTTTTTGAGGTTGTTGTACTGAAATTCCAGCTGGCTGATGCACTGCAGCTCAAAGCAGATTTTCCCAGGTCAGTAAAAGCTCTCAGCACCTGACGGCTGATCCAGTCACTTGAACGAGTTTGATCATTTCCACTGTTTACAGAGAGCACTGATGCGATGACCGGCATGTGGCATGTAGCTGGTGAGCACTTTGTCAACAGAAACCAATGAAAGCAAATGAAAAAAAAACAAAACTGAACACAAAGAAAATTATTGGTGTTTGGAATCCAGACACTTTCTGTGTCAGTTTGTAATATATTAAAAAGTGTACTTAAGCGACATTGTTCCACGTAAAACAGAACAGAACTGGTAATGGATCACAGGTGTTGGCAGAAGCTCCTGAGTGAAGCAGCTAAACAAAGACAACATAACATTAAGTGATACTTTTTTTAATCCCACAACCGGGGAAATTCCACCTCTGCATTTAACCCATCTGTGAAGTGAAACACCACATACACACTAGGGGGCAGTGAGCACACTTGCCCGGAGCAGTGGGCAGCCCTATCCACAGCACCCGGGGAGCAATTGGGGGTTAGGTGTCTTGCTCAAGGAGACATCAGTCATGGACTGTCGGTGCTGGGGCTCGAACCAGCAACCTTCCGGTCACAGGGCCAGTTCCCTAACCCCCAGCCCACGACTGCTCTATACATTTTTGGTTTTTGAGACATTCAGGGGGTCCAAGAGATTAATTAGGGGTCCCAGACCTCCCAGGACACCTTGTATTTCACACTTTGCAGTTATCGCTAGCTAGCTTGCAGGAGATCCTGCTGTGTCACGCCAGTTTCCTCTCTTTCAGTTATGCACACAAAAACTATTTGAGTGCTAATAACTCACGCTTGTGGACAGTGAGTTACAAGCCGAGACCACAAAGTCCATGGAGTGATTCACATGTAAATGCGATATTCCAGAAAGCCCTGAAAATAAAAACAGGGCTGAGTAAAAGAGGAAATGCACCCTGGTACTTGTTCCATTTAATCTGAATTGACAGTGCAGCCTTGTCCCCTGTCTCCTGCACTACAGAACACTGAACTTCCTCAAGGTCAGTGTTCTCTGTTATCTGTGTCTTAAGGAAATGTTAATTTAGTAGGGGGAGGGGCTAAATGAATGCTACAGAAAAGGAGAAGCTAAAAAATTTTCAATTCAAGGTCCTGGCCTTGAATTATGGCTCTAAAAAAATGTCTAATTGCTGTACAACATTTAGAGTTTTAGAACTTCGGTGAACTAGCACAGCTCACTGACAACAAGGCATTTAATGCACGATTTAACCCTTTAAAATCCCAGGATTATTACATACTAAGGCTTATTATTCAGTAACTACAGGGACTTCAATGCAAATTGAACTATTCTTGGGTCATAGAAGTGGCTGGCAGGCCCAAGGCCATGTAAGAGGTTAAAGACCTGGTTCCTGAGCTTTGTAAAGGAACCAAAAACGGTTCTCTTCCAATATTAATCTTTTTAGTGCCTTTATTTTTAACATGGTTGACCTAAGAAATTGATTCACACTGAAAAGACTTCATGCTAATAAAACGCCAACAACTGTACAAACAACAACAGCAACTTTACAAGCTGTACACCTTATTGGTAAATGGTGCAGAAAGAGATTATTAATAATTAATCATTAATTATTGTTGTAGGCTCCAGCATTCCCCCACGACCCTGACGGAGAAGCGGCTTAGAAAATGGATGGATGGATGGATAATTATTGTTGCATCTGTCACATCGTTTCAGACTCCTAGCGCCCAGATGGTTAGCATTTCTTCAGAATATTCTGTCTTGTGTCTCGGTCTTTAGGCGTCTGAATGGCTGGTTCATGACTCTTCTAACTGTTTCTATCCATCTTGTAGTTGTTCGGCCTCTTTTACCTTCAACTCTTCTAAGCATCACTATCTTTTCCAGTGATTTGGATCTTCTCAGAAATTATCCAAACTAAGAGCTTCAGTTTGGTTATCTGGCCTTGAGGCAGAGGTTGATTTAGTCAAGAATCCATTTGTTTGTTTTCTTTGCCGTTCAAGGAACCCTCAGACTCTGTCTTGCTCATTATCCAGCTTTCACATCGATTAAGAAGCACAGAGAAGATCACAGCCTGGACAATTCTGGCCTTTGTTTGCAGAAAAAAACTGCTGCTGGTGCATCTTGGCACCAATGAAATGGCTGCAGATAATTTCTCTGCACTGACTTTGTTTCACACCTATAAGACGTTCGTTCTCGAGTAAGTTCACATCCTCTACAGAGATCACACTTAAATATGGCATTTTCCTGTTAATTGTAGTGCAGTTTCTCTTCATTTGGAGTTCAGCGTATTGAAAAACATAAAAGGTGCCATCATTTCTGCACAGGCCATATTTTATGTTTTATTTTCCCAAAATGTTAAATTGAACAAATAAACAGTAATTAAAATGTGCAGAAGTGTGTCAAACGCGACCACTTAAAGGGGCATATAAAAAAAAAAAAAAAGAAAATCTGTAAATCTGTGGGACACTGTTTATTCAAAATATGCCAAAACTGCAGCAGCATTGAATACTCATACAAAAATAATAATAAATAAAAATAAATAGTACCTAAACTTACTTAAGTCACAATATACCTTACTGAGTATTTTATGGCCATTGTCAGTGCTTATTTAAAAATATAGAGTCTGTAATAATAATAATAATAATAATAATAATAATAATAACCTTTATTTACCAAAGGTTTTGCAATAACAAGCTTGCCATTGTAACAATAGCAGAACACTTTTTGGTGCCATATGGAACCATATACCACACACTGTCCATCAGTCTGAAGAACCATTTCACCATGGAAAGAGCCATTTAAGCATTACACTTACGGCATTTGCCTGATGCTCTTATCCAGAGCAACTTACAATTTGATCATTTTTACACAGGAAGGCAAAGGTACTGTTAGGATTCTTGGCCAAGGACTCTTATTGGTATAGTATAGGGTGTTTACCCAAACAGGGATTGAACCCCAGTCTACAGCATAGAAGGCAGAGGTGTTACCCACTACACTAACCAACCACAGCATGCAATGGTACAATATAAAACTCATGGTTCTAAATAGAACCATTTCCTTCACTAAAGGACCCTTGAAGAACCATCTTTTTTAAAAGTGTAGGATATAATAAAAACATTTAAATATTAAAATAAAATAAAGAAATAAGATAATAATGAAAGTGAATATAAACTTCAATGAAGGCTGACTAATTGGCCATTGGTTACTTTGGTCTGTTCCAACCTATTTCAACTTCGAAAAGCTCAGGAAAATATTGTGATGCTCATCATGTATCGCCCATGTGTCAAACACAAGGCCCGCAGGCCAGGCTCCAGCAATAGAACACGAGAGGGAGTGTGCCAGCAGTTCGTTCTCCAGCTCCTTACACAGACCCAACAGTTTGAGAATTTAATGTAGTCACCTCATCAAACAGGTAAAGCAGGTACAGCGGCTGCTGAAAGAATGATTTCAACGAACATGCTCATTAAAGTTGGTACACATCACGTTACGTCAGTGACCTTGTTTGTTACTATGACCTGTCGTCACAGTGAGGATGTCTCCTAATTACATTCTGTAACATTAACAGTGATAACGTTCCTGAAATGGTGCTCATGTGATCAAGTTTTTACATCTGTGCTCTTTTAGGTGGTTTGCATAAAGGAGAAATCCTACTGACTTTCCAAAATTTCTGCATAATTCAGTGGTTGAGATGTAAACAAACTCATTCAGGGTGGTTTGGTGTGAAATGTTTCTCTGTAAAGTAACTTACCAACTCTGATAGGAGTTATTTTTTTTGTGTATCTGAACTTTACTTAAGTTTTTCCATTTTGAGTGACTTTTTACTTTCAGTCCACTACATTTCAAAGTCAAATATCTGACTTTTTACTCCACTACATTTTGAGAAATCTGTCGTTCCTTTTGGTTTTTGTGCGTATAAAAATGTAACATGTCAAAACAAAGAAGTGCAAAGCAAGAGCACCAATCAGGGCACAGCGGTCACTTTGTTCTGAGCTTGTTTTGACCTGTTGGTCATACCGACCCAGTGCAGCACACGGTTCAACATCAGTGCAGCAGTGTAAAGATTTGGGAGCACATACGTCACCTAAATGATGAACTAACCTAACTTTGTAAATAGACCACAATATAGAAATATGTACACATAAGCAGTCGTGACTGACATGTTTCTTTTTTTCTGAAATCATACAAACACTTTCATTTTATAGTAAATTGGTTTCAGTTAGATTATGTTTATGAACAGAGACCTACAGATCAATACAGTAAAGGAAACTTATTTCTGATCCTGAGTTTAAAGCAAGTTTTTATTCAACTTGTAACTGATTTACAAATAAATCTTCAACTGAAACTTTGTTTGTTTGTAAAAGTGATTTCAGAGCCACTCGGTTCTCCCTGATGGAAACTGTTTACCTTCAGTGTTTTGGGCTTATGATCATTTTAATAGACGTCAGCGTCACTAATGAATGCCATTCTATTAAAAGCCTGGTTTACCAAGACAGACACTGGAGGATTTTCACCTAAAATGAGTTCATGAAGCGATTCTTGTTACAAAAATGATAACAGGACAATAGAGTCATTTTTAGTACTTTTAGTCTTTTAGTACTTTTACTTTCGATACTTAAGTACATTTGAAGGCAAATACTTTTGTACTTTTACTCAAGTTGAGGTCTAGAGTAAGTTTTTAGATGTTACTGATAGTAAAATAGTCACAAATCAGAAAAAACAGGTTTTCTCTGGGGATTATTCTGCCTCAGAACACCCTACATATGTTCCTCTTCCATGAATGGATTTTAAATGACAAAAATAAAAAGTTTTAGGCCGGGAGGTGACGGAAAACTGCTGTAAAGCAATGGTTTACACATCATGTATTTCTAAACAAATTGTGTAATAATGGTGTGTGATAGAGCTTTTAGATACATTACATGGTTTAGACGTCTGGTTCCTATCACCACCACTGTGAAAAATTCTGAAAGTCTTTCTAGAACAGAGTATTTTACATCAAACCACTCTAAATGACTTTGTTTACATCTTAACTATTTATTTATGCAAAAATGTCATTTTACTCATCTGTTGCTCCATGACAAGCTTTATCACAAGCACAAGACCCTCCAAATACATGATAGGAGGTAGATAAGAGGAAATCCCAATAGTTCGGCATAGCTGACGTAACTCTTCTGACGTAAATCATTCTGTATAAGAGTCTCATTTACAGGGTCTTTCCTCCATCCAGAGACTCTCGGAAAGGAGACAGTGGATCGAAAATAATGCCAGGATTTCCTCCAGTGTCAGCCTGTGGGCTGTTTATAATATACCTCCTGGAACAACACCAGCTGTTTACATGAAAGGTGTACTATACAACACAGGGGTTCTCAAAATTTTCCACCAAATTTATCACTGGAAAACGAAGTCTGACAGAAAAATGAAACTTTTTTGCTCAAAAATAAAACATTAAAAAGTGACAAATTAAGTAGATGTTTCTACAGCACAATCTTTTCACACCATTTACACGTGAGCAGAAGTGAAACGTTTGGGGGAGTGTATTTTGTCTCTAGAGGCAAGACAAAGATCGAGAAAGTAGCTTTTATCCTTTGAGAAATGTTCAGCCTTTTTTATCTCAGAGTGACTCGGAGAAACTTGTTGATGCATTTGTTATAAGAAGAGTTGATCACTAATGTTATTTTTAGTGGACTTCCTAAGAAAACAGCACATCATCTACAACTCATACAAAATTCAGCAGCACAGATCATAACAAAAACAAAACAGAGATTATATCACTCCCATTTTAAAAGAACTGCACTGGGTGCCTGTATCATTCAGGATAGATTTCAAAGCTCTACTAGCAGCTTTTAAGGCTCTAAATGACTACTCTACTGCAGGCATTATGAGAGCTATTTAAAAAAAATGTATCCACTTTCTTCACATAAAATGGACCCAATTGTTAAATTCAAAAACATTTTACAGAAAGATGTACAGGGGCCCTTTTGGAGTATGTTGCCTGGAGGCAACATTGTGCAACAATGAGAAGAAATTTCCATGTTCCCTGAAAGGGTGAGATCTGGCCTGTGACTGGCTAAATCTATTCCACTGTCGCACAATGTTGCTTCTAGGCAACAAACATACTTCTGCAAATTCTCATAACATAAAAAAATCATGCTGAATGTTAAAAAAGACGTTTAAAGGGAAATAGTAAGAGATAGTATGAACAGGTACATGGTTGTTAATGACTTACTCAGACTCTTCCCTTTATTGTTAACCTGGACATTGTCTTTAAATATGTTTGTTATTGTAAAGTGAGGAAAATTAGTCTGTTGCCCTCAAGCAACATTGTAAAACAGAATTTCTGTCTGTCTGTGTTCCAGCATGTGATCTAAGATCTGCAGATACAGACCTTCTGCAAACACCTTCCATAAAATACATACGACATGGAGACTCTTAGTTATTCTGCTTCTAATCTGTGGAACTCAATTCCACCTTGTATTAGAGACTCAAGCTCAGAGCTCACTTTTAAGAAACATTTGACAACACATCTCTTTAAATGTTTAACTTGATGTCATTGTCTTGTCTATTACTGTACACTTTCACCTGTGACAAGCGCTCTATAAATATTAATATTATTATTAATATTAATAATAAAACTGCCTTTGTGTGCCAATGCAGGACTTAATGAATATTTTTTACACAGTTAAAATAATATAAACCTTTACGACACAGTGTCATCACTGGCCCACAACAGACCACTCCCAAATCAAGCTTTCACACAAAGACCACCAAAGGGTGCTTCATGCCTCTTTTGTGGTCTGTGGCCCAGAAAGCCTTTTTTAGCATTTAGCTACGCCTGATATGTCGTAGTTCCTGTACAGCTGTAAATTCAGGATGACGTTCTTGTCTACTTAAATGTCAGAGTTTGGCTTTTTCAAATGTGACTCTGCATTGAAACAAGTGCTGCAGTGAACACTGATGTGTGATCATTTTCACCTGAACATCAGCAGCTTTTGGTCTTTCAGTTCACTTTCTTCTGGAAATAACTGTCACATTCTGTTTTTATGTCAAAATATCTCATTTGGAGTGCACCATTAGTTCTTATTGGTACACATTTTGTGAAAGGACCCACTATTAGGACAAATCAGGTTTCATTTTGTTTTGACCAGTTAAGCTAATGCTAGCATGTCACTTTTGCTTCACAACGCAGTTCGTCGTGTTTTAAAAATGGCAGCTTAAAGGTGCAGTGTGTAAGATTCAGGGAGCTCTATTGGCTGAAATGGAATCTAGTATATAAAGCCATGTTTTTTATTAGTGCATAATCACCTGAAATTATGGTTTGTTGTATTTTTGTTAGCTTAGAATGAGCATTTCATATCTATACAGGGAGTCCTCTTACAATGTTGCGTTGCCATGTTCATACAGAAGCCCAGAACAGACAACCCAAACACAGGTTCTAGATAGCATATTTTGCTTTTTGACACTGAAATGGCAGCTTGAATTTGGTGGTGCTGTAGTTCTGGCTAAAAGATACATAAAGAAGAAGAGTCAGTGGTTGCTAACGGTGCTGGCCAACCATTTTGTATTGTGAGAAGTTTGAGAACAAGGTCCATTAGAGGCTCATACTTATCACTTCGAACAAGAAAACCTGAAGAGGCAAAATGAATTCAGGACATATGACGACCACTGTAGGTTCTACTACGTGCTTAGAAAAGAGGTTTGTGAGGGAGGGTGTTCAGTTGGTTACAATTGGCAGCCTCACTGGAACATGGCACTACATTTTACACACTGCACCTTTAACGTGGTGTAGTGTCAATACAATGTGAATAATTTATGAATTCTGACTAAAAAAGCACTGGAGTTTTTCATTTGGCTGAATGGGGTAATGTTTTGTCTTACATCACTGTAGACAAAGAACACAATTGTGGGCAGAGTGTGGACAGGTCATTTATTCAGTCAGTAAAACCACAAAGGAATAGTTCTAACTCATGTGTTAATATTAATGACAATGCATGGCAGCTAGTAATGAAGTAATTTGCATGATGTCATTTGCATAGGTGCTTGTTTTGAAAAGTACTGTGAACACGGGAGCTTGTGGATAGTCAGCCAACAGTTGTATTAAACTTAATACATGAGATAATCATTTATGTTCTATCCAAAAATAAAATAAAAACTTGCCCTACATGCCGCTGCATACTAAAATGTGTCTCAATAAAGTTGAAAACACACTCTCATCTGATTGTAAAAAAATACAGCGTTAGCTACTATCTATAATCTCAGGATGCAGGATGCACAACAACAGAACTGCTCTGGATTCAGCACAGTGCTTCTTGTCTGAAGAGGCTGCCCCTGCGTTCAGCTACATGAGGTTTTGTTCATTTTACAGCTCACAGTAAGTCAAGGTAAGTTCATTTATATAGCACCCTTTCATACACTGCTGTCATTCAAAGTGGTTTACTAATGAGAAAACAGTTTACAAAAGTAAAGGAGAATAGAAATTATATAATGTGTATATATATATATATATATATATATATATATAATACATTAAAAACATGATTAAAGCAATAGATTTAAAAGAGAATATCATTAAATTAAAAATAATAAATAAAACTAAAAGACAATTAAAAATCGAATTCCAAATTAAAAATTAAAATCATAAAAAAATGATTTAAAAAGTTGGGGATGACTAAAAAGCAACAGTAAGCTGTGTAAATTTGGTTATTTATCAGCCACAGATGCAATATGATGCTTCCAACAGGATAAAAACCCTACAACATATCTGATAAGCATCTACTCTTTGTTGTGTTGCAGTAACACAAAAATAAACATATTCTCCTCAATGACGGGAAAAATAAACAAAAAACATTATGACTGAGCCGCAAATAAAAACTGTGTCCTGATCCTTACAGACCTACAAGTTCTGGTAATATATTAATGGACAAGATTTGGGGGACTTCTTGTGTTTGTGAGCAAATTTGGACACCAAACATGTCTTGACTGATCAACTACATCTGAGTGGGAAAAGGTGTAAATCAGATTCTTCAATGTATGTGATTAAAATTATTATATAAACATTTTTCAACAGATTACAGGTTTATAAAGTGGTGGGGACCTACCCCCAGTGTGAACTCTGCCTATTTGAATAATGCTAATAGGTGACTATTCTCTTTCATTCATTGTTAGTAATATTAGCATTACTGAATGAACTCCTTTCAGGTCAGCAAATACAGAGCTCAGATCATATTGACCCCCATGTTGTCGCCCCCCCCCCCCCCCACCCCCACCCCCACCCCCACCATTCTTACCGGAGCTGTCTCCGTTCTTTAAGGTGCCAGTGGTGCTGTCTGTGTTGGAGCGTGTGCCTCCTCCAGATGCTGGAGCTGACAGCTGGATCCTGAGAGTGGACACATATCGCTTCTGTCCTCCACCCACACTCATAGCACTTCCGCACCGGACGAACACACACTGGCTGAACTGAGAGAGACCACTAACACATTTCCCCCCACCGTTTATCAAACTTCCACCCTTTCTTCTGTCTTCTGCCTCTGTCTCTGTCTCTCTCTCTCAGCGTCTCATAATTTCCTCCTGCACTGAAGCCACTCACACTGAGCTCTCTCTACTCTGACCACCTCCTTCTCTCTCTCTCTCTCTCTCTCCCCTCCCCTCCCCTCCCCTCCCCTCCCCTCCCCTCCAGTCATTAGCTTTGCCCCCTGCCTGTTCAGGAGCACTAAACCAGAACAGTAAAACTGTGCCTTGCTTTCAATATTGCTCCACACTTTCTCTTTTCTTTTCCGTCTCTCCTTCTTTCTAATCTCTTTTCTATTTTTATCCTCCTGCTCTTTTTTTGTCTCCTTCTTCCTCTTACTTTCTATCTTTTTCTCTTTTCTTCTCTCTTTCTGTCTACCACTTTCTCATTTTCTCTATTTGAGTCTTTTTCTTTCTCTTTAATGTATTGTAATGACATGGGTTTTGGTCACATGAAATTTTGTATGTCTGTCTGTTCTTTTGTTGTAGTGCAGTATGCCCTCATTCCAAGAAAAATTTCTCCTTGGGGAGACAAATAAAGAAACTAACTAACTAACTAACTAACTAACTAACTACCTAACTCTAATTCAACCCCTTCTCTCTCCCTCTCTCTTTCATCTCTTTCCTTTTTTCACTTTCTCTGTCAGTGCTTTTCACTAACACTCCCCCCCTCGTTTTTCTGTCCTCAAGGTCTCGGCCTCATTGGGGGACTTTGTTGCTGTGATTTTGTTTGTTTTTTCCTCATTCCTCCTCCATTAGCCGCAGGCCTATCAGTTGAACTTTGGATGCGTGTGCTGTCACTGTGTCGTCCATGGACACACAACAGTGTACACAGTGTGTAATTAAACATAATGACGAGAACTTGTGTAGGTAACAGCGTAAAGAGACAATAACAAAGTGACAGTCTAGAACCATGAACTACACGCATCGCTTCTTCAGTACAGTGTTATGTTGATGTATTTATTTATGAAGCCGACCTGCAGACTGAACTCAATGTGTAGAGGCCAAAGAGTTTAAGAGAAATGCAAGTTCACTCAGCCTGTATTTATTTTCAGTGACATGTAAGTGAAAGTGTTGACTCTCAAAATACCCTGCATGCACTTTAGTAATGTTATCAACCAGGAAGAACCGTCTGGATGGTCTAGATTGATGTAGGGGAGCAGGGTCACAACACAACTGTCTGTCGTCATACTGTATTTGAGCAAAATTAATCATTTCTGCTACAAATTAAAAGGCGAACTTTCTTTCCAGCACCTGTTTATATCACTGTTACATCTCTCCCCATAGGCATGGTTAACCTTAACAGGCCGGGGGGTTAGTAGTAGCAGTCACTAAACAGTCTGGCACATCAATACATCCATCCATCCATCCATCCATCCATCCATCCATCCATCCATCCATCCATCCATCCATCCATCCATCCATCCATCCATTTTCTAAGCCGCTTCTCCGTCAGGGTCGCGGGGCACATCAATACAAACAAAATTAATTCAACGCAATTCTATGACAATCGAACCAAACTAGCTTTCCAATCTAAATACATCATAATATGTGTGTTAAAACAAACATGATTCATGAAAAGTGACTGCGGAAAATGCACTTTTAATCAAAAAGTAAATAGCAAAGCAGAAAAATTAAAAATCTATTTCAGTAATGACTGTAGTGAGTTTACTGCTGGGTCTGATCCACTATTACCAGCGCAACACACACTAACACACCACCACATCAGTGTGGGAATGAGAATGACACCCCCCCCCCCCCAAATAATACCTGCTGTGTGGTGGCCCTGTGGGAGTCCACTAATGACCATTGAAGTACACAGTATGCAGACAAACATTGCGTTAGGGGTCTTCTCAGCACAGCAAGTCACTATCAACTGGTACTGAAGCGTGAATGACAGTAATGTTTTCTGAATTCCATCGTCTGGATATTAGAGACGCAAGTGTATGGCCAGCAAACTTGCTTCTTATTCAGAAACTCCCATTCCACCTCAAATGGTGCAGCAGTTACATTCGGGAGCAAAGACAAGTGGTAGAATGAATCTGTTGCACCATTTAAGGTGGAAGAGAGAAAGGTTTGTATGTCATTGCTGTCAGAACAAAACGTATCTCCAAAATGTTAAGTTTACATGAGAAGAAACTTGTAGAGGAAGTTAAAGGCAAGTCACTTTGGACCGCTTCTGTTTTACTTTACTATATTGATCTGTAAGCCTCTGTTCATAAATATAAACTAGGAAACACAAATTTACTATAAAATGAAAGTGTTTGTATGAATTCAGAAAAAAAGAAACACGTCAGTCACGACTGCTTATGTGTACATATTTCTATATTGTGGTCTATTTACACAAAGTTAGGTTAGTTCATCATTTATGTTGAATAGACTCTTCCAAATCTTTACGCTGCTGCACTGATGTTGAACCGTGTGCTTGCACTGGGTTGGTATGACCAACAGGTCAAAACAAGCTCAAAACATAGTGACCACTGTGCCCTGATTGGTGCTCTGGCTTTGCGCTTCTTTCGTTTTGACATGTTACGTTTTTATACACACAGAAAACAAAAGGAAGGACAGATTTCTCAAAATGTAGTGGAGCAAAAAGTAACTTTGAACTGTAGAGGAGTGAAAGTAAAAAGTCACTCAAAACAGAAAAACTTCAGCAAAGTACAGATACACGAAAAAAACTACTTAAGTACAGTAACCAATTACATTGACTTAGTTACTGTCCATCACTGGTAAGTGGTGGTTTAAAAGGTGCCTTGGCGCTTCACACATCTCGGAGGAAGTACGTACAACTCTTCATCCTCCTACTTTGGAAGTATCTTGTAACAAGGGGAGAACTATCTAGCGTTTGGAATAGACTAGGACTAAATTGGGGAGAAAATAAGGTTAAAAGAGAGAATGTGATGGAGAATGTGCTGTAGATGGTTCTATACATAACATTTTGCTAAATAGTTCTATATAGCACCAAAAAGGGTTCTCCTATTGTTACAAGCTTGACATCGCAACAATAGAAGAACCCTTTCTGGTGCTATGTAGAACTTTTTAAAACAGGTTCCATCTACAGCACAGTCTCCGTCAACCTGAAGAACCTTTTCATGATACAAAGAAGCCTTAAAGCTAAAGAGTTCTTTAAGTGTTCAGGGTTTTATTTAAAATCATTTTCTTTACTAAAGAATATTTGAAGATCCATCTTTTTTAAGTGTGTAGAATGGTAAATCTCGCAAATAGTGAATATTTTGATGAATTTGACAGGCCTGGAATTTTAATCCCATTCACTCTGAAGTCATTAAGATAAAACTCTGAACAGAAAGCAACTCTGACTCTTTGGGAAAATCAATGAAACTTTAAATCCAATCAAATGAAATGGACATTCAGTACAAATGAATTCACATGCTTGGTCGCTTAGGGAGTTTCTTTGCTTTTACAATACAGTAAGAAAGCACCACACAGTCTTGCTTGGCAGCCTGGAGGTAGTGCAAGAGGTGACGAGAGCGAGACAGAGAGGAATGTGGTCACGGCTTAAAGGACAGCTCCATGTTCAGGCATGTTAAACAAGGTGAGGAAGCAGGTTCTGCACTTTGTTTTCCCCCAGTCTAGCATCTAAAGCAAGAGTTTACTGATCACAATCTCAGCCTGCAAAGTGTAGTGTTCTTGCCTGCAGCTGCATAACAAACTTATCACCATTTTTACCCACACGTATTCCTTCAGTCGCATGCTATGCACCCACCCCCGCTTACTTTGACTTATGCCAGTGGTCCTCATCCACTCCCACCCATTTCCGAGTGGATCAGACATAGCAGTGAATAGCCCACCAACCAGAAATATCCAGCCAACAGCATCCTGTGACCACTGATGGACTAGAGGATGACTAACACAAGCTGCACTTTACATCTACAAGATAGGAGTTTCTAATAGAGTGGACTGTGAGTGGACACAGTGTTTAAAAATTCCAGCAGCACTGCTGTCCAATCCACTCGTACCAGCTCAACACACACTAGCACACCACTACATCAGTGTTACTGCAGTTCTGAGAATGATCTACCACCCAAACAGTACCTGCTCTGTGATAAATTCACTCCCACTGGCTTCTGTTTTGTTTTGTACTTTGCATTATTCATTATACATATGCAGCAAGACACCCACACAAAATGCATTTCAAATAAACAAGATATCAAACAATTGAACTGTATTTACACAGAGGATCAATACTTACAACACTTGCTTCTGCCATGTTAAAGGTTCATTTGCTAATATTTAAAATTAGGATAGCGGAATACAAATTCATATCAAAAGGTATTTCAAGATAGCGTTCTGGCTATTTTCATACATTTTCAAATGTATCGGATAAACACATTTATTTTGCATGGTGCATTTCCATGTGTAATATTTCACCATACATTTGGTTAATAGGGCAAAATATTATGAAACACATTATATTGTTTGGAATGTATTTCAGCATTGATTGCAATACATTTGACATGCATTTCAACTACAAAAATACATGGTTATTCAAAAAGATTTTTGTAACCGTGAGGCGCCTAGGAACCAATCACATACCAACTGAGGAGGGGGGTCGTAGAGTCTCTGACTGTCACCAGAAGATGGCTCCCCTTCAGTCTGAGAGGAGTTGGAGACCCCTGAGCAGAAAGTGTTCTGCGTTTTCCACTTCATTAAGAGTGATTCCGTCATAACTGTGTGATGTGATTTTTGCGGGCAGTGAACCTCCAACAGCTCAGAGCGTTCATCGTGGGTTTCACAAGACTGGACAATCTCCGAAATCGCACTGAAAGACCCGTGAGTGCAGCGACACCCGACATGCTCAGTCAAGGATGGGATGAGTTTATCTATGGCGTTGATGTTGTCTGCACAGCTGGAGGAGGTTCATATTGAGCACTTGTACAAATACATAATAAACTTTATGCTCACTCTTTTGCTCCAGGGTATATTTGGTCCCTCTGAATTCACATGACCAAATCATAAGGCACATTATTCAGTAAATGCATGAAATAAATGCAAATTTTTATTGTATTTATTTATTTTTGTAAAAGCTCCCGTCAAATGAACAGAACATATGATCTATACATGCTGCTATATGCTATATGCTTATATATGCATATAAAATATGAGGGGGTATGAACATGAAGGGGGTTATACAGGTTATAAACAAGAATGTACAGGTTATAAATATGAGGGGTATAAGTACTATGAACAGGTTATAAATATGAAGGGGGATAAGTATGTACTTGTGAACAGGTAGAGTATTTACACAGTATATACAATAATGGGCAGTATATACAGCAGATGTAAGTGCCGGTAAGTGGTGTTGAGTGGTGTGTAAGTCTGTGTGTTAGGGTACAGTCCATTGTTATTTAGATGTCAGGAGGCAGAGTTCAGGAGTGTGACAGCTGTTGGGAAGAAGCTATTCCGGTACCTGGTGGTCTTAGTCCGGAGGCTCCTGAAAGCCAAAACTCTGAGAGGCTCTTTGTATCATTTTAGAAAAAAAATTTTACACAGCAGATCACTGAAGAGACGCCATCTGTTTATAGTTTATAGCCCAGATTTGTGGAGAAATGACCGAATCATTTAAGACTTTAACAGTACTGAACTGTATTTGTACAGATGTCTTAACAGTCAGGGTTCCCTTGAGGAGGTCATGCAGGGGTTTCAGTCACAAAGCACACTAAACATCGTGACGAAGGTTTAAGAGCAATTAGGCTGTAATTATGTGGCAAAACTGAGTCTTATGAGAGGGAAAAAAAATGTTTGTATCACTTAGCATCCTACCTGACCCATTCAGAAAGTGCCCCATGCTGGTTACAACCTGTATAGAACAACACTTCCCCAGAAGAATGTGTGGGAGTGATCAGAAAAATGATCATAAAACTGCTTCATGATTTACAAACAATATCACATAACTGGGGTAAAGTACACATCTTCTCCATTATCTGCACTTTGTGCTGACATTGCACAGTTATTCCTCCTGACTGTGCAGGCCCGTAGCCAGCATTGTGATGGGGGGGGGATCTTTTTTCCCCAAAAGTGGACTTCATTTGGCTCTCTACTCCAATGCCCCCTAAATACACGAGCACACTTCAAACCTTTTAATTTAGACATATTTTATTCATTATAAGTTTGTTGTGAGTCTGTTGTTGCTGTCCTTATTTGTTCGTCTGTTGCTCCCCACTGTTAACATAAATTTGATATTAATGTAAGTGTTACTCAAACTTCCTACATCTGTGATGTGACTTCACTGTCTGTCTCTGTTGCTCACCTCAGTTGTCTGTTGCTTTGTTCCATTGTCTCTGTTGCTGCCCTCCATTGTCTGTCTCTGATGTTGCTGTCCTTTATTGTCTGTCTCTGATGTTGCTGTCCTTTATTGCCTATCTCTCTACTGTTGACATAAATAGATAAGAATTACTTCATGAGGTACACTATCGGTATGGTCATTAAAACTTAAACATGAATTAATAATGATATAAATTGAAGTGTTCCATCTTATTCAAATCTTCCTACAACTGTGCTGGGACTTCATTGTCTCTCTCTGTTGCTCACCTAGGTCTGTTGTTGCTCTCCCTCCTCTGTATCTCTGTTGCTGTCTGTCTCTGTTGCTTTTCTTTATTGTCTGTCTATTTTTCCTCTCCATCTTTTGTATCTCGCCTTCTTTTTCTTTATTTTTTAATTGAGTCTTGCCTTCACTGTCTGTCTGTTTTTCCTCTCCTTTAGGGTCATTTTACGGGAAATCGGACACTTTGGAACTCAACCGACACAGATTTTCATCAAACTTTGTGTGCCTTTTTAGTGGCAATGTAGAACCCCAGAACTGCATTTGCATGAATCTGCCACTAATATAAAGGGAGAAATGGACTAAGAATGTTTTAAGTAAGAGGGTAGGGCACTACACATTCAACCTTGATTATGTCAATTTAAATTACAAACCGATGGTTTTGATGCTGTTTGAAAGCTCTTTTCTGGCTCTACAGAGTACACAAACAACATTGAACTCAACAGTTAGGCCCTTTTTAGTGGCAAGGTAGAACTCCAAAACTGCATTTGCATGAATCTGGCACTAATATTTCAGAGGTTGTTCATGACATTGCAGGCTATGTGTGGAAAAGATACTGACCATTTTAAAATAGTTTTTTTTTTATATTCAGATTTTAGTATTTTAATATCTCATAATTTATACTCGGCTAACTGTTGAGTTCAATGTTGTTTGTGTACTCTGTAGAGCCAGAAAAGAGCTTTCAAACAGCATCAAAACCATCTGTTTGTAATTTAAATTGACATAATCAAGGTTGAATGTGTAGTGCCCTACCCTCTTACTTAAAACATTCTTAGTCCATTTCTCCCTTTATATTAGTGGCAGATTCATGCAAATGCAGTTCTGGGCTTCTACATTGCCACTAAAAAGGCACACAAAGTTTGATGAAAATCCGTGTTGGTCGGGCCCCATTGTCTGTCTGGCACTGTTAACGCAGGGGATTTGTAAAGAAATAGAAGCCCTGCACTCAGCAGCTTACCGATTTTGGGCCTTTTTTGAACAAGTCACCAATGTTTTGGGACAACGTTGCTGCCGATTTCGTCCGTTTTCGCTCCTTGTCTTCTTTTTTACCCATTTTCTCAAGTAACTTAATCCCCTGATTCTTATTCTTTCCACTAGCTAACAACAGAAATAGGGGAATTACCGCCACCTACTGGATTGGTGTAAAACAGTCTGAACAAAATGTGTAAAGAGAAACATTAACCATTTTTCTTACTCCTCACTTCTCTGAGTCTACTTCTCTTTTTTATTAGTCTGGATGTGATATTGTAAATTAAGATTTGATGTATATTCACCGGAGATTAACAATTCATTCATTGAATAGCCTACCTATCTTGAGGGGCATGTGTGTACGGAGGGAGGGGGCGAGGGGGCGGCGGGGGGGGGGGATCGAACGAACCCTTCGATCCCCCCTGGCTACGGGCCTGCTGTGTGGCCTATCAAACCTTCAGCAGTGGCCTAACAGCATTTTTATTAGCCAGATACAGCTGACAAGCGCTTGATAACTAAGGAAGGAAAAATGAAACTAACACCATGGTCACAAATGTTTATCACAAACGGGAAGGAAACGTGTTGGTCTCTGAAGTTTAGCACTTCAGAATTTTCATCACTTTGAACACGTTGATCATGTGGGTTAATTCAGCGCTGTGACATTTATGGGTTTCTCTCAATGCCTCAACCTGAACAAGAATATATAATTAGAAAGTTTTCTGTTAAAGTTATTGTAAATTGGAAATCATAAGACATTTTTCCTCCATATCGTGATATATATGTAACTGAAATCCAGTATCAGGGAGGGTCTCTGAGCTAGCTGAGAATATTCTCTCAATGACAGGAGGGGTGGTTGGAGGTAGAGGGGAAGTATTAAATTACTGGTTAATATTTTTTTCCCTGCTAGTGCACAGTGATGTCATCCAAACTCAGAAGACATCTTATAGATGTTAGATCTTAGAGACAAGCAAAAGTCATTAAAGTTTCATAAAAGATTATTGGGAAAACAAGAATTCTGACATTTAACTTTTTAAAACTCTTTAAAACCCAGCCTTATTTCATCCTAAGGCTTATTTAGACCTGGACTACAATGCAAACTGGGCAAGTTATTCTTAAAGGGCTCATATCACTAACAACTGAATTTTCATCACATTTGAAAAGTAAAAAAGTTTGATGTAATGGGTCAAAGTTGTTAAATTCTTTGTTATTGAGACATCATGAAAACCAACACATTTACGTGTGCACATATTCAGTCTACAGCAATTTAGCTCCACCCATTTGTCCTGATATGCAGCATTTCAGTCCTGCAGGCACATTACAGCGCAACCAATCAGAACCAAGCTCACTGACACAGTAACAAAACCAGTCTGTTTAATTCTAAGGGATAAAGAGATGCTGTCAAATTGAATTACAGCTGTTTTTAAAACATGAAAGCACACAAATATTATCATGGGAAAACGTTAAAACATAAGAAAAATATAGGATATGAGCCCTTTAATATCAAGGCCTCCCAATCCCCATCCTGGTGACCCCATGCACATTTGTACATTTTGGTGTTTTCCTGACTCTACATACTTGCAATCGACCAAAAGTGGATTGTAAATTAGTGATTTAGTTGAATCAAGTGTGTTATGATAAAAAAAAAACACAAAAATGTGCACAGTGTGGAGTTGCCAAAAGTGGGATTCATAAAAATGTATACATTTTAGTTTATAAAATTTGGAGTAAAAACATCCTGGCCATTTAAGAGGTTAAATCATATGATAATTTGTTCTTAATATGAGCAGAGACATGGAACTAAGTAAAAAAGGTCTATTATGATTATGTCTCTTGCATTCAATAGCTATAATACAGTGGGGAGCCTGCACCCTCTTTTAGTGAAAAAGCAATGATCTGAAATGTGAGTTATTACTTAGTGGCTTTAGTTTCCACAAATACGAAGTTAATACAAGTTTATTTCTGATAACTGCAGCTATCCCTACAGCCACTGATGCTTAAAGTCAGAGCCAGGTAAAGGTGCACTGTGTAAGATTTAGGAGGATCTATCAGCAGAAATGGAAAACCACACTGTTATTAGTGTCACCTGCAACTTTGAATTGCGTTTTAATCAGCTTGGAATGAGCCCTTCATATCTACACCGGGAGCAGGTCCAAATAAGTCCATCCCAAATTATTGATGTTTGTCTTAAATCTTTCTTCTCAATGATGTTTTGTTAGCTACTAGCTAGGACGAGATTGTTGTCTGTGCTGCTATGGTGACCAGCAGTCTGCACGCCAACCTTCAGTGTCAAAAGTTGGTGAATTAGCAGTTCTACATTAACTCCAGATACCATTTATTGTGTACACTGTGTTAGAATGGCCAGCAGAGCTTTATTTTACTGCAAAGTAAGACTGTTTTATTTTTACCTACAAATCTAATTCTGCTGTGGAGCCACAACAGAAAAGTAAAAGCCAAACCTTGTACCACATGCTTGCAAAGGGGGGGTGAGGGAGGGAGGGATGTTCAGTTGGTTGCAGTCTGCAGCACTATCGATCACGCCACAAAATCTTACACACTGCACCTTTGGCTGCATCATGTACACAATGTCTTTTAAACTGGAGCTAAAAGCTTCAAATATTTGTTTACAGCTGTTTTGCATTGAGAAAACATTTGCATTTGCTTGTATAAAAATGATTACGTTTGTAGGGACAAGATCACTACAAGGCCTGGCAACAACATGAGCTCTGGTACCTGATTATGACCAGACGACTTCTCAACAGCCTTGAGGGATAAGGTCATGGAAGCCTTCCTGAGGGCAAGGCCTGACTTCATTAGAGCGTTGTAAAAGGGGGCCTGTCTTAACTAAACCTTTGAGAGTGACATACCAGAAGCCATAAAGTTGAAAAGGCCAGCAGCTCAAGCCAGCAGCTCAATGGACACACAGCCGTCAATGGGGGAAAAAGGCATGAATGTCTCATTTTCATAAAAAGACAATTTCCTATGAGCAACACAGATGTGAACATTTCCTAGAATGCTCATAGATATGATTGTGAAATGGTATGATGTCATACAGATGTGTAATTTATTCTTTTCACTCAAGTGTGTATGCAATATGCAAAACATGAGACGTTTGTCTTGATTAAAGTAATGCCAGAGACACTGGAATGATCTTCAAAGCTGTGTGACACAGCAGGTGGACGATAAGGACATAATGTGACTTTTAAATCCAGTATCACAAGGAAAGCCTGATATGTTGATGACTGGAGGGTGACCTCAGACTCCTCCACTAGGGAAGAAGCACCAGTCAACAGTGAGGAATGAGCGTTACAAGGAGTGGGTTGCCTCCATGACTAAAATGCCATAAAAGTCACAGTATCTCCAGTTTTCTTTGAAGTTGTGAATTAGAGGACTTCCTTTGACTTCTGAACACCCTGACCTTTCGTTTAACCACATTTTAACCAGGTACCTCTTTCTGTCTTTCACAATCCCCAGAGGCAGAGCCCTCCCACACAAGCATCCAGCATGAGCTACAGCACTGAACCCAACATCACACTTTTGAGGAAAAACATAAGCTTCTCTTGGCTTCTCTACCAAGATTAACATGGTGGTAAGTCTCAAGACGTGCACACCCTCTAGAATCTACTTTGCTGTAAGCTTTGTCATTATTGTTTGTCTACTTACATAAGGTGTTAATTAATCCCTGGTTTTCATTCAGGCAACTTTAACAGTGCTGCCTTTTTGACGCTCATATTACTTTGCTCAGTTTATTTTACTTTGTACACTGTAGTATTTTCCTATTTGCATATATATTTCATTACCTTTTGTGCTTTGTTATTAAACTTTATGTTTTACCTCTGTGTGCATATCTTTTATCACAAAAGTTCTAACAGCCAATAAAGAACACCGCCAAATCTGAGTCATCAAATTTCCTTCACATAAGAAGAAAATTAGTACTGTTTCTATTGTTATTAACAGTCTCTGTATGGTTAACTATCAAGTATACTGCATTCAGAGATTGTCCTGTTGGACAGGTGCATCACATTGCCCACAGCTACCTACAAATCAGTTTCGTTTAAAAGCTCCATAGGAACTCATTCATTTCAGACTCAGGAGCACCCTCTAGTGTCTAACCAACCAATTCCCCCCACTAGAACTTTGTGCTTTAAGGGTCCATATCACTGAAAAGCTTCCCCAAAATTTACCTATTTGAAAAAAAAGAATTTGAGGCAGTAGGTAAACACGGTTAATTTTTAAAAACGTATCATCTGCTGCCCAGTCCATACAGTTTTTATACATATAAACATTTTGTTTCATGACATCATGAAAACAAGTCCAATTACATGCCTCTGCTTTTCATCTTAGAGCAGGTCAGCTCCACCCATTAGCAACTTATAAGAAGCTTTTCACCTCTGACTGCTTTTTCAACATGGGGGACAGCCAATCAGAACAAAGATTATTTATCTTTTAACAGCATTAAAAGTAATAGGCCGTTTAATTCTAAGTGATAAAGAGATGTTGGAAAATGATTATGCATAAATGAACTATGACTGTTTTTGGTACAACCACACAAACGTTAATCAGAAATACAATGAAAATATAGGATATGGGCCCTTTAAAGTCCCCAGTGTCAGAACTGTTGATGTTGTAATGACATTGCTGTAAAATCAGCCACACCTACAAAACCGAACTATCGATTTACACAGTCCGTGTTATATTTCATGACCAAATATGACTTGGTTACATCAGTGTTTCTCTAGCCTACCACTGATACCACTGTCCTGCGCATTTTAGTGTTTTTCCTGCTCTTACACAACTAGGTGACCTCAGGAAGGGCTTAATTAGCTGAATTAGGTGTTTTGGGAGAAAGCGTGTAGGGTTGTGGTACTGCCCAGCAAGGAATGAGGACCCTAGCGTTAGATGTTTGGATGATGCGTGGACAACTACTCTATCCGTACTATAATACATCTACAATGCCTTCAAAGCAGAACCACATATGACAAACCAAATCATATGACACTGTAAGACCTCTTGCCAATTTATTTAACTGTTGACTCATTTTAAGAGGCTGAAAGATTTGTAGGTGTGTGCATGTTGTATTTTGCACTCAGTGACTCCTGGGTGTTGAGCTTAGGCCCGATCTTGTGAAGGGGAATTAATTCTCCGCACCATTTCAAGGTTTGCATCTTTCTCTGCGCCTATTGGTCTTTGGATGTGAAGAAGCCCCTGTGTAAATAATGCATTTTGTTATATGTTGCCAGGTTATACAAAATATGAGCATATTACAATATAGTTATAAGATATACAATATTTTGTATGTAAAATTGTGTTTTATTGAGCAGTAAATGTTAATGTGCTTAAGAACAATATTACAATAAATACAAATAAAATACTTCTTGTAAAAGCCCAGTATTATCTGAAATTACCATCCAATACAGAGTTTATCAACCTAATCTTGCATTAAATTAAATAAGATGTAAATTAAATGAGATTAAGTTAGTTCTTAAAATACAAACTACTTTCTTACCATCAATGAAATCTTGTTTTATTGTGTTAATGTTTGTTTGAATTCATCTTCATGTTACATGAGGGATGTAAAACTACAATTAATTGCATTATATCCTACTGTACCACTGTGTTGAGACAAGCATGTTAGCTTGTGGTTAAGTGTGTTAGCTTGGGGCAAAAGTTTGAAGCCCCCTGTTCAATTGATATGTTCTGTTGATTTAATATATCAAAATAAAAACATCCTGTGCAGGAAACAAACTTAAATATGGCATTTTAAAACAAACAAAAAAGTGTGCCACTACTTTGGCACAGACCACATCTTATGCCTTTTTTTCCCCTCCAATGTGTAAAATCAGCATGTAAATAGTATTTTAGTTATGTTCTTAGTTACAGAGGAGCTTCTTCCCACAAGCCATCACTCTCTTAAATAGTTAATTATTAAACACATAAACAATATTCCAGCTTCTAAACTGCACTTCTACACATACTGGTATATAGTATCTCACTCAACTCCATCCTCTGAAACTACCGTCTCAAACCAGTGTTTATTCTAGCATCTTACTTACCTGCCTTATTACCCCACCTATCTGTCACCTCATTGATCCCTTTCTTTGCCACTGTACACCCTTTAACTGCTGCTGCCCTGAGCACTTTAACTTCAGACCCATACTTTGCACAATGTCAAGGTTACTGGTATGATGGTGTGTGGGGGTGTATGAGTGAGTGATGGTAGGAATGCATGTTTTATTCATGCTTTTTGCATTTTATTCTATTGTATTTTATATTTGTTTTATTTTATTCACTACATGTAAACGTTTGTCAAATACTTGCGCACTGTGAGCTCCTGTAACCAAAACCAGATTCCTTGTATGTGTAAGCATACCTGGCCAATAAAGCTTGATTCTGATTTCCACTTAGAAAATCAACAACCATGTCATTCAAACAGAGGCACCCATACAACTGTACGTTGTGGCTACGACTTTAGATAAGAACACTAAAAAGCACAGCTTTCTTGTACTTTTTTTAAACTGAAAGCTCCAAAATAACTTAAAATGGAGGTTAACATATTATTACATACATAAGGCATACACCATATTATCATATTGAAAAAAGAATTTTGTGCATCGTTACACATCAAGGTGTGAAATACAAGGGGTCCTAGGAGATCTGAGACCTCTGGGGGTCCCTGAAACTGAACTTATTATGATGGTGCTTTGTGTCAGGGCAAACAGTTGCTCAAATGCAAATTAGCCTGCTTCACTCACAGAACAGTGATCTCATGAGTTTTTAAACCCCTTGGTGTCCTTGCTGGACTGAGAATAGTCCACCAACCAAAAATATCCAGCCAATAGCATCCTGTGACCACTGAAAAAAGACTAAAGGACCAACATAAACTGTGCAGCAACAGATGAACTACTGCCTCTGACTTTACATCTACAAGTGGACCAACAAGGTATGAGTGCCTAATAGAGTGGACAGTGAGTGGACACAGTGTTTAAAAATGCACTCGTACCAGCACAAAACATACTAACACAGCACCATGTCAGTGTTACTGCAGTATTGAGAATGATCCATCACCCAAATAATATCTGCTCTGTGGTGGTCCTGACCATTGAGCGAAAGGTGGCTAATAGAGTATGCAGAGAAACAGATGAACTACAGTCTGTAACTGTAGAACTACAAAGTGCATCTATATAAGTGGAGCTGTTAAAACGGACAAAGAGTGCAGAAACACGTGGCTGGTTGGTATATATTATGTTACTTTTTGCATGGGAGGAAACTTTTCCAAGGCTTGGCTGGGAGACTCTTTGCTCTGCAGCAGCTCAGTGACTTCAAGCATGTTGCGGCAGGTGCTCCAGGACCAGGAATATGTGCTGAAGGTTTGTGGGAAATGTTTGCAGCGATGCAGCCGGCAATAGGTCTGTAAAGACTTCCACGAGTTCCAGAAGTCACGCCGTTTATACAGAGCCAGTGTTTTCAGGTACTGATTCAGGCCTGACTGAGACTGGAAAGAACAAAGAGGGACAGGCTGAAATTTGGAGCTCTGTTATAGTGCAGGTCAGTGACTGTCAAACCGATATTTCAAGAAAGCATACATCAAGTGTCCACTAGAGGGTGACAGAAGGATCCCAGTCTCCATTAAACTGGAGGTTTTGAACAGGAAAGCTGTTGTTCAGTAATACGTCAAACCACATAAGCAAATCCATTTGAGATTACTGAACAACAATAGTCTGAAGCCAGCATGTGATGACTTAAGCATGCAGTTTACACAGTGCTAACTTAAAGCTTCCATTATCTGTTAGCTACAATAGCCTTATAGGGCCTGTGCAAATCTAAAAACGTCAGACACCAAAGTCTTGACTTAGAGACTAAATTTGTAGTAAGGTTAAAATTTTTTACAGTATCTGTAAAAGTAAAAAATGAAAATGCAAAAAAAAAAAAAAAAATCATCTACGTTGAATAATGAATTGTTAATGTTTGTATGCAACTGTGGGTGGGAGTGTGTAGCCTGTGTGTGTGGCTGGACAGTCTGAGGGAATGTAAAATGTTGTTTGGCTTTGTGAAAACCAGCAAACAAAATAAAAAAAAAGTTTTTTGTGTATTATTGCTATCAATATTATTATATGTATTATTGCTACTAAAAATGGCATCAACCTCCTTTATTCAAACTTAAAAGCCCATCAAGGATGACTCATGTTTACAAGGTAGCTGAGCAAGTTAAAAAGGCAATGAAAAAAAAAAGTTAATAACATTTGTCAAAACAAGAGGCACAAAAGTAAGCTGCTGCGTAGAGCCCCACAAATTGCTTTTTCCAGTATATAAAGTCTGTGTTTTCAATGGAAAAATGGGAGTTCTGTGCTACAGTAACACATTTGATACAAACATCAGTCTATGTAACTCTACTATGCCATCCAAGCAGAGTTAACTATTTACAAAAAAAATTGCGCAGGGTTCCATTGCTTTTAAAAACAGCTTACCGTGAACTCAATCTGCTTGACCTGATCAAAGGTGAGGTGGTCTCTTTCTTTCAGCGTCAGGTTCACCTTGATCTGCACTGGGGTCATCATCTCCTTTGTTTCCATCCCAGGGTGTTTGATCGATAGCTAGAATAAAAATACTTGTACTATTCCATCATGGAAGCACATTATTTTACATATCGTGAGTAATGTGCACTGATCAAAACACTGCATTTCTACCTTTCGTAATCTATCTTCGATCTGAACAGTTTTCCATGTCTTGGTGGTCTTCACTCGGCCCATTGGTGTCAGCACACCGTGATGTAGAGACATGTGCATGTGAGCGTTGTCCACTTTCAGACTTGGGTGCTTTAGATGAGGACTCTTCTTTCGAGAGCTCTTCTCTGCTGTTAAAAAGAAAAGCAGTTATTTACCTGAAGTGTCCACCTAGACCACAGGTCGGCAACTCAAATGTTCTTTCAACAAAAATCAAACCACCTTGGGAGCCACAACATTATCTTTCCATTTTACCATCTTGGCTGTGAATATGTCTCAGTATGTCCTGATGTTCTAGTATACACTAAAATATATAATATAAACAAAAACACAGGCTTACTTTGCTCTGCTTTAAGCTTTAGCTCAGCTACAGCTACTTTTCTCACATCTCCAGCTGGAAACATTTAGACAAAAGAAGAACAGGTTTCTTGTAAAATGTTTAATGTTCAATTTTCATCTTCTCATTCACCAGCATCTTGTCCATTTGTCTCTAAATGATCAGTGCCGTGCCGGTGCAGTGCCGTATGGGCAGTGGGGCCCTTGGTGGCCTAGGCCCCTGTGTCAGAAACTGGCTCTTGGTACGTGGAACATAACCTTACTGGGGGGCAAGGAGCCAGAGTTTGTGCGGGAGGTTGAGAGGTACCAACTAGATCGAGTGATTAGAAATTATTTTAACTTTTCGTTTTTAGCCATTTAGCTCCATTTATTTATTGAGGACTCGCTCGCGGGCACCCTCTGCTGTTTTGCAGTCATGTTTTTGATATAACAGGGGAAATAGGAAGTGGCCAGGCTCCTCATAAACCATCTTTGATGTTGTCATTTGGTAGTTGACCTCATGCCTATATTAGCAATTCCAGGTCTAAGCTTGATTTGCCTATAGAAAAAAAATGAATGAGATTTTCCAAAACTGTCTCTACTGCACACTGTACTTAACAAAAATGGTTCTAAACCTGCTATATTTTGTTCCATGAACATTTTCCTATGAATGTCACTGGATCCTCTCACCTCAAAATATACATTTTGCTATATGCAAACTAACACACTAGGGGAGGGCAATATGATGATATTTTATTGTTACTATGATATAATTATGTCACAATATGCTTTTCTGAGCATATTGTGTATATGGTCTGTACTTAAAGCACACTGACTAACTACAGTACATTATAAAGTGAACATGAATAAAGATCACTGTAGCTGTAGATCCATTATTATTATTATCATGTTTTTATTTGCAGCACTACAGGTTCTATTTTCTCTCTCCCAACTTACTGAATCTCACAAAAACTAACCATCATGATACACATTGTGCATTGTGAAAATATCTTCATGTATCATGATATAATATATTTTCCCCATATTGCCCAACCCCAGCGTGAACTGTACTTCCAAGACAGCCAAACAAACAAAAACATCCCATGATCAAAATGTGGTAAATAAGTTGCTTTGGCAGTGTTAGGGCACATTAGGGGTAACAATATTGAATCAGCCTGTTTGCCCACTTTTTGTGCAAATTTCAGCGTATATCATGTACTTCTATCAGGAAGATCCATAACATTTATGTAATCTACAAAATGCTTAAAGATACTTAAAGACACATAAACATGCTTAACATAAACATACTTAAAGATACATAAACAACACTGGGTTTGTTAGTTTATAAATACTAGCTGACCAGCACAGAATATTTACTGATAGGTGTATCCAGTGTTGAGACCAAGTGGATCTTGATTTTACCTGATGTGGCTGTAGTATCTTCCTCTGACACCTCAGACATATCTTTTATGTCTGACTGATCTATTTCAGGTGAGTCTGTTGGGGTTGTCTGCTGGCTCTCGGCTCTGCTTCTCTGTGCAGACTCATCAGGATCATCAGTAGAAGCCTGCATTGGCACCATAAATCAAATCACATTTAGTGTCATACACATTCACACAGGTGGAAAGCCGAGTGAAAATCCTAGATGATACATAGATAAAATCCTTGAAGTACTTAAATACAAAAATAAAAAATATATATTGTAAATAGTATCTAAAAAATAATCGGAAATTCTATATTAAAAACATTAAGATCCAAATACACAATAACATACACCAGTATATATTAATCTGTATATTTAGAGTCTAATATGTATATTAAGTACCATTTATTTATTTTTGCCAGGCCATGAGTCATCTTGCTCTGGCTATGATGGCCAGTCTTGTGCTGTATTACCTCCGTTATGACCTCAGCGTTTTCAGACTCTGGCTCACTGTAACTGCCGGATCTCTGTCTCGGACTTACTCGAGTCACAAACTGTGAGGACCTCCTCTGAGCAGCCTTTGATAACAACAAAGAAACCAAAAACTTCTTTAAACTAATACAATGAATGACAACACAATATAAAATTTGAGAACAGAAGATCATTCCAAAGGACTTTTGGAACATTACGCTGTTCCTACCTCTTTCCAACCCCAGTCCTCCTGCATCTTTGGGAAGAAGCTGCTTCACTCGCAATTAGCTGTAACACAGACTCAATAGTGCCATATTCTGGGGAGATGTAGACTACAGAAATGAAATAAGTCTTACAATCAAGACGCAAACCCTTAACACACAACAGAGCAACAGCAACATTTTACATAACAATAATGGTGTTTAAGTCAAGAAACTCTAACATCAGAAACAGAACATAGTGCTAATCAAATACACAGTAATATATTACTTATATTAATTTACCCTAGATCTAATTTAGTATTTGAACCAAAAAGTTTAAAGACAGTGGGCTGTCATTATTTTAAGCTACTTGCATATTTAGTGCATTAATGTAGGCCCAGCTTTAGTAGGTCTACTTTAGTCTTTAGTATTTTATCTCAGTATCTTAAAATCCACTCAAATTATGGCATAATTCAATCATTTAGATGTAAACAAAATCATTCAAAGTGGTTTGATGTGAAATGATTCGTTACAGACATTTACTGACTCCTTTACAGTGGTGGTGATAACCTAGGAACCCAAGGTCTCAATGTCAACAATGCAAATATGGCCATTTTATTTACTATAAAAACCCACCAGCGAATCTCCATGTGTCTTTTGAGTTTTTATATGTAATGTTAATATGGGTAAAATAGTATTAAAAATATGAGGAAAATATGAAAAAATGTATTTTGTATGTGCTTTGGGAACTATTTTGTCTCACAATGCCCTAAATAGATTTGGAAAAAAAAACATTTTAAGCCAAATCTTTATCTCAAACTATCGTAAAACAATGTCTCGGATATCAAGCAACAAATTCATAACCATTTCATGCATTAACAAATTTTCTGTGATGTGGCTTTTAAAGACATTAAAGCCTCTGGAGGTCTAGTTCTAGTTCACTGTGAGCAATTCCAGCTCAGTAACGTTAACGGTAGCGTAGGTAACTACATTTCTCTAAAACAGCATTTACATCAGACCGACTTTAGTAAATCTGCTTTAACCTTTATTATTTTAACCTACTCATATCTTAATATCCTTTACATAAGCCCGGCTTTAGCATTTGAATCTTTATTGACCAAACTGTTGGTCCCATCTTTAGTACTTTAACACTGACCTAGCTAGCGTTAGCTAACTAGGGTAACTAACTAGTTAGTTAGGTTAGCTGGCTACAGTAGGTCGGTCTACTTTCGCCTTCACTACTTTAACCAGTTAGGTCTAACTTTAGTTTATTCACCTCGATGCAGGAAACGCCAATCAGAGTGGGCAGCTGTTTTCTCTCGTCTTCATCAAAATGAAACCAGTGAAAACAGAAAGTTCACGACTAAAACGCAACGGACGCTTTAAAGCCGTTTCGTATCAATACAACACTCCACAGGTCGGCGCTGGCTCGTCCGCGCATGCGCAATGATATGACTTTGACTCCAGTAACGTTAGTGCTGACAACAGAAAAACGGAGATGTAAAAAAGAGTGTAGTAATTAATGTTGAGACACAGCTCATACTCCTAGCTTCTATAAATAAACGCAAGTTACTGCATTATTTACCAGAGACGTATTTAATTAACGTTTTAGTTCGTTTAGCGCTATTAAGCGTTAGTGTTTCGACCCTCCGGATGCACGCTGACAAGTGGGTGGAGTCAAAACAAGTGTTAGCCAATCAAGTTGTGCCACGTCATCAACGCGTTCAATCTAATTAAAAAAAATATATAGCGTGATATAAAATGAAAAATTTGTTTTCGAAAAAAGCAGCTGTCATGAAATTCAGATACAGAGCATTTAAAATAACTTCTTTCCTTTTTTTTTTTTTTTCCCCAATGCATTAACACATACGAACACGTTAAAGGAATAACACGCATAGCAGCGGCTTAAAACTATTAGCTCATCTCATTGTATTCATTCATTTATTCATTGTATACATTCGTCTTGTGCTAATTTTTTACAAGGAGAACGCAAAGCAATCATATAATGATGAAATTCAGCATACAAGGAGACAAAAACTGGTCGTTTATCATTCCTCTTGCAGGTGATGATAAAAAACGTGGACATAAGAATGACAGTGTTAATAAAGGGTTTAGTATCAAGGTAACTAAAATCATAGAAAAAAACACTTATTCTCTTCGTACTGAAATGCAGGTAAGTTGAAATAAAAGGTGGAAGGATCCAGATGTTATACATGCTCCATAATAGCTCACTTACTATGTCGTATTATCGGTTAATGTAAATAAATAAATAAACAGAAGTCTTCTCACACAGAAGGAATGAATAACGAATATTCTGTAATTAAGCACTTTACTGTTTGAATCTCCCTGCTCTTCTGACAGCCTACGTTGTTAACTAATGCATGTTTATTAGTAATCAATGGGTAAAAAATAGTCTGGAAGCAAAAGTACAAACGGAGCAGATCTGCTGGAAAGGGTTTAGAACAGAAGGCTGAAAATGAGAGCAATCGCCTTCAGCAGGTGCAGTTCACACTTGTCCAGCAGGCGGCGGTGTTCTACTGCTAGCTCAGAATGAACGCAGGAAAGCTTTGTTCACGTACTATGCAGAGCCATTATCTCAGATTTTTCATGACCATAGGCTGAGATTTGATGTCTGCTTTTGACTGTCTACCTGCAGCAGTTTGTAGTTTTACTGGTCTTGAAAAAACTCAGTTGTAGCTCATTTCTCTGCTTCCTTCAGCTTTGCTGTTTCATTATCAAACAAGCAAATAAATATAGAAAAACTAAAGAGTGGGGAAGATTTCGAACAAATAGAAGTTGAGGGACACACTTCAACAGAAACACAGCAGCTTGTCTTAGATTGGAGTGAAAGAGCAGGCTGTGTGTGTGTGGTTGTAAAGCTCACCTCCATTTTGGGGCCTCTCAAGGCAGGTCCCACATGGAAGTGATTACACTGGGAGGAGGAAATTACAGAGTGAATGTACAGCCCATCAGCTTTACTCACGCAAACACAGAGGACTCACTGAGGCGAAAAAAAAAACCTACATAACACTTTCTTTTCCTTTCTCGTCTTCTATCTGACACACATGCACGCCGCTGCCTCGCCTCCAGCAGTACATTTCCACTCCAAACTCTGGGAGTGGGGACAGTGCGGCTGTGTGTTAACTCCCTCCTCCTCTCTCGGGGAGCATGTGTGTGTGTGTGGGTAGGAGAAGGACTGTAAATTCCTCAGGAGGAGCTGTTTTAAAGGCCTCCATTAAACCGTCAGTGGCTGACTCGTCTGTCAGGAGCCAGGCTGTAATCCATCACCTGAGGCCTCCAGACCAGGAGCTCGCTTTACACCTAGAGCCCACTGTCTGGCCTCCGCAACAGGGCAGCCCGCACCAGCCTGTGGGCCGCCTGCCGGAGCTCATTCTGCTCTGACCACAACCACAAATGCTTTTTATGTTTCTTGTGTGCTTCATGCTTTTAAAGTGCCCTTGCTTCTTCCCTCCCCTGAGGTCCAATTTGGAAACCAAACATGTCTCGGTTGATGGAATACATTTGGTTTAAATGCAGAAAACTGTGTAAATTGTTATTGAAGTATCTTGCTAAATAATGCCACTCATTCAAAAAGATTCCATTATTTACATCACCGCTCAAAAGTTTGGAATCACTTCTTGTATTAATAAATGCTATTCAGCAATAACTTATACAGCTTAGACTGAAATGTTCTAAACTAGACAGCAAATATAAACCACTGGTTGATGCACAATTTAAAGTATTTTGAGAAAAAACAGGTTTTTGTTATTAAATATAAATATAATATAAAATAATTATCTATGAATATGAGGCATTCTGGATATGAATTTATTATGAGCTGATTCTCGATGCTATACAGCTTTTTAAATTATTATATAATTACCTAACTATCTTTATCTCTGAGAATTAAACAGGCTGTTTTTGTTACTGTGCCTTTAAGACTGATATATGTAAATGAATTCTGTTGTGATTGGCTGCGCTGTATTATGCCGCAATAGGCTGAAACAAGCACTAACAACACTCTTTTAACACTTCTATATGTTGTAGGCTGAATGAATGATCATATATAAATATATTCAGGGTTGTGACATCATAACTATGAAGAGCACCAAATGGGCTGTGCTTGCAGCTTAATTTTCATGTATAGTTTGTATGGAGGAGAACAAAATGTTTTGACAGTGCTTACACGCTTTTTAATAAAAAAACTATGATTTTGAAACTGGCTCTTGGTACGTGGAACGTAACGTGGAGTTTTAGAGGTACCAACTAGAGTGATTAGAAATTTATATATATATATATGTATATACACACAGTGGGGGAAAAAGTATTTAGTCAGTCACCAATTGTGCAAGTTCTCCCACTTAAAAAGATGAGAGAGGCCTGTAATTGACATCATAGGTAGACCTCAACTATGAGAGACAAAATGAGGAAAAAAATTCAGAAAATCACATTGTCTGATTTTTAAAGAAGTTATTTGCAAATAATGGTGGAAAATAAGTATTTGGTCACCTACAAACAAGCAAGATTTCTGGCTGTCACAGACCTGTAACTTCTTCTTTAAGAGGCTCCTCTGTCCTCCACTCATTACCTGTATTAATGGCACCTGTTTGACCTCGTTATCTGTATAAAAGACACCTGCCAACCTCAAACAATCACACTCCAAACTCCACTATGGTGAAGACCAAAGAGCTGTTGAAGGACACCAGAAACAAGATTGTAGACCTGTACACTTGGCACAATGCAGTCAGACAAGTATTGTTGTCCTGCCAACCACCAAACCCAGAGTCATCTATCGGATTTCCAGATGGAGAAGCGTGATTCGGCACTCCAGAGAACACGTCTCCACTGCTCTAGAGTCCAGTGACAGTGCTTTACAACACTGCATTCGACGCTTTACATTGCACTTGGTGATGTAAAGCTTAGATGCAGTTGCTCAGCCATGGAAACCCATTCCATGAAGCTCTCTACGCTGTTCTTGAGCTAATCTGAAGGCCACATGAAGTTTGGAGGTCTGTAGTGATTGACTCTGCAGAAAGTTGGCGACCTCTGCGCAATATGCACCTCAGCATCCGCTGACCCTGCTCTGTTATTTTGCGTGGCCGACCACTTTGTGGCTGAGTTGCTAATAAGAATACCACTGGCAGTTGATTGTGGAATATTTAGTAGCGAGGAAATGTCATGACTGGTCTTGTTACACAGGTGGCATTGTAGTTGCTTGGTTTTATACACCTGTGGCCATGGAAGTAATTGGAACACCTGAATTCAATGATTTGGTGAGTGAATACTTTTGGCAATACAGTATGTGTATATATATATACACAAACACACAAACCTCTCTCTCTCTCTCTCTCTCTCTCTCTCTCTCTCTCTCTCTCTCTCTCTCTCTCTCTCTCTCTCTCTGGTCACTTTTGAATGTTGGTGGTGTTTTCACACTCGTGGTAGCATGAGACGGACTCTACAACCCACACAAGTGGCTCACATAGTGCAGCTCATCCAGGATGGCACACCAATGCGAGCTGTGGCAAGAAGGTTTGCTGTGTCTGTCAGCGTAGTGTCCAGAGGCTGGAGGCGCTACCAGGAGACAGGCCAGTACACCAGGAGACGTGGAGGAGGCCGTAGGAGGGTAACAACCCAGCAGCAGGACCGCTACCTCTGCCTTTGTGCAAGGAGGAACAGGAGGAGCACTGCCAGAGCCCTGCAAAATGACCTCCAGCAGGCCACAAATGTGCATGTGTCTGCACAAACGGTTAGAAACTGACTCCATGAGGATGGTATGGGCCCGACGTCCACAGATGGGGGTTGTGCTCACAGCCCAACACCGTGCAGGACACTTGGCATTTGCCAGAGAACACCAGGATTGGCAAATCTGTCACAAATTCACACTGAGCACATGTGACAGACGTGACAGAGTCTGGAGACGCCGTGGAGAGTGATCTGCTGCCTGCAACATCCTTCAGCATGACCGGTTTGGCAGTGAGTCAGTAATGGTGTGGGGTGGCATTTCTTTGGAGGGCTGCACAGCCCTCCATGTGCTCGCCAGAGGTAGCCTGACTGCCATTAGGTACCGAGATGAGATCCTCAGACCCCTTGTGAGACCATATGCTGGTGCGGTTGGCTCTGGGTTCTTCCTAATGCAGGACAATGCTAGACCTCATGTGGCTGGAGTGTCAGCAGTTCCTGCAAGATGAAGGCATTGAAGCTATGGACTGGCCCGCCCGTTCCCCAGACCTGAATCCGATTGAGCACATCTGGGACAACATGTCTCGCTCCATCCACCAACGCCACGTTGCACCACAGACTGTCCAGGAGTTGACGGATACTCTGGGAGGAGATCCCTCAGGAGACCATCCGCCACCTCATCAGGAGCATGCCCAGGTGTTGTAGGGAGGTCATACAGGCACATGGAGGCCACACACAATACTGAGCCTAATTTTGACTTGTTTTAAGGACATTACATCAAAGTTGGATCAGCCTGTAGTGTGTTTTTCCACTTTAATTTTGTGTGTGACCCCAAATCCAGGCCTCCATTGGTTAATAAATTCCATTGATGATTTTTGTGTCGGCACATTCAACTTTGTACAGAACAAAGTATTCAATGAGAATATTTCATTCATTCAGATCTAGGATGTGTTATTTGTTATTTATATATATATGCACATATGCCTTTACTTTCTCTTTTGTTATAGATGCCCTGAGGAAAATATCTGACAACTAATGTGGTATGGCAGTAAATATTGATTGAGGTCACAGCTGTTCTGGGATTTGGAAAGGAAGGATAGGAGGCTGAAAAACCAGAAAGTCCTTCCTAAATTCACCCAAAGACTAGCCTGCTGACCACTGCTGTTTACCCAACGGAGAGCTTTCCACACAATTTGAGCGCAAAGGACAGCAAGCAAAACACAACCCAGCCCACACGCCTGTGTCTGATTTTGAAGTTCAAAATGCATTGAGAGGCCACAAATAAGTCACATTACTTTACTGTCTCACTACTGTAGATTTCTATTTTAAAGATCCTAGATCCCACATTTTCTTACATTCAATATCTTTACTTTTTTGTGTGTGTGCTCTGAGGTATCAAAAACAAAAACAAAAAAAAGCCATAATCACTTATTTATGTTGCACTTTCCAACCTTTATTTAACATATTGGGAAAACATAAAACCTGAAATGTGCAATATGTAAAACATATGTGTGCACAAAATTGACAGGAAAATGCCATATTTAGGTTCTCTGTAGAAGATGTGTTAACTTATGTTCGTACAGGAAATCAACAAAACATGAATACCAATTATGTTCAAACTTTTTCAGATGACTATACAGCCTTATATCTGTATATGACAGTGACAGAAGCGAACAGAAACAAAACCTGTCTTGGCTGATTTACTGTGTTTTAGGTAAGGAAGTAAACTGTGTGAATATGTTTTCTGGTCTAAACTATCACTTTAAAATGAACAGCAGTGTATTGCGGCCTGTGACACTGCAGATAGTGACCCCACATGTCACTGTGACACGTGTTTGTGTGTAGCTACTAAAGCCGTCTGTCTCTCCATCTCAGACGCACACCCTGCTGAGTGTTGTACTCTGAAAATAGCCACTACAGCCACACACACACACAAACACACACTGAGAGAGCCATAATATGTCTGTCGACACCTCTCTGAGCAGCAGCTGGTGGCAGAAGTTGTCTTTACCACACACATACTCCAAATCTGCCCCTAACAATACAATGACACACAATGAAAAATGAAACCAGCAGAAAAGACAAACTCCAAATTAAGGTACAAATTAAGGTTTAATTATTCACTAAGGCAGGCCCTGGACGTTTAAAGGATTTAAATAAGAACTATTTTTTTCAGTTTGCAATCTCTAACATAGACAAAGTTTCATTACAAAATGGATAGTTATGGTTCTAAAATCTGACTGGCTGAGCCCGCTTTCAAAGCCGTTGTAAAATTCATTATATACCATGGCTATGACCACAGCAACTGAACTCTGTATCACTGCGCCATGACATGAAAAACTCTTCTGCTGCTAATGGAATAATCTCACTCTAATGCAGCTCACACTCCTGATGGAGTAAGAACCTGTTTTTTGTTTAGACCTGTTTTTTTGTTCTGGCAGCTTATTTTCTTAACTAGAATTAGGCTGGTCAGCTAGCTAACAGGCTAAAAGACAGCAAACATACAAAACAACTCCAACATTAATATCACAGACTTTAGTACTCACGGTATGATTTACTGATAAATGGCAATATAAAGGTCTAAAAAATGTCACTTGAATTTCTTACACTTCAAATGCTTGCAGAAGTCGCTTCAAACCCAGGCTGAATCCCAAACGGCTCTGTACTCCCTAACTAGTGTGCTACCTATGAAAGTTTAGAAGTTCGAGCCTCTACAGATAAATAGTGCATTTATGGAGTATGGATGAGTCCCAAATCACTATTTCTGTGTTTTGTACCGTTGAGCTGCAGGATCCAGTATTTGAACTCCTATGTAGTGCACTATGTAGGGAGCAGGGAGACGTTTAAGATTCAGCCACAGTGTGGGAAGAGGGTGCCGCTGGATTGGTACTAAATAAGACTCACTGTGATAATTTAGTGACCAAAAGTACTAATGAAGCAAAGGTTTTAGCATTAAACAGTGCTGTGATATCATATGTTCCTTGATACATGACAAAAACTTTTAAAAATCATGAAACAACAATACACAATGATTGGTAACTGTACGTTCTCCTCATTCAGCAGTCCATGGTTGCGTGACAACGATACCATACCCTAAAGGAACTACATGTCTTGCCAGAATACTTGTTTATGTCGATTATTATTAATAACAAATTATTTTGGGAAAAGTCATGTATTTTATCTTATTTTCTGTTGGTTGCTGTTTTATAAAACCAATGAGCCACTATAGAGGCTGTGAGTTACTCTGATTTTAGTCCGATTTTTAACACCCTTCCCATGATAGAATCACAGAACAGTACACACTCCTATAACCTAAGAATAGCTCAACCAGTTTGCGTCCCTGTAGCTACTGAATAATAAGCCTTAGTATGTAATAAGCCTGAGATTTTAAGGGGTTAATCTGTCCACCTCAAGCTTTTATACCAGCTTCCATTCTTTTCAGGAGACTCTCTATCAGTGTGTCAAATAAATCTGCACCTTAAAGTTCAGTCTTAGAAGTTGTTTTTGCATTTTATGCTTCTCACAATTCAAGTTATCCCAAATGCATTGAATGATGTTGAGGTCTGGACTCTTTAATCATTTTTAGGTGTTCTTCTTCCTTATGCAAGCAGATTTACATCTGATTGCCTCAGAAATATCGGATTTTGAACACTACTGTACGTACAGTCGTCAGCACACTACTATTACACAAATACAGAGCAGTCTTTTCGTGCTTTTGTACAATTGTATCCACCACAACTACTTTAAACAGGAAGTAATTCATGATAAGAGCGACAGGAGCACGGCCCACTTCCTGTTTGTAGGTCCAGAGAAGAGGGAGAGGGGAGCAGAAAGAGAGAGAGAGAGAGAGAGAGAGAGAGAGAGAGAGAGAGAGAGAGAGAGAGAGAGAGAGAGAGAGACTCAGACAGACAGCATAGACACCCACAGCAAGATATATGAGAATGTACCTGAGACTACCTCAGGCTAAGATGACATTTGGTCTGCTAGCGAACAAGTTTCTGTGTTATATACACTTGTGTGTGTGTGTGTGTGTGTTGGGTAAGCATTCCTCTGCCCACTGCTCAGCCTGTCCCTTCATGCCCTGAGCAAGAAATGGCAGGCCATTCCTTTTAGTCAGGCTAAGTCAAGTATAACACTCACAGACACACACACACACACACACACACACACACACACACACACACACACCCCAACCCCCCTCCCCACACACAGTCTAGCACTATCAGTACAATCTTATCTCCACTGAGCTGATAAACAGTAGTTCTGTCTACATGTTAGTATTTAACCTACTTCTCCTGAAGCACTCATCTAAACAGTGCTGCTATAAGTGCAGTGCTAATCCTAACCCTCGCTCTTGCCCCAAAACAATCAGCAGAAAGTCTAGCACTATCAGTATCATCTTCTCTTCAGTGAGCTGATAAACAGTAGTTTTATCTACGTGTTAGTATTTAACCTACTTTTCCTGAAAGTGCTAGTCTGTAGTACTGCTAGAAGAGCAGTGCTAATGCTAATTCTTGCTAACTTCTGCTAAAATTGATTAGCTACTATCCAAGAATAGAGTTCGATTTATGTCTCTTTATCTTCTTAAAAGCAATAAAGTCACTACTGATGTTTATTTTTTATTTCTGTGAAAAGTGAAAGGAGCAATGTCAAAAGAATGTTTTTTCTCTATTTGTTTATTTAATCTAATAATAAAGTAATTTTAACGTATTGTCCAGCTAACCACTCCTGAGTGCCAGCTTATTTTAAGCTAAGTTAGCCATGACTTGAATCCCTATTTCTCTTTTCTAAACTTCATTTATTTTTAAAAGGAAAATGGCTTTTAACTAAGATTTTAATGAAAAAAAAAAGATAACTCCCCCTCAGGGGCCCTTCTGCTCAGTGTTGTGTTCATGGTCTGAGCATCTCAGAAACTGCTGATCTACTGGGATTTTCACACACAACCATCTCTAGGGTTTACAGAGAACGGTCTGAAAAAGAGAAAATATCCAGTGAGCGACAGTTGTGTGGATGAAAATGCCTTGTTGATGTGAGAGGTCAGAGGAGAATGGGCAGACTGGTTTGAAATGATAGAAAGGCAACAGGAACTCAAATAACCACTTGTTACAACCAAGGAATGCAGAAAACCATCTCTGAAAGTACAACACGTCGAACCTTGAAGAAGATGGGCTACAGCAGCAGAAGACCACACCTGGTGCCACTCCTGTCAGCTAAGAACAAGACACTGAGACTACAATTTGCATGGGGTCACCGAAATTGGACAATAGAAGACTGGAAAAATGTTGCCTGGTTTGACGAGTCTTGATGTCAGCTGCGACATTCAAATGGTCAGGTCAGAATTTGGTGTAAACAATATGAAAGCATGAATCCATACTGCATTGTATCAACGGTTCACGCTGCTGGTGGTGGTGGTGTAATGGTATGGGGGAGATTTTCATGGCACACTTTGGGCCCCTTAGTACCAGTTGAGCATCATTTAAATGCCGCAACCTATCTGAGTATTGTTGCTGACCATGTCGATCCCTTTATGACGACAGTGTACCCATCTTCTGATGGCTACTTCCTGCAGGATAATACACCATGTCACAAAGCTCATATCACCTCAAACTGGTTTCTTGCACATGACAATAAGTTCACTGGACTCCAATGACCTCCACAGTCACCAGATCTCAATCCAATAGAGTACCTTTGGGATGTGGTGGAATGGGAGATTTGCATCACCGATGTGCAGCCGACAAATCTGCAGCAACTACAGGATGCTATCATGTCAATATGGGCCAAAGTCTCTGAGGAATGTTTCCAACACCTCGTTGAAAGTATGCCACAAAGAATCAAGGCAGTTCTGGAGGCAAAATGGGGTCCAACCTTTTACTTGCAAGGTATACCTAATAAAATGTTAATAAAATGTGGTGGTTTGTTAGTGTAGTGGTTAACACCTTTGCCTTCTACGCTGTAGACTGGGTTTCAATCCCCCAGCAGGGGAAGTACCCTACACTATACCAATAAGGGTCCTTGGGCAAGACTCCTAACACCACCTTTGCCTTCCTGTGTAAAATGATCTAATTGTAAGTCGCTCTGGATAAGAGCGTCAGCAAAATGCCGTAAATGTAAAAAAAATGGCTGGTGAGTGTATAATCATAATATGTTTAATTTAGTAGGTTGTATTACCAGAAGTGTCATTGTGGTAAAGGCCAGTTATTAGTTTAAAAGTGCAGTATTTTTAATGTATTTGTAGGTTTTATTTTGTTTACAGAGATAAAAACTCAAGGTTTTGAAGTAATGTACTGTATAATGTATATATATATATATATATATATATATATATATATATATATATATATATATATATATGAAAACAGAAAACACATAAAAAACACAAGAAAATTTGAAATTTATTTTTGAAAAGTATTTCATAAATATATGTATTTCTTGCTATACAATGATGAATCAAGTTGACTAAGGGTTTTAAATGCCATTTATATGTCTCCCTACAAATTGGTAACAGGGTTGCAAAAATACTGCACATTTCAGAAAAGACAGCTCGTAGTGTCTGATTTGTAATTAGAACATTTATGACAGCTACACTTCCAGTTCACTAGCAGGGCTATTTGGAGAGCTAATGCTAGCTAATAGCTTTAGCGGCTAGCTAAACTGTATGTTCCTTGATTCTGTTAACTAGTTTGAGTGGGTGCCATTTTTACACTAATTTTCCACTTCGTCCAAAGTGCTGTCAAGCTTTTCATGTGTTTGTTGTAGAAGAATGCATTTTTTAGACTTTTACTGCGTGGAAATGAGTCCAAAGCTTTTGAGTCAACCCTCAAGTGCCTGGAATCAGAGAATCAACTCCTTTTAGGATGGATACCCAGCCCTACATGGCAGCACAAATGCTAACTCAACACAAATCACAAACACGGAGAGAAACACAGCATCAACATCACTCTCAGCAGTAGTTTTGTTAGTACCGTATCTACTTTCTCCTGCAGTAATAATCTAACTACTGCACTTCAGTCAGGACAGCGCAAGTGGAAACTTATGCTTACTTCAAGAATTTCACTTTACAGTTTGGGGGGCATCAAGAGAAACTTTGTAGTCTATAGAAATCACCATAGAAGTTGACAACCAACCAGGTACCGCTTTCACTGTAGCTTCTAAAGTTTGATTACTGTCCTTGCACTTAACTGTTTAGATATTATTAAAAACTGACAGCATACCACGGTCTCACCTTTTGCAACACAGTCACTTTTATTTATTATAGGTGGGAAAATGACAATAGGGTGTGAGAATTTAGCACCTTTGGGTTCCTCCTTTATTACAAGGCTGGTAATCATTCCCAAAAAGAACAAACCACCAAAAAAAAAAAAAAAAAGACAGACAGAAGTACAAATTCTAACTGTTGAACAGATAGATATACATACCTACATTCTGCATTGTCTGCTCTCTATCTGAGGCGATACGTCTGCACGTCCGCCATGTTAGAGCAGGTTCGCTTATGAAAAAATTCACTTCTATTGAGAGACGATGAGTCTCAGACATAGATTAATCTAGGCTACATGGTCGGCTCGCGGTAGCTTTTATTTCCTTAATAACTGCTTGTGCTTATTAGCCATCTGGACCAGCAGAAAACTATTCAGTTTGCACCTGACGTTAAAAAGTTTAGCTTGAGAGACACAATCACACACACACATCAGCAAATCCATCAATGTGTCAATCACTTCTAATCTTAATACACACAGAAATAAAATAAACCTCTCAAAACACAGTAAGAAGGATGAAGCTGAAGTCGGCTCCCTGTACGCCAGCTTTACGTTTGAGTTTTCTGTTCCACCTTAAATTGTGCAGCAGTCAATTTCTGGTACCTGAAGCTGCACCGGTTAACATAGAACGGGAAGATTTGAACAAAAAGCTAGCTGATCTGCCATTTAAGGTGGAATGGGAAAATTCAAACAAGAAGCTTTTAAATAAGAAGCTAACCTCAGGTTCATGTAAGAAGGTACTAACATTGATCTATTATGAATATTTACATGGATTAAGGAATGCTATAACTACAAAGTGTTATAGTATAGTATTAAAGCTACAAAGTATTAACCATTATTGTAAACAAACAACTACTACATCAAGTTAAGATCCCCTGATTAGACTATTAAAATGAAATAAGCTTCATATAAAACCAGAGGAAAACCAATCACATCAACAGGTTCTCTGTGCATCACCAAAAACACGACCATATCTACACAAAACATGAGCGTGGATCACTCCATTATATAATCCTATACACACACACATTCACACACACACATTTTCTAAGCCGCTTCTCCCTCAGGGTCACGGTAATCCTATATATATGTATTTCTGTATATATATATATATATATATATATATATATATATATATATATAGTTTCTGAGAGCAATAATCTTGAAATAGTATAATTGTGGACAGTATCTTTCTTAAACTGCTGCTCTTTAATGGTGCTGAATGTGGTCCAGCAGTAATGTTGACTGCCCCAGAGTGGCGTCGCCGTTGACGTGCCTGGCTGGGCCCAATGCGGCATCTAGGTATGTATATCTATGGTTGAACCTCACACTTCCTGCTTTGGTGGCAGCGCAGTAGCTCGAGCCCCCTCATTACCAGCATTATTGCATTATCATCTTTCCAGTAAGACGGAATAATCATCAGCTAAAAAATTTGGATTCAACAGTCTGGAATCTCACCGGGCTACAGGCTCAGACCAAAATGAGGCTATCAGAGGAGAGAAAGCCAAAAAATGCTGTCCTGTGAATTTCTCCAGGAATTTTCGACTGTTGGAAAGATGGTGATGGATACACATGAGAGAAAAGCCATTGCTGCCAAAAAAAAAAAGGTTTTGAAATTTGAAACTGGACAGCATCCAAGTTTCTTCTGCTTGGCCAAGTGAATCGAGCCAATCATTTCAATATGCCTTGACTTCTTTTCACATCTACAGCTCCAGCACGCCGCCTCAGTACTGACAAAAGTTATAAGTTTTTATTTGATTCAAATGTGAGCCTCATTTCCACACGAGTAAAATCTATTACAAACACAGTTACTGCCAATAGTAAGCAAACTGAAAGATTGGTTCATTACTTTTGTGGCAGTGTTTCCAAGCTAAGCTGCTGCTTTGTGTTTAGTGATTACTCAGAGACTTGTGGTCTACATAAGTGTTAGCCAGGATGGAGCTTCAGGCCATGGCTGTGTCTTCAGGTAAAAAAAAAGAAATCTGTATAAACTATGCTGTTAAACAAAGAGTCAAATGGTGTCTGAAGTTTCCTTAGTTTTGCACCAGGGCTACGTTGCTAATGTAGCTAACAAGTATGGTATCACATATTTGTTTCTGATCGTGATTTTTGACACTGTACATTCTTAAAAAGTTGGTTATTTAGGGTTTTTGGTAAAGACAATGGTTCTACATAGAACCATGAACAATAAAATAATAATTTCATGCTTAAATGGATCTTCTTATGGTAGCTCTTCAGAATGATGGAGAATGTGCTGTATATGGCTCTAAATAGCACCAAAAAAAGTTCTTCTATTGCTACAAGCTTGACTTTGTAACAGCTTTTTGGTGCTATATATTTTTAAAAGAATTTTCATATTCAACCATCAGTCTGAAGAACCACTTCACCATGCAAAGAACCATTTAAGCATGAAATGGTTATTTGAGTGTTCATGGATCTATATAGAACCCATTGGGTCTCATTCACCAACCAAGAAGAAATTGTCTTTACTAAAGAACCCTTAAAGAACTGTTTTTTAAAGAGTGAACACACTTAAAAGTTATGGTCCTTTAAGGGTTCTTTATTAAAGAATATATAGATTCTTTATATCTATATATTCTATATATCTTCAATTATGATAAGCTTGCCATTGTAACAATAGAAGAACCCGTTTTGGTGCTATATATAACCCTTTTAACCAACATATTCAACACATTCTCCATCACTGGGCCTCATTCACCAACCAAGAAGAAATCCTTTATTTTATAGTTCTATATAGAACTGTTTTCTATGGTCCCCATTTTTAAGAGCAAGGGTGATGCGCAGAGCTGCAGTAACTACAGAGGTATAAAGTTGATGAGCCACACCATGAAGGTATGGGAAAGAGTTGTTGAAGCAAGGCTAAGGCGAGAGGTTCAGATCAGTGAGCAGCAGTTTGGTTTCATGGCCAGAAAGAGTACCACAGATGCAATTTTTGCATTGAGAGTGTTGGTAGAGAAGTACAGAGAAGGTCAGAAGGAGCTACATTGTGTCTTTGTGGATCTAGAGAAGGCATATGATAGGGTGCCAAGACAGGAACTGTGGTACTGTATGAGGAAGTCAGGTGTAGCTGAAAAGTATGTTAGGGTGGTGCAGGACATGTATGAGGATAGTGAGACAGTGGTGAGGTGTGCAGTTGGAGTGACAAATGGTTTCAAGGTGAAGGTAGGGTTACATCAGGGATCACCTTTGAGCCCCTTCTTGTTTACAATGGTGATGGAAAGGTTGACAGATGAGGTCAGGCAGGAGGCTCCATGGACCATGATGTTTGCAGATGACATTGTAATCTGTGGTGAGAGTAGAGGGCAGGTGGAAGAGAATCTGGAGAGGTAGAGGTTTGCACTGGACAGGAGAGGAATGAAGGTCAGTAGAGACAAGACGGAATACATATGTGTGAATGAGAGGGAGGCAGGTGGAAAGGTGAAGATGCAAGGAGTAGAGGTCTTAAAGGTGGATGACTTCAAATATCTTGGGTCAACCATCCAGAGCAATGGATAGTGTAGAAAAGAGGTGAAGAAGAGGGTGCAGGCAGGATGGAGTGGGTGGAGACAGGTGTCAGGGCTGATGTGTGACAGAAGGATAGCAGCAAGAGTGAAAGGGAAGGTTTACAAGACAGTAGTGCGTCCTGCTATGTTGTATGGTTTGGAGACTGTGGCTCTGTCTAAAAGACAGGAGGCTGAGCTGGAGGTGGCGAAGATGAAGATGCTGAGATTTTTGTTAGGAGTGACAAGGATGGACAAGATTAGAAATGAGCAGATCAGAGGGACAGTGAAGGTGGAGCAGTTTGGAGATAAAGCCAGAGAGGCCAGGTTGAGATGGTTTGGACATGTGTTGAGGAGGAATAGTGGATATATTGGTCAAAAAATGTTGGAGATGGAGCTGCCGGGCAGAAGGAGAAGAGGTAGACCTCAGAGAAGGTTTATGGATGTAGTGAAGGTGGACATGGAGATGGTTGGTGTAAAAGTGGAGGAGGCAGTGGATCCGCTGTGGCGACCCCTAAAGGGAGCAGCCGAAAGAAGAAGAAAATATAGAACTATTTTCTTTACTAAAGAACCCTTGAAGAATCATCTTTTTTAAGAGTGTACAGTTTAGAGTTTCTTTAATAAAGAAAATGGTGCTATATAGAACTATGACCACTCAAAGAGTATATATAGAACCCTTTGCATGTGGGATCTTTGTGTTGTGAAACCTTATATAGTACTCTATATAAAAACCTATATAGAGTATTATATAGAACCCCTTGCATGTGGGTTCTTTGAGTTGTGAAAGGTTCTCTGAGAGTTCATCGCATTGTGAAAGGGCACTTCATGCTGATAAAGAATGATAAAGAAACTATATTTAGAACCTTTTTGAAATGGGTTCTAGCACAAAACGGATTCTTCTGTTCAAATCAAACCAATAGAAAAACCCTTTTCGGTGCTATATAGAACACTTTTCAAAAACATATTCAACACATTCTCCATCAATCTGAAGAACCCTTTTTTGATGCAAAGAACTATTTATTTTATAGTTCTATATAGAAACATTTTCTTTACTAAAGAACCCTTGAAGAACCATCATTTTAAGCACGTATGACATACATTTAGCCAGTACCAAAATAGGCTCTACTATTGTCACAAGCTTCACATCATCACAATAGCAGAAGACTTTTTGTTGCTATATGGAACCTTTTCATCATGCAAAGGGTTCTTTGAATGTTCAAGGTTCGATATAGAACCATTTTCTTTATTAAAGAACCCTTGAAGAACCTTAATTGTTAAGTGTGTGTGACATACATTCATCTATAGAAGTGTACAAAAGTATTTAGCATTCTTTAGCTACACTAGCCTTGTAACTCCAGTGCAAGGCGGATGGACATCTATGCTGAGGGCAAAATTGTACGAATGTGTGTTTTCACTGTAACGTCAGGTCAAGCTCTGATGGTATCTGTTGTTCAATTAGATTTACATAAGCTAATTTATCATTCATTAAAGGCCAGCAGATGTCTAATACACCGCAGATTTATAACCGGTGTAGGTTTCTTGCTTTTGACTGACTGAGATGGTCAATCCTGTTTGACCGCTTTCTCTTCTATCTGCTCAAAGGCAGGAGAAACTTGAAGCTCTTGCATAGAAACAGCATCCGAATGTCTGTTTTCATTTGGAGCCTCCAGGTGAAACAAGCCAACATTTCTGTTCCACAGATGCACAGAAAGGCAGTATCCTTTCTTCTCCATTTCTCCATCGTCCCCTTTCCTCCTCTTTCTGCAGTTCCTGAACTTGTTTTTCTTGGAGAAAGAAAAAAGCACACTTGTTACAGTAAAGCTGAATTTTCCACAATACTCTCCAAATCTCCCCCCCACTGCCCTCCCAACACACACACCCATTATCAAATTACTAAGCTCTCATCCAAGGTCTTTTACTGCACACACACACACAGAGGGGTTGTTTTTATACCTCATCAGGACATACGCTCAGACATATATCCCATGTATATATAATACTGCTGCTGGAATTAAACCTTGTGTCTCCATTTTTCAGTTTTTGACATAATTTGAAAATGCCTGTTGCCCTTTACATTGTGAGCAAAGTTCATGATGAATGGACCAAAAGAAACAGCCAAAAATGACTTGGGGGAAAAAGTCTGGTTCCATTGACAGGATTTGTCCTTTTCCTGTAAAGTTTGGAGATGCAAAGGTTTGTTTGACAACAGCGATATATATATATATATATATATATATATATATATATATATATATATACACACACACACACACACACACACACACACACACACACACACCTCTCCATGGATCACCACCTTATTGTGGTAGAGGGGTTTGTGTGCTTGAATGATCCTAGGAGCTATGTTGTCTGGTGCAAAAGCTCCTGGTAGGGTCTCCCAGGGCAAACTGGTCCTAGGTGACAAGTCAGACAAAGTGCGATCCATAATTACCCTTATGAAAATAAAATTAAAACAGGACTTGTGTACCCTGCCCGGATCAGGGTTACTGGGGCCCCACCCTGGAGCCAGGCCTGGGGGAGGGGCTCGCCAGCAAGCGTCTGGCGGCTGGACATTTACTCATCGACCCACCACCAATGGGAGGGGCAGTAATAGGGGTTCAGTGCTTTGTGGATCGGGCAGTGTCCGAAGGCGTGGGCCTTGGCGTTCTGATCCTTGGTTGCTGAAACTGGCTTTTGGAACTTAGAACGTTACCTCACTGGTGGGGATGGAGCCAGAGTTGGTGCGCGAGGTTGAGAGATAGTGGCTAGATACAGTCGGGCTCACCTCAACACACAGCTTGGGCTCCTTATCTCCTTGAGAGGGGCTGGACTTTATTCTTTTCTGGAGTTGCCCATGGTGAGGGGCAGCGGGCAGGTGTGGGATTTCTCATAGCCCCTCATAGTGCTCCTCCTGGAGACTCTATTGTCCTACTGGGAGACTTCAACGCTCACGTGGGCAATGACAGTGAGACCTGGAGGGGTGTGATTGGGAGGATTGGCCTCTCTGATCTGAACCCGAGTGGTGTTCAGTTTTTGGACTCCTGTGCAAACCACAGTTTGTCCATCACGAACACCATGTTTGAACACAAGGATGTCCATAAGCGCACATGGCACCAGGACACCCTAGGCCGCAGTTCAATGATTGACTTTGTAGTCGTGTCATCGGACTTGTGTTTTGGACACTTGGGTAAAGAGAGGAGCTGAGCTGTCAACTGATCAGCACCTGGTGGTGAGTTGGATCAGGTGGTGGGGGAAGATGCCAGTCAGACCAGGCAAACCCAAGCGTATAATGAGGGTTTGCTGGGAACGTCTGGCAGAAGAACCTATCAGATTGATCTTCAACTCACACCTCCGTCAGAACAGAGATATCGGGGGAGGTGAGGGACTTTGACTCAGAATGGGCCATGTTCCGCTCCTCCATTGTTGAAGCGGCTGACTGTAGCTGTGGCTGCAAGGTAGTTGGTGCCTGTCGGGGCGGTAATCCTTGAACCCGGTGGCGGACACCCCAGGTGAGAAACGCCGTCAAGCTGAAGAAGGAGTCCTACCGGGCATGGTTGGCCTGTGAGACACCAGAGGCAGGTGGCTGGTATCGACAGGCCAAGCGATCTGCGGCTTCAGTTGTCGCCAAGGCAAAAACCCAGGTGTGGGAGGAGTTTGGTGAAGCCTAGGACTTAAAATGATTTTAAGTTGGCTCCAAAAAGATTCTGGCAAACCGTCAGGCAACTCAGAAGGGGAAAGCAGTGTGCCACTAGCACTGTATATAGTGGAGATGGTGTGCTGTTGACTTCGACTGAAGACATCATTGGGCGGTGGAAGGAATACTTTGAGGACCTTCTCAATCCCACCGACATGTTCTCCAGTGAGGAGGCAGAGTCTGGGGACATGGGAATAGGCTTGTCCATCACTGAGGCTGAAGTCGCTAAGGTAGTTAAAAAGCTCCTTGGTGGCAAGGCTCCAGGAGTGGATGAGATCCGTCCGGAGTTCCTCAAGGCTCTGGATGTTGTGGGGCTGTCTTGGCTGACACACCTTTTCAACATTGCATGGACATCGGGGGCGGTGCCACTGGATTGGCAGATTGGGGGTTTTGGTGCCTCTTTTTAAAAAGGGGGACCGGAGGGTATGTTTCAACTATAGGGGAATCACACTCCTCAGCCTCCCTGGTAAGGTCTATGCAGGGGTACTGGAGAAGAGAGTCTGGCTTATAGTCGAACCTCAGATTCAGGAGGAACAGTGCGGGTTCCGCCCTGGTCGTGGAACACTGGACCAACTCTTCACCCTCTCCAGGATTCTGGAGGGTTCATGGGAGTTTGCCCAACCAGTCCACATGTGTTTTGTGGATTTGGAGAAGGCATGTGTTCCTGTGTTCCCCGGGGTATTCTGTGGGAGGTGCTTCGGGAGTACAGGGTACATGGCCCTTTGTTATGAGCCATTCAGGCCCTGTACAAACAAAGCAGGAGTTTGGTTCGCATGGCCGGCAGTAAGTCAGACCCGTTCCTAGTGAGAGTAGGACTCTGTCAGGGCTGCCCTTTGTCACCGATTCTATTCACAATTTTTATGGATAGAATTTCTAGGCGCAGTCATGGGATGGAGGGTGTCCGGTTTGGTGACCTCAAGGTCACATCGCTGCTGTTTGCAGATGATGTGGTCCTATTGGGGACATCAGGCCGCGAACTTCAGCTTTCGCTGGATCAGTATGCAGCTGAGTGTGAAGTGGCCGGGATGAGAATCAGTACCTCCAAATCCTAGGCCATGGTTCAAGGGTGGAGAGCCCTCTCTGGGTCGGGGATAGGTTCTTGCCTCAAGTGGAGGAGTTCAAGTATCTCGGGGTCTTGTTCACGAGTGATGGTACAAGGGAGCGGGAGATTGACAGGTGGATTGGTGCTGGGTCAGCAGTGATGTGGGCTCTTTACTGGTCTGTTGTGGTACAGAAAGAGCTGAGCCATAAGGCAAGGCTCTTGATTTACCGGTCGATCTATGTTCCCACCCTCATCTATGCTCATGAGCTTTGGGTAATGACCGAAAGAATAAGATCGCGAATACAAGCGGCCGAAATGAGTTTCCTCCACAGGGTGTCTGGACTCTCCCTTAGAGATAGGGTGAGAAGTTCGGTCATCCGGGAGGGACTCGGAGTAGAGCCGCTGCTTCTCCACGTTGAGAGGAGCCAGCTGAGGTGGTTCGGGCATCTGGTTAGGATGCCTCCTGGACGCCTCCCTCGGGAGGTGTCACAGACAAGTCCACCGGGGAGGAGACCCCAGGGAAGACCCAGGACAAGCTGGCATGACTATATTGCCCAGCTGGCCTGGGAGCGCCTCGGAATCCCCCCCCTGGGAGCTAGTGGAAGTGGCTGGGGAAAGGGAGGTCTGGGCCTCATTGCTTAGGATGCTGCCCTTGCGACTCGAACCCTGGAGAAGCGGAAGATGAAAAATGGATGGATGGATGGATGGACGGACACACACACACACACACACACACACACACACACACACACATATATATATATATATATATATATATATATATATATATATATATATATATATATATATATACTATATTGCCAAAAGTATTCACTTGTCTACCTTCACACGCATATGAACTTGAGTGACATCCCATTCTTCATCCGTATGGTCTAATATGATGTCAGCCTATCCTTTGCAGCTATAATAGCTTCAACTCTTCTGAGAAGGCTTTCCACAAGGTTTAGGAGTGTGTTTACTGGAATTTTTGACCATTCTTCCAGAAGCACATTTGTGAGGTCAGACACTGATGTTGGACGAGAAGGCCTGGCTCACAGTCATGGGATGGGATGGGCTGCTGCTCTAATTCATCCCAAAGATGTTCTATTGGGTTGAGGTCAGGATTCTGTGCAGGCCAGTCAAGTTCTTCCACACCAAACTCGCTCATCCATGTCTTTATGGACCTTGCTTTGTGCACTGGTGCACAGTCATGTTGGAAACCCAGACTCGTCCATCGGGTATCCAGACGGAGAAGCGTGATTCGTCACTCCAGAGAACACGTCACCACTGCTCTAGAGTCCAGTGGCACCACTATACACCACTGCATTCGATGCTTTGCATTGTGCTTGGTGGTGTAAAGCTTGGATGCAGCTGCTCAGCCATGGAAACCCATTCCATGAAGCTCTCTACGCTGTTCTTGAGCTAATCTGAAGGCCACATGAAGTTTGGAGGTCTGTAGTGACTGACTCTGCAGAATGTTGGTGACCTCTGTGCACTATGCGCCTCAGCCTCCGCTGACCCCGCTCTGCCATTTTACGTGGTCTACCACTTCGTGGCTGAATTGCTGTCACTCCCAATCGCTTCTACTTTGTTATAATACCAGTGATTGTTGACTGTGGAATATTTAGTAGGGAAGAAATTTCAGGACTGGACTTGTTGCACAGGTGGCATCCCATCATGGTACCATGCTGGAATTCACTAAGCGCCTGAGAGTGACCCATTCTTTCACAAATGCTTGTAGAAGCAGTCTGCAGGCCTAGGTGCTTGGTTTTATACACCTGTGACCATGGAAGTGTTTGGAACGCTTGAATTCAATGATTTGGATGGGTGAGTGAATGCCTATATAATATATAAATATAGTGTGTATATATAGACATTTTGATGCATTATAGCTTGTCCAGACCTTGACATTACTGGATGTGTTTCGGATAATTTGGATCATAAGAAACAGAAAACACTAAACCAATTTCTAAGACTGAACTTTGGAGGTGTGAAAAATATCCCTACAGATTTCTGTGAGAAACTGAAAGCAAGTCTCCTGAAAAGAGCAGGATATGTTTTCTGTTTTTTTCCTGAAGCTCAAAAAACTTGTTCTTAATAGTTGCTTTGACTGGAAATTAGATTTGCACAGTGCTGTATCTGTAACAATAACATGTCTCATAGTGCTGCTGTTAGAACCAAACGTACCTCCATGTTTATGAATTTTCTGTTTTGGACATAATTGTCTTTTACGTTGTGTGTAAGTTTCATGATGAATGGACCAAAAGAAACAGCCCAAAATTACTTGGAAAAGTCTGGTTCCATTGACTTACATTGAAAGTAAAGTATGTTTTTTCCTTCTCCTGTAAAGTTACCATTTTGGAGATACGAGGTTTTCCTCTGACAGCAGTGATATGTATTATTTATAAAAACAATTTCTATTAATAAGAGTTTTCTAATCCTAATCTTAACCCCAGTAACCAAAAGGAATGAAACATGGAGCTTTTGTAAAACATTCAGGAGCATTTTTGTCCTGAAAATGTAGGAAAACAAACTCACACGTGTTCTCTCGTGTTTTTGCCTTTCTTCTTTCTTTCTCCATCTTTTTTTAATCAGCTATCCCTCCCCTCCTTTTTTGGAACAGAAGACAAACAGGCTCCACTGTTAGACTGCACCGTGTTCAGGAAGTGAACCCTCCAGGCTCGTCAAACCCTGTACAGGTTCACACACACACACACACACACACACACACACACACACACACACACACACACACACACACACACACACACACACACACACACACACAGGCGCGGAGGAGACCAGCAGTCCCGGCACTCGGCCACTGACTCATTCACTGCATTCCCTGCTTTCATCTGAGCAGAGAGAGAGGGGGAGAGAGAGAGAGAGAGAGAGAGAGAGAGAGAGAGAGAGAGAGAGAGAGAGAGAGAGAAAATGAGATAATGAAGGAGTGGAAAGAGGGGGAGCTGAGCGAGCAATAGAAAAAAAAGAAAATGAAGGCTTATCGAGAGTGAGGCGTGCCAAACCCTAAAACAGCACAACTCAAGTTCTCTGAACTTTCCTAGCTCTAAACGCTGCCCTCCATTCATCCAGTCTTCATGCCCGGGTCCAGAAAGTTCCACACAATAGTAGTGACTACAGTGCTGCACTGACTGATGGCTGATAAATGAATGTTCCTGTAGTTGGTGTTTTGGTATTTTATCTTATTTAATCTTACTAGAAAACGTGGTTTTAAAATGTTGTAAACAGATAAAATCATAATATTTTAATTAAAATGTTAGTCAACATGTACTTAATTGCAGAAATATGTTTTTCAGTTGTGACTGTTCTTAATGTTCCACACTGACCTTTAGACTTTGGGACACATTTACTTCAAAACAGTGGGATCTACTCACCATGTGGCCATGAGGGACAGGGATGCAGCCTCACTTCCTGCTCTAAAATGCAGGGTGGCTAGAATCAGGCCCCGTCTACAGTCTTAAACTCAGTGTTTCGGTAGTAACACGATAATATGGGAGAGCTTTATTGATTTAAGAAAAAAAAAAATGAAATTCAGAATCAATTAAACTATTTTAGCATCACTTTAAAAGAAATCAAAAACATATTTTTATGAACAAAATTGATAGAACATAAAAAATGTACATATTTTCACAAGTGTAAATTTAGAGGTTATGGTTTGGGACAGATAACTGACAATAAAAATAAAAAATACCCAGTAAATGATGATTTTGTGTATGTCTTTAGCTTATTAGTGTCTCAACTGATGCATTGAGATTACATAGATCATAACATAATCCTTATATCTAAAGGTTCTTTTTTTTTTACATATTTCATATTTTTTACTGTGGGACCACAGTTTGAACTAATTTGATTGCATTATTCTGGTATGAATGGCAGTTTCTTTGTCTAAATAGTGATTTGACAGTTTTCTGAATTATTGTTAAAACACCTGAACGCTTTGAACCAGAACTGGTTTATGAGGAGCGTGGCCACTTCCTATTCTCCCCTTATACCAAAAACAGGAGTGCTAAACAGTACAGGGCGCTCTGAGTGAGTCCTCAATGAGTGGTAGTAAATGGCTAAAAACAAGAAGTTAAAATAGTTTCTAATTACTCGTCCAGAAAGTTTATTTAATTGTAGAAAGTAGAAGTATTTCACTAAAAAAATCAAACCTTATCTATATATTTCCTTTTTTTCTACAGCAAACGGGTTTGGGGCAGCAGGAGGCGGGCTTTACTGCTAGAGAGTGATGATTGATTGCCGAGCGGAGCAGCTCATTTTTGGCTTTTTCGTTTTGGCTGTTTCCGCTCACTGACGTCATGAACACACACGAGGTGCCGTTTTAAACTCCTGTAACTCGAGTTTTTTAGAAATATAACCGTGGTGTTAAAATGTTTTATGATATTCACTGTTCAGGAAATTATTGCATTCTTTTACATTAAAATGTTGAAGCATTTATAAACTATGATTTTGCTCAAATGCTCCATATCAACCCATTCATTTTGGACTCACTCTGGAGCGCCCTCTAGTGTTTAAGAAAAACAGAAGACGTTGCAGATTGGAAATTCTCCTCTCTACGTGTTCTCTGTTTGGGGTGGATGACGAGTGGGGGGTTTGAGATTGTGTGTGATCACTCAGTGTCTGTTAGCTGATGCAACATAATTAGCAGTTACAGTAAATGTTTACTGAATGTGAAATTTTGCCCCTGTTCATTTTAAATGAGGTACGATACAAAAGGGATTGTGGCATAGCGAGCAGCGTCAACGTAGCTCACAGTACAGCGTGAAAAGTTGAGCTTACTTTAACTTGCTGCCGCTCAGTGCTGACCAATCAGGCGAAAGCAGCTTTCCATTGTCCAAGCACAACGAGTGAAGACCTACCCTGCTGAAAAACACAGATTAAAACAGCATGAATTAAATACTGGTTTATGCTGGTTTAGTGCTGGTTGACCAGCATATCTGCATCCAAAACACAACATATTGTTGCTGTCCATAAAAACCAAGTATCTCTGAAACAGTAACTTTATAGGAGAAGGCAAAAATGGCCTTAACTTCTAATATAAGTTATTGTAAAGATGATTTTAGAGTGTTTGTACTGGTTCATTCATCATGAAATGTTAGACAACATAAAGGAAATACAGTAGAAAAGGAAGTTTGACAATAACAATGAATGACAGGGAATGGCCACTAAATGGCATTACGGATTAACTAAAAAATGTCCACCTGCTGTTAAAAGTTTTTGCACCCCACCAGCTGCCTGTTCCTCAGGCCTCCCTCTCATTTCTCTGTTCTTTAACAGGGGGTCCAGCAGAAGCTTCCCAGGCCTCCAGCCCATGGTCTCAGAGTCATCTCCCCTCCTATATTCATACAGTCATGCAACCATTTGTTTAAGATGTGGCCCAAATGATCATCATGAAAATGAAATGTGGTTAACTGATGCTTAGTGGCATGTTTGGCTGAAACATTTTTGAAAATCTTGAAAATGAGTAAAAGAGTCAGTCAGTATTGAGAGCGTTTCTTTCTGAAGGTCTAAACCAGGGGTCTAAACCCAAATGTTAAAACGAGCCATTTTTTCCTTTCAACAAAGATCCAACCACCTTGAGAGCCACAATGTTTTTATGTCCATTTTACCATCTTGGCTGTAAATTTGTCTCAGTCTATGCTGATAAAGTCTCAGTGATGCTGAAAAAAATTTGCTCTGCTTTAAAAGCTGTGGGTCAGCTATAGCTGCATTCCTTGCATCTCCGACAGGAAACTTTTCCACAAAAGTAGCTGGTCACCCAGCAAGGAATCGAACTCAGACCCCTCTGGCTGTGAGGCGACGTGCTACCCTAGAATGATCATCGGAGCTTTATTTTACTGAAATGAGGATTTTTTTTTTTTAACAAGAAATCAAATTCTGCTGTTGAGCCACAACAGGAGAGTAAACGAGCCTCAAGTGAATCCAGAGCCAATGGCCATTCACATAAAACAATTTAAATATTTATCTCAAGTGAAATGCTTAAGAGACAAATGTACCTAAGCTAAGTGTCTACTTAAGCACACTGCATTAAACCTCTTGATTGCTCTTGACTGGGTTTTCTAAATCTTAGGACAAAGATGATTCTTGTATAGTAGAGTGATCATCACATTGAACACTCTCTCCCCCAGTTATTACTAAAATTTGGGAAACTAGAAACTATACTTAAGTGTTTCACAGCAATGTAACTTCTGCAACATAAAGTCTAAAACTTTGCTCTTAAAAATGTTCCGACAGTTTTTCTCAATTCTAATGTTTGTGTGTATTTTATGTAGCAAAATCAGAAAAACTGGCTGTTTTTGATTGAAATGACTCTGTTCTGATTGGATACGCTGTATTGCGCCTCATACAAAAAGGCTGAAACACTGCTTATAACTTCAGTGTGAGAGGGCAGAACTAAGCCGCTATCAGCTGAATAGGCACATAAATGTAGATGTGTATTTTGTTGAATACTGAAATTTCGCAGCTCAGTTTTCATTTATGCATTGTATGAACTGGGAGTACCCCCCCCGCGACCCTGACGGAGAAGCGGCTTAGAAAATGGATGGATGGATGGATGGATGGATGAACTGGGAGTGAACAGTACATTTTGAAGCTAACAGTGCAGTGTTTACACACTACATCAGACTCTTTTATTAGATAAAAAGTGAGAAACATTCAGTTTTCCTTTATATGCACCTTTGAAAGTGTTTCATGCAGGCTGTCATGGACCAGCAGCGAAGATCTTGGGTGGATTTACTCTTCCACTTCATCCGTCTCCTGACATCAGCAGGCAGGAGTTGAATTACCGTCCTTCGTCTTTCAGGGGGATTCCAGGCTTCAGTGCCTTTGTGCAGATGAGTAAGTGTCTGTACTTGACTAGATGGTTGGAGAGATTATTGTTGAGAAGTGAAAGCGTGCACAGCTTGAAAAGATATTTCCATTAGAGCCACAGACGTCACTGGGCTTTCTAGAGTCCAGCACTGCTATTTCAAGTATGCACGTCCCTCATCGTCTGTGCCTGTCAGAGTGTGTGTGTGTGTGTGTGTGGGTGTGTGTGTGTGTGTGTGTGTGTGTGTGTGTGTGTGTGTGTGTGTGTGTGTGTGTGTGTGTGTGTGTGTGTGTGCGCGTGCATGTGCGTCTTGCGTGAGTAATGCATTTCATGGCAGTTGCTGCGGAGTCTAAAAGCAAACAGATGTGTGTGAGTCTGGCTTATCAAAGTTTCTGCAAAGCTCTTACAAAACTGACAAAGGGCAAAAACAAAGAGAACAAAGAGAAGAGCTCTTATGGACTGCAATTCATTATATGTGCATACTTACTTTTTCTTTTAGGACACAATTCCTACTTTTTTAAGTATTTTAAAGCTTAAGAGTCCAGAGTTGGTACACTATTCAATAGAGAATGTATTTATCAAAGAATATATTTGTATTTTATATTATATAGAGAATATATTTGATCAAATTACACATTTTGTTGATTTTCTAAGTATAAAGTAGTAAGAACACACTTAAATATGGCATTGGTGAGTTTGACCAAAGTCCTTATTGGAAAAACTCTTCACTTGGCAGCCAACTTTTTAATGCCACCGGACAGTTATTTCCAGCAATTAAAGACCAGGCTCCTATCTCTTTGATTGAGAAGAAACCAAAATACTCCAAACTAAAGATCAAATCACTGTTAATAAAACATTTTTGAAACCACTGATGAAATCTGACAAAATACCTCATAGACAGTTTGTAGCGTTTAGTTCAGTAACGCCCAAAAAACATGTTTTTTTTCAGGTTGTTCTGGCTACTGCACTTGCACAGATCTCCACAACAAGGTAGGCTTAAAGTAAATATATCCCTGTCATCAAGACTTACCGTGCTAGGAGATGAATCTGTGTTGCAAGCACATATGGGGGTAAACTTTAGAGTTATTAAGACAGCACTCCTTGCTGCCAAAAAATGTGTTACCATTAAGTGGAGCTCTTCTGAACCCCTTAGCCTTTCTACATGGATAGAAGAAGCCTCTTCCTACATCCCTCCGAAAAAGTACTATTTAATTTAAAGAAAAAACTTGCTGATGTTATATGCAGCAAGCTGATTGGCTCTTTTTCTGAAAGGCAGGGTTGCAAACAGATGCCATGTTAAACGTTATGATCTTTCTTATTCATATTCCAACCAGTAAACGGCCTCCTCCTTCTAGCATACTGAAAAAAATCTAACTTAACACGTTTTCTTTATTTTTCCTATATGCTAAATTCAGCACACTTGTGCAGCAGGTAAGGTTCACTCACACAGCTAAAGAATTGTAAATGGTGTCCAATGAGCTGGCAGTGCCGTACCTCTATATGTTCTGCTTACTCTTAAATTTCTTAACGTTTAATCAAACACTCTTTCTTATGTAATGTACTGTTCTTGTGTAATTAAAGCAACTCTGACTTATTAAAGCGACTGTTGGTCTAGAGTTTGAAGACTCTAATACAGGGGTGCACAATTCTGGTCCTGGAGGGCTGGTGTTTAGCAAAGTTTGGAGATTCCTCTACACAAACATACCCACTAAACCTGGCCATTATCAGATAAGTGTAATCAGGTGTGTTTGAGTAAGTAAATCACCAAACTGTGCTGGTCGTCGGCCCTTGAGAATCAGAGGTGTGCACCCTCCCTGCTCTAACAGCTTAATGCACAACTTGCTGTTCTTTTAGCATTGATGGTGATTGGCTGACCTGGTAAACCTGAACACAAAAAACATAAAACAAGCATTCATATTCATAACTACTTTATGCAACAGCATCCTGTGTGATAACTTTCAGAGGCATTAAACTCCGGTTCTTATCAGGGGTGTTCTCTGATAAGCATCTTTCTAGATCCCCAAACATCTGGGGATCTAGAAAACACATCTGGGGTGAGTAGGGAGATCCAAAAAATATTTTTTATATTTTAGTATTTCAAAGCAATATTTTCACAGCATTTTAAAATAACCATTTAGGACATTTATCATTATTAGTAACAGGGACAGCTGAGGCACAACTACATTCTCTACAGGCTCTATATTCTCTACATATCGGCTTCATATGCAGGGGATTTTGTCTGCAAAGCACTTAAACCTAACGGAATTAATGAATGGATTTATGAATGGATTCACGTCCACATCTAGGAGCAGGATAATCCAATGATAATCCAATTTCCGAACACATATCCATATGTTTTAAAACCCAAGTGTCAAAGCCAAGGTCTGCGGGCCGAGTCAGGCCTGTGACACAACCCTATTCTGCCCGCAAAATTATTTTTATTTAATTCTAATTTTATCAGTCCATTTCACCCTGAGCTGCACTACAGTCCCCAGCATGCAGTGCAACATCATGTGTATTCTAACCCCTTTTCTCCAACAACAGCCTCTGGGCCAGTGGCTACACAAAACGAAAAGATGCCTGGTGTCTAATTCAAGCAAATAGGCAGTTTTTACCTAAAAGTCCTGAGGACTTTTAAAGAGGTTTAACAGTAGCTACTGTAGCTTATTGTTTTATATAAAATAATTTATTTAAATTTTTTTATAGTTCAAATATTGAGCACCTACATGCAGTTTTATATTAGGCATATTTTGAAATAACATTGGCCCATTCGGGTCATGGCAAAATGTTAAATGTTAAAAAAAATAAAATAAAAATATAGCTGGCACACAATTTTGTTTACATTTTTTATATGGCCCTTTAATGGTTGAACTGAACTCAAAATAAGTTCTATATTGTTTCTAACACACACAACAACATCCACACACCCATGAAAACAAAATTTTTGCCATTGCTTCCTTTATATTCATATTATAATCTTCATTCAGTTCTACTATTTATATGATTGCACAACAATGAATTCCACAACTTCGCTGCCAAAGACCAGCACATCAAATACAAGTCTTAAAATCCCATTTGTGTACGAAAAATGTTTTTAACCGTATTCAAATAACCTTACTTTCCAGTTCACTCAAAAACCTGCCCTCATCAGAAAGCGAAAGAATAATAACATTTCAGTGACTCAGCCAGCTACTGAGAGCAGGTTTGTCTGCGGCTTAATCAGAACATCTACGTAGTCGAGTTTTAGATACAGTTTCAGAAAATGGCCACTTTACCTTCTCTGATCTTTTGAAAGAAATTAAGCAGGTTTGTTTGACGGATGGGGCCATTCCTGAGCTCTTTTTACTACAAGTCCTACGCTTAATTACCAGCAATAAAAATGTATTCTTAATTCTAAAATTCTTAATGTTCCACTCAAATCTTGGGCTGTTTCCCAAAAGTTTTTTTTTAAAAGAAATAAATTCAACAATAAAAAATTGGAAACTAAACTCAGAAAAGCTCTAAAGGCGCTCCTGGTTCCTATCACCACCACTGTGAACATTTCGGACTCAGTAGGTTTCTCTAGAACAGAGCACTTCACACCAGAACACTCTGAATGACTGCTGAAATCTTGATGATGCAGAAATTTTGATCTTTGGTGGAATTCCCCTTCATCTACACTCTTAAAAAGACTGGATTTTTAAAGGTTCTTTTACATAGAGCACCATGAGTCCTACATAGAACCATTTCATGCTTTAATATTTCTTTGTATGGTGAAACGGTTCTTCGGGTTGATGGAAAATGTGTTGCATATGGTTCTGTGTAGCACCAAAAAGGGTTCTTCTAGTGTTTGACATCGTAATGATAGCAGAACGATTTTTAAAAATACACAAGACATTCTCAATCTGATGGACCATTTCACCATGCACAGAACCTTTTAGGCATGAAATGGTTCTAACTCATGGTGCTCTTTAACAAAAGAACCCTAGAACCCCTGAAGAGCCATCGTTTAAAAGGGGAAAAAAATCAACCTAATGCAAATAATTAGTGCAAATCATTTTAATCATTTGACAGCCCTAGAACACATATGCACTTTTTCCTCTGTCTCCCAGGTTCGGTAAAGAGTCGGATGCTGAGTAAATGAGGTTTAAGGTGAAGACAGAGGGCTGCCATTGTGCAAAGGACCCAGCATGAGACCAAGTGCCCTGGGGGACATGCATTAGACTGGAAATATGAGCTCACACACACACAAAGGTCTAAGGGCATGCAGGCCTATGAGCTGAACAATTGCCAGTGGAGACACAAGCCGGTAGGGTCACTGAAACATGCACCTGATAAGTGTTCTGTAAATAAGGGCTGCCTGGTGAAAATCTTCACATCACATTGATACAATATTCTTCTATGATCAGTAATTATGCTAATGTAATATATTTAATTCAAGTGACATGATGTACATATTTGAATCAAGAGAATGACCCACAGGCGCTTAATACTTTCTGTTTCAACCAAAATGATCATCTTGCATTTTCATTTGCATTGCTGCACCCTTTATCACTGAGAATTTTCCTGGAACTGGATTTGGAACATGGAACTTGGAGAAAGGAAAGTTAAGCGAAGCAAAAAGGCCTTTCTGTAAGCAACTCACGCTTGTTTTTATACCTTGTCAGGACATACAGCGTCACATATATGACCATATATACACTATTGATATGTACATATGCCTCTTTTGTGTTACATATATAAATGGACACATTAGCTGCTCATTACACTGTGAATTTAGGAATTTCAGGATGAATAAAACAGGCCCAAAATGACTTGTTACCTTAATTCAGTGAAGTAAGAATGCCCTAAAGTTGCTTCTATTTTGGAGATGGAAGGTTTCTTATGGCAGCGGCAACACGTATATACCTATACGTATTAAGATGACCCATATGCATAAAGTGTCTGTAAATATATACACAATAACACAATAAGTTGAATATCATTGTTGTTGGAAGAAAACCTTGTTTTTCCAGGTAATTCTGGGTCCTTTCTTTCGGTCAATTCATCATGAAGTTTACACACAATGTAAAGGACAACATACATTTTCAGGTTATGTCAAAACTGAAAAACGACAAAAATGGAGATACATACATAACAGAGATAATGTATGTTTTCTTCCAACAGCAGCGTATGTCATGCAATTATATGATTTATATGCAAATATCTATGTTATAACAATATGTCCCATATGTATATTATATACTGATACTATTATGACAAAACCTTCTATCTCCAAAACTTTAAAGTTTAGTTTGAATTGAAGTTACTGAAAAAAAATATTTCTATGTCTCAAATTTATAACATTTGAACACCATGTAAAACACATACATTCTTAAAAACAAAGTTGCGATAAAGGGTTCTATGTCATAGAAGGATCACTAACGAACATTTCAACAGCTGGTTCTTTGGAGAACTATTATGGCAAATAAGGTGTGCGATCAAGATGAACCTGTTTAAAGTTTAAAGAACTTCCACATAATCTCCAAAAACCCTAAAGACACTAAAACTGACAGACTTGCAATACGTTCTAAACATTTAAAAGGTTGCTCACTGTTTGCTGGACCTAACTTGATGGAAAAAAAATCAACATACATCATAAAATGAACCATAACTTTTTCACAGGTCACATTTTATGCTTTTTGCCCCACAGTGTTAAAGTTATCAAATAAACAGAGTGCAGAAGTGTGTTCACTATAAAGGATGTGGTCACTTATTTACACTTAGAAAATCAAGAGAACAAAGAACCATCTGACTGGGGTGGCCAAACTTTTGCATATTATATGTTTATGTAATAAAAATTAAAACTGTCCCCCCTCTCTCTCTCTCTCTCTGTCTCTCTCTCTCTCTCTCTCTCTCTCTCTCTCTCTATATATATATATATATATATATATATATATATATATATATATATATCTTGTCAGAACAATCTCCAAAATGGAAACTTTTCAGGAGGAAAAGGAAAAAACACACTTTACTTTTAACGTAAGTCAATGAAATCAGAATTTTTTTCCAAGTTATTTTGGGCCGTTTCTTTTGGTTAATTTGTCATGAAATTTTATTACAATGTAAAAGACAACAGGCATTTTCAAAGTAAAGTCAAATACTGAAAAACGTCAAAAATGGAGAAACAAGGTTTATTTATATATATATATATATATATATATATATATATATATATGTGTGTGTGTGTGTGTGTGTGTGTGTATATATATATATATATATATATATATATATACACATACATACACACACACACACACACACACACACACATATGCCCCATTTGGATGTACTTGTATCAATAGTGGTAATACACATATGTACATAAGTGTCTATGTGTACTAAGAAGTTTCTAAACCTGATCTTAACTTCAGTACCCAAAAATAGATGGATTTGTTCTTTAAGTTTTAAGAATTTTAAGAAATGAAACACGACTCTTAATAAAAATAAAAAATAAAAACTTTACAGATTCATTTACAAAGGCAGTGTTGATCCTGTAGGTTAACCGCTTGTCACTGGTTTCACTACAACCTCAGGGCGATTTGGTTCTAAAAATGTACACACACACACACACACACACACACCGGTCGCTCTCTCATCATGCGCTCCTCATTTCCTTCTCCCAGCAGCCCCTGATGTCCACATCATGTGAGAACCATTTGCTGTTAGTTTTCTGCTTTACACCCTGCACCAAAAAATGAACTGAAGATTAAAAAAGAGCACATTCATCAGCTTTTATCTGATTCTCTCTCTCACATACAGGCCCTGCACAAAGCACTGAGACACTCAGTGATTCAAAAACGGCAAAAAAGCGCCCTATATTGGGAATCACGCTAAAGGGCTTGCTTTTTATTCACTCAGTATGATGTCAGCACTCAATCCTTTCAGCTGTTTAAACCATCTCTGAGCCAAAAGTTAAATATGGGCTTCAAAACATGCTTTTAGCAATAGTCTGGAAAACTGTTAAATCGTTATTTGGGGAGGACCTGCTCTGCATCCCGACACGTTGATGAACATGAGGCTGAGTGAAGCTAAAAATACTCATCAGCACGGATCAGCACGGCGGTCCACAAAGGGCCCGTTTGGCTGCAGGTTTTCATTCCAAACAAGCAGAAGAACACCTGATTCTCATGAACACCTGATAATCAGTTAGTCTCAGTCTTTAAACAACCGATCAGCTATATGAGGTGTGCTTTTGCTTTGCTGGACTGAGAACCAGCTCTTTGTGTATAAGGCTGAAGCTCTATGATTAGCATTAGCATATTAGCAGTACGAATAGTAATGAACCCATGTGCAGGTTTGTCTTAGTTAAAGGCACCATATGATGAATAACTTTCAAATTTCCCTCACTTTTTTGAAATAAGAATTAGATGTAGTAAGTAAACACTGGCAATATAACAGCATTCTATCATTTTTTTGCAAAATGTCAAAAATTCACACGCTTTGTGTTCAAATTTCATGACGAACAGTCCAGCAGAAATGGTCCGAAATTATTTGAGAAAAAAAAACCCATTTTAAGTCAAGTTATATATTTTTTTCCTTCTCCTGTAAAGTTACCATTTTTGATATGTAATATCACAATATCATACAATATCATACACTCCCCAGTCCACACAGCCCAGATACACAAACTGAGCTGCAAAAAGTCAGGTCTGAATTCACTGTTTAGTCCCATCCAAAAGTTAAAGTTAAAATGAGGGTTTCTGTCCTGACTGCACTATATAAGGCAATAGAGAGCTCATTTTCATATATTACTGTTGTCGGAACAAAACCTTTTATCTCCAAACTGATAACTTTACAGGAGAAGGCAAAAATAACTTAACTTTTAATGAAAATCAATGGAACTAGACTTTTTTCCAAGTCATTTTGGGCTGTTTCTTTTGGTCCGTTCATCATAAACTTTACACACAATGCAAAAGACAACAGGCATTTTCACATTATGTCAAGAACTGAAGAATGACAAAAACGGAGATATGAGGTCATATTCCTACAACAGCAATATACCAGACTTAAAGACGCTGTAACTTAGCCTGTTTAATTCTAAGTATAAAGAGAGATTTGAAAATAGCCCAATAGAAAATAATTCAGACTGTTTTTGTAGACCTCAAGGAAAAAGAAAATACAGGCAAAAAACTGTAGAATAACATGCATAATTAGGAGGTAGTTGTGAAAATCAGGCAAGGTGTCCCAAGATGTTGACAAACAGTGTATATAAATGAGTGGGTTTGGTTTACTGTTAGGCTGGCCTGTATTAGAGGTACAGGGGGGCGGGCAAGCAGGAAGAGCATTCGATTTAGTGAACCTTTTTAATTTGAAACAGCTTTCCAAAGAGAGTGATGGAGCTCATGAGGGAGAAATATGATTACAGATTACTCCACCTGACGAGAGAGAGAGAGAGAGAGAGAGAGAGAGAGAGAAAGAAAGAGAGAGAGAGAGAGAGAGAGAGCGAGAGAGAGAGAAAAAGAAAGAGAGAGAGAGAGAGAGAGAGAGAGAGAGAGAGAGAAAGAATGAGGTTTAAGCACTTGACGAAATTTGAAAACAAGAATCATTCCAGAGTTTAAATACAAATATATAATTATATTCAAATATATATACTTTCTTACAAATAGTATTTACAGTGCCTCAAAGCACATCTAGCACAATTTACTGCAAGGAAAAAAAAAGGAAAAGAAGTCCATGTTCAAAGGCCTCCTTCTCCTCCCCCACTGCACACCTCCCTCTTTTTGCTGAATTCCCAGCTGGCATCTTGCTCTACAAGCCTTGGTTTTTCATGGCTGGTAAGTTGAGGAGCAAAAAACAGGGAGGGGATAGACAGAGTAGAGGTGGGAGAGAGTGTTTCAGCACATGGCATCGAAATGGCCACGTTTGTTTCTTTTGGAAAATCCAGGTTTGGTTTTCATTTAGCCCCAGCTTGTCCATTTTTGTGAGTACAAAAAAAAAAACAGAATAAAACAAACAACATAAAAAAAAAACACACTCCTAATCTCCTCATCCTGTAAGTCTTACAAGTGACATACAATATTCAACAGCAAACGTCAAGAAGTGGCTGTGTTCAGGTTTGGGAATACTGACAATAAACATACGAATTCCACAGTTTGTCTTTCTGAAGAGCAACAAATTCAGTCATTAGTTAAAGAGAGTGATATTCCCTCACTGACAGTTTGTACTTTAGAAGGCTCCTACACGGTGGTCTCGCCATGTTGGCCGTTGGTGAGGCGTGTGTAGAACTTCCTCCAAGAATGGAGGGTCTTGCCCGACCAGATCCAGAAGCCAGAGGTGATCCCAACGATGAGGGTCATGAGGTACTTGATCATGTAGACGGTGAAGTCTGGGGTCATCCTCGGGCCAGGCTGCATGGGGCAGGGAATGGCCAGGCTCTTGCAGTGCATGCTGATCCAGCTACGCTCCCAGTGCTCCCGGAAGGCCTGCTCATAGAAGAAGCAGGCGATAACGATGGTGGCCGGCACCGTGTACAGCACGGAGAAGACGCCGATGCGCACCATGAGCCGCTCCAGCTTCTCTGTCTTAGTGCCGTCGTGTTTCATGATGGTGCGGATTCGGAAGAGCGAGACAAAGCCGGCCAGCAAGAAGGATGTGCCGATGAAGAGGTAGATGAAGAGCGGCGCCAGGACAAAGCCTCGCAGCGGGTCCACATTGTTGAGGCCCACAAAGCAGACACCACTCAAAACGTCGCCGTCTATCTGCCCCATTGCCAGGATGCTGATGGTCTTCACTGCAGGTACGGCCCAGGCAGCCAGGTGGAAGTACTGGGAGTTGGCTTCGATGGCCTCGTGGCCCCACTTCATCCCTGCAGCCAGGAACCAGGTGAGCGACAAGATGACCCACCAGATGGAGGAGGCCATGCTAAAGAAATACAGCATCATGAAGAGGATGGTGCAGCCCTCTTTCTTCGTGCCCTGCACTATGGTTTTGAAGGTTTCAGGGAAGAAGCTTTCATTGCATACGACTTTATCCCCTAGGAAGTAGCCTGTGATGTAGGCGATGGAAACCATGGTGTAGCAGCCGGACAAGAAAATGATGGGCCGCTCAGGGTACTTGAAGCGCTGCATGTCCACCAAATATGTGGTCACGGTAAAAAGGGTGGACGCACAACACAGGCATGACCAGACTAGGATCCAGACGCGAGCGAAGGCGATCTCCTGGTCGTTGAAGAACATGTAAGCCCCATGGGATCTAGAAGATTCACATGGGGCACCACAGTCCGGCTCCCCAAGGAACTTGTAGTTGAGATATGATGGGACCTTGAGCGATGGCGGACAGCGGAAAGGCCTGTCCGGTGTGGCGTACAGGTAGACTTCTGGTGTTCCTGGAGGCAGCACGTTGTGGGCAGGCGGCACGGTGGCCGTGGAATCGTTCTGACCAACACATATGTGGCCATCGCCCAACACAGGGAAGTTCTCGCACCGCAGCCGCTCCGGCCACTGGAAGCCAAATTTGTTCATAAGCGCCTCGCAGCCCTGCTTGGCCCTCTCACAAATAGACCGGCATGGCGGGATGGCCTTCTCCAGAACGGTACATACGGGTGCATACATGGAACACAAGAAGAACTTGAGCTCTGGGGAGCATTGGACCTTCACCAAAGGATAAAATTGGTGCACCTCTAATCCAGCGTCTTCCTGGCTGTAGTGGCCCACCAGGTTGGGCATTATAGTCTGGTTGTAGGCGATGTCCGTGCACAGGGGGATCGTAATTGGCTGGCAGAAGCCGTGGTCGGGCACTGCTATGCCATGGTCACCTTGATACTGTCCACACACCGAGGCGAGCAAGGACGACAGCAGCAGCAACAGCAACGTGGAGAAGGCAGGCGAGCTCAGACTAGTCTCCATTATCGCGACAAGTTACTAAACTTAAACTAAGTCAAAAGAACGCTCGTTAGGATTTAAATAACATATTATTTCATATACTTACTACAAAAAAACAGACGAACTACACGCGAACTTCTCACAACTTTCCCGAGCAACAGCCGCGAGCTGGGTTGCAGAACTGCACGACTTTTTTTTCACCCTCTTTGTCCGATTGGGCGGTTTCAAGCCCCCCTACGCTGCGCTGTTACGAGATGAAGGAGGAGCGAGTTCGGGGGCCTTGAAACAGACACTCTTCCAGACTCCCTAGACTCGCCTGATGATCTGCGGCCAGAGAAGCGCCGAGTTGCAGGCAGCAGAAAACCTGAAAATATACCCACACAGGCTGGAAGAGGACATACTGGGTTTGTTTTTGCGTAAATAAAGCCGTAAAATCAGACTTCCCGATTTTTCACTTTCCAAAGCAGTGGCCGTGTTCCCAACTCCGTCAGTCTGAACAAAAGAGAAAAACTGCAGTTGTAGTTCAGACATAAACACAGCAGCTGAAAAAACTTTGTATCAGTCACACTTCCCATGTGTAAATCAGATATATGGCCATAAATGCTCATATATCACAAAAGGTGAAGTGGACCATGGCTGGATACAAGGTCAGACATGTATTTCAAAATACATAGTCATACATGTTAAGCACATGTATAAGCATCACATATTGGGCATTTACTTGTATTATATGGATCATATATGTCTGATAGGTGGATGAATACATATATGCATGATATATAGGTCACATGTATAATGTATGACTGATACAGTGTGTCTGATACATGTGTCATTTGTGTATATGATTATATGAAACTCAACCATATATGATTAGTGATATATATATATATATATATATATATATATATATATATATATATATATATATATATATATATATATATATATATATATACGCCTTTTGTTTGAAATGCATAAACTGACACGTATTTCCCTTTGGGTTTCTATAGAATTGGGAACTTTCAGGTAGAAACAGTTTATCTCCACATTTGTCCGTCTGTGTAAACAGAGTAAACGTGCAGTATTCCTCAGGAATAAGAGGATGAAATAATACAGTATGACTCTAGAGAAGCAGGACGTTTCATATTCCACATCAGATTTACACTCTTTAAAATCTGATTTTCAAAGATTCTTTAGTAAATAGAGTGCTTCTATTTAGAACCCTGAGTTCTGTATAGAATCACTGAAATGTCCAAAAGGCTTTGCATGGTGAAATGGTTCTTTAGCTTAATGGAGGAGGAGTTTTATGTAGAAATGGTTCCATACAGAGGCCAAAAGGGATCACTGTATTAATGTCAGAAACTTTTGCTTCTATATGGAACCATCTATCTATCTGTCTGTCTGTCTGTCTGTCTATCTATCTATCGCCAAGAGGTAAACACCGCCACCTCGTGGATGTTTACTCATATAGCATTATATCCAGAACTCGTATGCTTTAACAGGTGCTCTGGGACAAATTATAGGCGAATCCGATGGTTTCCTAATGGGATCTAAAGGTGCTGTACAGGAATCCAGGGCTCTCTAATGATAACCGTTAAGACAGTACCATCCAAAACCATGAGGTTTTAACCCAGTGATTGTTTCTAATGGTCTTTTCCCAGCACTTTTCATGCTATTACATCTGTAGACCAGTCGGCTCTACACGCTTATGCTGGAAATCGAACCGACTCCCTCGTTTGAACTCACTTATTTTTTTACAACACTGATTTTACATACTTTTATTATTAAAACCACACTCTCTGTAAGCAGATATGAGCCTAACATAAACGAGCCAATGTTTTATGTTTTTTGTCTATTTTTCTGTCACTGGGCTTTAGCCCGTTTAGCGGTGTGTTTACGTTCTCAGGGCAGACGATAACTGAAAAACGTCTGCTGTTGCTATGGCGGTTAGTACATTCTGATTGGCTGTTTCTGATCCCGACGACCAATTAAAACCGACAGAATATTAAACACTAGAAGCGGTTTTAATATGCTTGTTTTAACGGGCGGAGCGCGAGGCGGATCGAGATTTCTAGTAGATCTAATCTGTGGTCGCCTTCTGTCGCTTCTAGAGATTAAACTAGCCTGAAACCCACCGTGAACTAATAATAATAGTGATTATTAAGGTGACAGTCGTTGAAATAAATTACGATAAGAAGCCATTTCATCGAGACAAGTAATTTGTTGTTGCTAGAGATGGAGGTAAGATGGATGGAGAGGGTACTTCAGCGGTGACGTTAGCTAGTGTGGCTAACTGAAGTTTGCTAGCTAACCTAGGTTGGCAAACACACCTAGGTTAGCTAGCTAGCTAGCTAGCGTATGTGTGCTAACGGTTGCTTGTGAAGAAACTCAATCTTAATCTCAACTCTCGATAATGGAGCTAACGGCACCTTAAATTATAGCCTTTTCTGGACAGTCAGATTTTCACACAGTTCCTTCATATCCGAGGTATTTCTGAAGAGTTGGTTCTGTAGTTAAGTTAGCCAAACTCAACCGACATTTGCTTGAAAGAACAGTAAGCTAGCCAGCGCTAGATAGGTCCATATAGGTTAGTTAATTTCAGTCTTGTCCTGGTCAAGCTCAATCATTTTAATTTAATTTTAAAACATTACCGCAGATTTCGTTTTTGACTGTCTAAAATAGCCTACGTTACCATCGCTTTTTCGCAAAGACTGTGTTGAATGTCTCAGCACCATCGTGACCACAGCAGGTCAACCAGCTAGAAGCCCGAATGTGAAAAGACTCCATTCGTCTGTATTTGTCATTCACGTAGCCGTTAGCGAAGGAACAGGCTGTAAAATTGTGTTGGCCGTTAAAAAAAAACCTTCAGTTTAAAAACTAAAAAAGTTAGGTTCTTGACAAGCAGTTAGTGATAGGCTTTAGTTAAGTGATTTAAACTTGAATGAAAAAAAGTGGCTTTAGTGTAGTTTAGATGAACGAAAGCAACATTTTTTCATTTTTCAATCCAAATCTTATAAACAATTAAATCTGCACTGTCTTATAAAAGTTGTTGTAGTAAAGATGGACTGATGGATAGAAAAGATTGAAAGGACTCCGAGAGTTAAGCTACAAAGGCCTGACTGAATTTTAAATACTGGAATCAGTGTGGGGTATACCAGGGTGTTTTGCTCTCTCTCTCTCTTTCTCTCTCTCTCTCTATATATATATATATATATATATATATATGTGTGTGTGTGTGTGTGTGTGTGTGTATTTATCTTTCTATCTATCTGTGTCATTAGCCATCTCTGATACGACCAAACTCATCTTCACAATAGACTGTTCTTTATGTAGCTTGTGTTTAATATTTATTACAGCATAACCAATGTGTCTTATTGTGGATATTGTCCTCTTTTGTAATTAAAGGCTAATAATGCAGGAAAAAGTAAAATCAGTGTGGATGCAAATGGGGCAAAGATGGCCTTTGATCAGTTTCATATTACTGGATCAGACTCATACTACTCCCTCTACAAGTGTCAGGTGAGAAGCAATATTAATGGCAAACACACCACAACAGTGAATGACTTGAATTAAAAGGGGAATTCACATAGATATGTACAGTGCCAGTGTTTGTTTCACTTTCTTTTTCTTAAACAGCATGATTTTAGCGGAGATAGTGGACAACAGTTTCAGCATTTCACCACAGATTTTTCCTTGCATGATGAGCCCCAACTGCCCTATAATTCCTGGGCAGCTCAAGATGACCCTGATCAGCTGATGAACTATGCTCAAGGCATCTCCAACAATAGGTCAGATTTGTATGTTGTAGTTATGTACAGATACAGAATACATTTTACACAAATACATTATTAAATGGGTCTGGAATATTTACAGTTTTGTTTCACAAATAAACATGAAAAAAATAGGGTGAAAACCTCTCATAAAAAAGATAATGAAAGATGAAATGATAAAATGATAAAAAAAAAGTGTGAAATATAGTTATGATAAAGTTTTCAGTGCACTGGCTAATGCTAGCCATACACAAGAAAAGGCTGAAGTCTGCCCTCCTCTCACATCTAAAGACAATGCCATAGAGTTTTTAGTCACAGACTCATGTTTTTGCCAAGACTGGGGATCTTATCTTGCAGGGTCAATATTTGCAAGACTGCAACTAGATTTATGAGATTTATTTAGATTTAGATTTAGTTTCCCATCATGCACTGGGAAATTTACAAACAGAGAACCCCCTTTTCTTCTCCACTCTATAGTGGTAAAAAATAAATGTTGGTTGGTTGTGTAAAGATTTGAGGCTCAGCTCAGTTCACTGTAGAACTGTATATTATGGCAGATGATCACAAATAGATTTTATTTAACATAAAGATGTACACATCAACAAAACATGCAGTGATTCAGCATTGCTGATTGGGTGCATGCATTTTCTCTCTACCACTCTCTCTCCCTCTCTCTCTCTCTCTCTCTATTGTGCCATGTGCATGAGCTTGTCTGTTTGCTATCACGCGCAATCTATGTGAGCCAAGACTTAAAACTTAGGATAATATCAAACATGGTTGATTTTGTCGTAGCGTCAAGATGAGAAAAAGACAGAGTAAAGGCTGCTATCCTGACCACCTTAGACTAAACGATCGAGATGATGTAGCAAGACTGCGATTTTATTCAGACACTGGAATTTGTCTCTGACAGTGAAATTTCTTGAAAAGTTGTTTGGAACATAATTCTATGAGTATTTAGGAAGCAGAACAGATTTAAGTGGGTAGCTAATTGATGCTGTGTTATTTGTCCGTCCCAGGAATCTTATAGATGGCAATGACTGTGGGAGTGAGACTGATCTCTATGGATTAGTGTCTACTATCTTGGAGGAGGCTGATCCAGTGGACTCGTACTACTCACCAGAGTTAGTACCCTAATGATACATTAATTTACTTTAAATCCCCAGTTGACAATATTTTATTAAGTTCTGTCTTTGATGCAAACTAAAGCTCATTTCAAAAGTACCTCTGTGTTTTTAACTCTAACAATGATCTCAACAGGACATTATCTGGTCTTAAAACTGTGTTGTCCCCCAAATCTATGAAGGAGGCCAGCTTGCAATACCTTAATTCTGAGGCAAAGATGCAGTCCAGCTCTGGCATACAGTCTGACCATCTCTGTCCAGAGCCAATGGGAAGAGACTCTAATCAAAGAAATGACATTTACCAGCATTTCAATGGTGTTGATGTCCCAGCATTTGATGTTGCTGACCCTGCCTGGCTTATATCCACTTGCAATGGAGAACCTGAAGCCTATACCCCAGGTGTCCAAGATTTAACCAGACCTCCTCCTGGTCTCAGTATCCCTCCTGCTGCCAATGCCTACCTTTCCAAGGGCAGGGCGGGTAAATCTGAGTATGGCATTCCTATGCCTGGGAAGGACAGCGGCTTCTGCAGCACCAGCAATGCCCACTCTGAAAACATGGATTCACTTAATGACCTGTGTCGACTTTCAAACATGATGAATGACTCCTGCTTCAGCCCTTACCAAGACTTCATTGCATTGAGCAGAACGAAAGTGCAAAACAACAGATCATTTTCTACACAGGATGCCAACATGTTGACCAGTAACATCCAGGCCCTTCTTATGGGTGAGGAAGAGAATGTTTACAAAAGTGAATTAGCTCAGAACAATTTTGTGAAGGCTCAGGATGAAAACATGGTTCGTCTGAAGAGTTTCCCCCTCCAAAAGATGTCGCCATTTGTTTCTCACATGCACAGCCTTAAGAGAGAAATGTCTGGAAGCATGAGGGAGCAAAGAACATGTGATGGTGTGAAAAGTCAGCCCTTGCAAAGTGATTACATCCCCAAAGAGTTTTCTGGGTTCAGTCAGCCATCAGGCTATTTTGAGCATTCTAAAACCTTCTCACCTCCCTTCAATCCTTCAACTCCTCCCCAAAGCAAAGAGACAACCCAGAGAAAAATTAGAACCCACCAAACCAGTCTCTACGAGTACCATCATGGCTTGTCAAACCACTACCAGAGTAAAAAGCTTCCAACCAAGACCAGCATCAGCACTGACCACTCAGGGATATCCAAGCTCATGTCCCACTCTGTGGCTGAATTTGTTCCACTCTTGTCATCCCAGCAGAGGCCTACAGCCAGAGTCCTCACTGATGTTGGGCAGGGTGATGGTTTGAGTCTACAAGGAAGGATGGGCCAAGCAGGCTTAGGCTTGGGTCTGGAAGGTCTGAGGAATGTAGCTGGCACTGGAGATGGAATGGACTTCAACTTGCAGTTAGACAAAGGTAGGCTGCAAGGTGCTCCTGCCACATCTGAGGGGCATCGAATTGGAGCAAAACCCAAATCAACAGCTAGCTTTCCGAGGGAGGTAGATAAACAACAGGGCCTCCTGCAGAACCCATTTCAGATTCTAGGCAATATGTATGTTGGTCATGCCAGACATAAAGGCGCTGGCTCCAGCCTAGCCAAATCCCTGCCATCCCAGATGTTTCCTTACATGAACCAGATGGGGGATCCCCGACAGAATCAGTGTCACCTATTCCCTTCCCGCTCCCTGCTGACCTATGGAGCCTCCATGCCTCTTGTGGACATGAGTGAGCTTCTGCCGGATGGAGAATTTGCAATCTTAAACCCCTATCTGCAGGAGCTGATGGGGTCAAACCCAGCTTGTGTAGATGGGCCTTTTCCTGGGTTTCTGCCCACCATGAGGTCACTCAAACTCAGCAAGAGTTGCGGAGCCCCTATGAGCCAACTGCACCATTATCTGGAGGAGTGCTACGAGCAATGGAGAATGCTGGAGAAAGAGAGGAAAAAGGTAATGTTTTCAGTTTCAGTTGTTCTGTTCAATGTTCCAGAGTTTTTAAGTTTCAATTAAGCATCAATGAAATTTCAAATGCTGACTTAGCATTTTGTACTAAGAATTATCTAATTTAATGTCCTACTCACATGACAAATACAGCTTGTGCTCTTTTCCTTCTTTGGGGCCAGTTGTTGCAAACTTCTTGATGTTTAGGGCTGACTTTCTAGAGTCATTAGAGTTAGGCCTTGAGAGCATTTATGATGTGAAATAAGCAGTTAAGTGTTATTTTCTTATAGACAGAGGCTGTACTGGTAAAGCGCTACCCAGGCAAATGTTTATCTTTGGAGAGCAATAACTCTCCACCCAAAATGCCTCCCAACCCCTCCAGAGTGGACAGACTCATAGTGGATCAGCTTCGAGAGCAGGCCAAGGTCAGTACACTTTTACAGATGAGAAATAAAAAAGATTGAGCTAGGAGGGTCAGCGCTATTGTTTGTAATAGCATATTTGTGTTTCTGGTATAATTATGTTTTTATTTAAATTAATGTTTTTTTTTCTCAGGGGAGCAAACAAAATATGAAATATAATGTTATAAAAAAATCAGAAGTTGGACTAATTGAAAGTTTCATACTGTCCTACATATTTGAGGCATCCATTTCATTATAAAACAGTGTCTTTTTAAATTAGTGATGTTATTTTTTTAACAGGTAGTGAGTTTGCTGGGAAAAATGGAGCGCTTATGGAGTTTTCCTCTCCACGCTAATATCTGTTCAGCACTGGACAGGCACCTGGAGGCTATCTATATCACTCAGGCCCGGCGCAAGGATGAATTCCTCAACAGCAGCAGCAGACAGAGACAAGGCTCAGCTTACCTCAGGGAGGACAGAGGTAGTTACATGCTCACCTCGACATACAGACGTAGTAACATCACAAAAGCCTCAGACATCTAAAATATACTGCTGCCCTGTGTGTGATAGTAGATCATTGGAGAACATTACGTGCCTGACTGCTTTGTGCCAACTGTGAAGTTTGGTGGAGGAGGGATAATACTATGGGGTTTTCAGGGGTTGGACAAGGCCCCTTAGTTTCAGTGAAAGAAAATCTAATAGTTGAAACTTTGTGGGAACAGTTTGGGGAAGGCCCTTTTCTGTTCCAGCATGACAGAGCCCCATTGCACAAAGCAAGGTTCATAAAGACATGGCTGGGTGAGATGTTTAGAAGAACTTCACTGGCCTGCAGAGCCCTGCCCTTAACCTCTAATTACACAGCTTTGGGATGAACTAGAACGAAGATTGCAAACCAGGCCCTATCACCCAACATCAGTGTCTGACCTTACAAATGCCCTTCTGGATGAATTCAATTACACACTCCAAAATATTGTAGAAAGCTTCCCAGAAGAGTGGAAGCTGTTTAGCTGCAAATTCCAATTCCATTTTAATGCCTATGGATTTAGAATGGGATGTCATAAAAGCTCTTGCAAGTGTAATGTGTAGGTGTCCCAATACCTTTGTCCGTATAGTGTATGTTAAAGTGTTCACCTTTTTTCTGTTTACCTCACTCAGAAATCCTCTGTTGGGCCTCCACACTGAAGGACCTGAGCAGCAGCACGAGGAAGTCTCGCACTGCTCTGTGGTGTGCCCTGCAGATGACTCTGCCCAAAACCACCACCAGCCCTGTCGATGGAGGAGAGGGAGATACTTGTTCGTCTTTGGGTCAATACAGTCCTGACCAGATCATTCCAGAAAGAGCCATGTGATCTTTGCCAGTCAAGCAGAAGGAAGCGGCAGGTGTTGGTTAAGTGGAGTGTGTGAATATTGTTACTTCAGTTATTACACTACAGTAATACAGTAGGCTCTGTTCTGAGCAATAGGTGGTCAGTAGGTCCTCAGTTCAGTAACATTTGTCAATCTTATTTAAATATCCCAATCAACTTGTAAACAACTTCTCCAAAAGATAGTGTGTGGAAATGATGGCAGTAAGATCACCAAGTCATTTTTCCAGATTTCAAGTGGCCCCCCACGTGTCTTTTTTAGACCGACTGCTTACTGAAAGAGAGGGAGAAAACGCATGTGAGACAGAGAGAAGATGAAAGCTGGAGTAAGAGGCAGAACAGTTAGGGTGAAAGAAAGACTTAGGAAGTTGATGCAAGGCAGGGCAAGATCCAGAAGGACAAAGAGACTGGCAAGAACAGATAAGAAGAGGAGCCTTTTAACTGTTGATCAGTGATCATTGTAGAAGAATGTAAAGGTCAGTAAGCTTCAAGTATAATGAGATTGTCACAATCTTGGTGTCAGGTTTTAGTACAAATGTTAAAGTATACATTAAACAGCCCCTTGGAAATTTCACACTATGTTGTGCATTGAAAATATTTATCTTAAAATAATATAACAGTTAAATTAGTGTCTACTCGAAGGAAATAAGTCTTTGGGGAGTACTAAGTTAAGGCACTATTTATAACTTCAATGTCACTACAGTGTTCTAATTGTCTTGTGCTTATTTATTGGAATGTTTGTTTGCTGCAACATTTGGATATTAATTGAATAATAATTGCAAAGTACTTTTCAGGTAATATACTTTGCAGAATTTTGACAAGTTTGCTAATTGATTTTATTTATTTCCAATAACTCCAGATTCAAATAAGTAGTAACAATCTCAATCTTGTTTAAGTAGTAATGCACTGCCTGTCTATGATGAATCATATTTCTTCTGTGATTTTGAACTTAACAGATAGCATTCCTCTGCAGACCTGGGAAAAATGATGACTAGTGCATGGAATGATATAAATGAAGTAATCAGCTTGAAACTTGCTATTGTCAGGGACTGTCACTGTTCACGACACATTTTAATGTTTCGGTTCCTGATTAATGTTGCATTGGTCCTCTTTTTGTTATCAGTTACTACTACAAATAAATTATACAGTATAACAATAAAGTCAAAACCCAAACTGATGCTTCACTGCAATTTTTATAGTTATTTGGAAAGGTATTAAAATGCACCCATTGTAAGAATTGCATCAGGGGTGGGGGTGGGGGGTAGGGGCGGGACGGGACGACGGGACCACAATATTCCCAAAATCAGTTCATTAAAACAAAATCGTTAACAAAAGAATAAGTCAGTAATCAAATAAGATCTCACACTACAAAACATTTCAGAAAAACAAGTAGAGTCTGGAAGGAAAAAAATGTTTGTGTAACTGACTTGCAGAATGCCTTTGCTTGTCTGAGTATTACCCCTCACATTCTTAGCATGTTGATTAAAGGACAGTAAGGGGTCACAAGGGTCCATGTGTATACAGTGCAGCCCACATGGTGCATAAGAAGGCATTCTGCGAGGTACGGATTGGCACATGTAGCAGCTTCAAACAAACGTTAGGAAAATACACAATCCTCTTTTCTGCTTTAACAGTAAAATACCACAAACACACTAGCATTTTTTAACCTAACCTTGATTAGCTGCATCTGTAGCATTAGTTTCATTACCAGGACGACAGACACAGTTCCCTGTATTTAGAAAAAAAAAAAGGAAAATTAAGTTATCTTACATAAAATTATCTTGGAAAATTAAATATTCAATTGTATGGAAAATATCTAATATTTCTCATTTCCAGACTGTTATAAGAATTTAAGGGTTATTTAATTTCTAAAAGTTTTTTTTACTTCCTTCAATCATTTTATCTAGTGAAATTCTTACTCCTGGCAGATTAACTTCAATAATTTCTGGAAAAACTACAATTATCTGCCAACAGAATAAAATTCTCTGGACAAAATGTCTGAAAACAAGATAAAATACATACTAAAATAAGTAGAATAATTTACTATTACAGCAGTCTCAAAATGATGTATATTACCTAGGTTTGCAATCTTTTAGCTTGCCAAGATAATTCATGCAGTGAAAAAGAACAGAAAAGTTGCATCAACACACAACAGAAACCAGTGCGCAGGTGCTCCATCACTTTCTTTAGCAACTGCCCATTAGCCTCTGTAATAATTATGTTTTGAGTCAAAAGGTTTTCTAAATACACAAAAATTCATTGTGTGTCACTCATCAGTATTGGACACAACAGGAAAAAGCAACAGCGTAAAAAACATGACCATAGAACACCATATGCTATTTAGTGTCTTAATGTCCAGTCCCCGTTTATCTGTAAGCAGACAGCTCACCTTTTTGAGTCATTTGTGAGCACGCTTTGAGTATTGCTACGTGTAAAGGCGGCTTGTGGCAGTTTCAAGTTTGGGAAGGCTTTTAAGCAGGTTAGCTGAAAGCAAAAAGACCACTCCTGTGTGCCATTTCTGTTGGATCTCATGTTGACCTACCCAGATAACACAAAGAGGAAAGCACACAGGTTTACCTCCAAGAAGCAGCTTCAACATAATGGCATGTATGGGCTCTCAATCTTTTAAAGAAAAACAAAAAACCTTTATATGATAAACAAAGAGGCTTTACACCATTCAGGTTCATGCTTAATGAAATAACGTGCCAGATTTACTAAAGCAAGTGGCGCTGAGTATGTTAAAAAAGTCAGTAAATTCTAGTCACCTGATTAGTGATCGCTGATTCATGATAAACTCATTACTCAGTCATGACACTTAAGTGGTTCTTAGTGTTAGTCCTTACGACCCGACGCACCTAACATTCACAGTTCTCTTCCTGTTTTCAAAGACCTGGTTCAACTAATCAATGAATGATCAGGGATCATTAGAAAGAAAAGCGGACATAAAACTATCAAATACCTCAGCTTTTTCCTCAAGAACATTTGTGCGATTCATTCTTGAAAAAAATGGGCCTCAAGCTCCGATATCTTCCGAAGTTTTCTCAAATCTGTTCTTAAGAAAGGTACTAAGAAAAAAAATCCTTGTCAGATTCTTGTCTCCTTAAACCGCAGAATTATTTGCACCTTCCTGCTTAAGTGTGTTGTGTTCTTACCTAAAAACAATTGTCAATTAGGAAAACAGTGAATGTCAGAATGTGAACAAATTACACACTTTACCTCACACTTTAAAGAATATTTGAAAGTTTCTTTCCTTTTAATTCCCAAAAAAAAGCAATTTATTTATATTTCAAATTAGTCTGACTTAATTGTCAAGATGCAAAGAAGTAATTCAGAGTGGTTTGATGTGAAATGCTACATTCTAGAGAAACTTACTAGGTTAGAATTGTTCACAGTGGTGGTGGCCAGAACCAAATGTCTAAAGCTTTCATTGCCTCTACAAGATACCTCAGAGGAAGTTATAACATGAAATGGTTTTGAATACACTTCCTGATACTTGAGACATCAGTTAAGATTTTGACCTTAAATTATTAAAATATTTTTACACTGATCAGTAATCCATTCATGGCAGAAAGGTACAGAAGAGAAACAATTTTTTTCTGATTTATCATCATCATCATCATCATCATCATCATCATCATCATCATCATCATCGGCAGTATAATAAAACTCAGAAGATGTGGGCAGGATCACTGGTCATTTAGGATGTCATAAAATTATTTGTGTTAGACATGGCGACCTCTGGTTCCAATCACTATCACTGTACATAAAACTAGGTTGGCAAGTTTTTCTACAATGAAGCGTTTCACATCAAACCACCCTGAAAGACTTCTCAGAACTTAATTACGCAGACGTGTTGAAAAAAATCAGTAAATTCTCATTTTCTCAATTTAAGAACCTTCATAACTTTACCTTCAGCTGTTCCTAAGTCCAACCCCAGTATCTTCACAAAATAAGCCAAATGTTTTTGAGCAGGAAAACCACTAATATGCAATCCACTGGGTCACTAGACCTAGACTGAGAACTGAGAAGCACTGTTGTTGGGTTTGGATGGACATGATCAGTAACTGCATGTGTGCTATGGCTTTAGTCAATCAGGCCCTGGGTTACAATACCCCAGCAGAGCGACACGTCACTTGTAGAAAAATATTCAACTGGGAGCCGACACCTTACATCAGAACACAGCCTGCAGAGGTGACATTGTTTTCTCAGTAAAGAATCTATGTAGTCCAAAAATGGATTCCACTGATGCGTCTCCCGTCTATCTTTTGCGCTCCCCCTTCTGTGTGCGTTTCTTCTCCTTCTCCTTGCGCTCCTGTTTTGTCAGCTTGTCTTTCTCCCTCTGCATCTTGTCCTGCTCCTTCTTCTTATGTGCGTCCTCCTTCGCCTGCTCACGTTGCTGCCGGCGCCGATTCAGGACGTCCTCCACGTTGGTGTTCTTGAAGAGGGCTGAGGCTCAGGGTGAAGGATAAAAGTGCATTGCATAGCTAAAAATGGATTAGTGTTCATGTGCAAGAATGTGAACAAAAGGATACATTTGTCACTGGGGATTGCCACAGCTCCGAGCTCCTCTGCTTCATCGCCCTCAGTGTGAACGTTAAGGAAATTTCTAGAAACAAGACAAATCTCAGAGAAACAGTTGCTCTACAGATTTTTTTGCAAGCACTACTACTATAACACTCAGCTAGCTTTCTTACTTTAAGTAAACCTAGGGCTGGGCAATCTGATATATATAACGGCATGCTTCATTATTATTCCCGTTTAACTGGATTTAGTGCAACATAGTATGTCAAATATTGAATAAAAATCATTGAGTGGGTTTATGTGCACTTTGTAATCCGATAAATGCAGAAAATCATTTTGTCAGTAATCCGGTCAACGTGTTTATATACACTTGAGTGAAACCCCAGGTCTACATGAGTCAGAGAGTAATCAGATTTCTGCTCTGCAATCAGATTTCTGCTTTGCGGCTGAGAAACTTACAGAATACATGACGTAAACTTAACGTAAAACTCAACCTTCATGCCACAGCTTTTTTTTATAAACATCGCACCACTTTACCTAAAAATATAAACATAAACAAATCATGTTTGGTTTCAGTGTCACGCTATATCTCGTGATTACTGAGCTAAAATCCAGCCTCTTTGTCAGATTGCTATTTTTTTTTTGCCATATCACCCACCTCCAAGTCAAGCAGACATTATAATGGACCATTTAATCTTATTTCGTAGTAATGGTAATAATGCATGTGATTCATCATATCTTAACATTTAAAATATTTTCCCCCTATAATTGTCTATCAAAATGTAATGACCTCTGTCCATTAAAGGACTGTGCAAACATGAGACCACTGTTCCTTAAGTTAGTTCACAGTCAAAATGGCCATTAAAATTCAGGTTTTCATTTTTCAGCATCATGAAAAAAAGCAGAAAATGTATTTAACAGTAAATTTTACAGAAGCCTCAAAAAGTAATTAACATTTTTCAGTATTTAGTGTGACTATTCCTTGCCTTTATAACTTTTTCCACATCTCCAAATTTCAATCACAGAACTTTAGATTTTTTGTTTCTTATGATTCAAATAATTCCAAACATATCTTGAAGTCTGGACTCTAGGGTGGTCAGTCCATTGTTCAGCTTCTTTGTTTGATGTGTCCGTCTCCTTTTCTCTAATACTTCTTGACAGCTACACATTCTATCATACTCAAAGCACTGAGTTGTCTTCTCACAGTGGAAGGATGGACAGAAACACCTGTGGATGTTTTCAGATCTGAAGCAGCTTGATTTTCTACTCTCTCTCAGAGATGAAAGCTTTAAGTGCTGTTTAGATTTGGAAACTATTTTCAGTCTTTTGCACTTTTTGTTGACTTTCTAAATCAAGTAGAAATTTTATATATAATCTCCTCATAAATTTCCTGCCTTTCCATCACCCCCACCCCTACAGTCAAGCAAAGACACCCATCTCGCTCTGAAACCATAAGGATATTCTTCCTCATCTGTGACATTGGCGTATTGGGCAAGTAATGCTTCTTTCCTTTTCTTGTCCTCCTCAGTCACTTCCTTCTGTCTGACCACAATCTGGGCCTGCTTCTCTATCAGACTGGCAATGGCCTGAACCTCATCTGGAAAGACAGAGATAGCCAAATATTCAATTCAATTGCATGCATTTTATAATCTGGTATAACTGATAATTAAATTGTATTTCTTCAAAAATATTCAACTTCAATTTCAACCATTAAGATAGAAACAAAAGGCCTTCAGAGGGATTTGATGTGAAATGTTTGTCAGAAATGTTCACAGTAGTTGTGATAAGATCCAGACGTATAATCCGTTTAAAAGCTCTTTTTGAAGAGTTTAATGCCTCTAAAAGTTCCCTCACAGAAGAATGGTTACAAATACACTGCCTGAAACACCTGATTTTTCAGATTTACTATTATTTTATGGTTATATATGAACATTACGTGTCATATCATTACAATGTGAAATATACAAACTCAAAAGACATGTAGGTCCACTGGTGGTTTGGAGAGTAAATAAAATCACTACATTTGCTTTGTAGACATCATGACCCTTGGTTCCTCACCAGCACTGTAAGGAAATCTGATTTAGGAACATTCTCTAGCTCTAGTGTTGTCAATTTGGCAAGTAGTGCTTTGAATGTAACAAAATAAGTATCCTCTCTCTCAAGGTATAAATTTAGCCTTTTTTGTGTTTTTTTCAAGTTGACTTTTGACTTTTTCGTTGAACCAAATTACAGTTAAATATTTAATCTCCTCTGGGTGCTACTATGGCTCATTTTTACTTCTCTCCTGGTTCTTTTTCTTCTTTTATTGTTTAATGGCTGATGGTAGCCTGCCTCAAGATCCTGTCACTGGACTGAAAGTCTGAACCTTCCAAAAAAGTGTTTTCACACCCCAGATAAACTGAACCATGGTTCTTTTTGATCTAGATTGAGACCACCTCTTTTGGTCGGACCAAATTTTGGTCCTTTGGTCCGAGGCACCTTTGACACTGCTATTTTGGTTCAGAGCAAACTGAAAAGTCTGGATTTCTGGACCATACAAAGTAGCTGTGAAATCATGCTAAGTATGAACTCATTTTCAGGCTAGACTAAAATTCTCAAGCTGTAACCATATAGTTACAGCTATATATATATATATATATATATATATAGTTATATTATTATAGTTAGGATTAAGCAGTGGGGCATATTTGGATAATGTTTTCAAAATTAGATTGTTCAAAATTTTGATCCATTTGCTTTTTGGAAGCAGAACATTGTGAAGGAAACATCTGGAAATTTTGACCAAATAATATGATTAATCGTCATCTACCTTCTGGGTGGCTGCCGGCCGCTGCGGATCGAGAGCAGCAGTCTGTCCACTGTTTTAATATCTGCTGACAGACCTCCTCAAGTGTGTCATCCTCCTGACAGAAGAAAACTGACATGGTTACTGATCTGAGACGTCCTGACATGCAAAACAAACACAAAGTGTCCAGTTCATTAGACAAACATACGCCACCATTCAAAATTCTGGAATCATTTGTGACGTTGATAACTACTTTTAACTGATTCAACAATAACTCACATAGCGTAGCTCGAAATATTGAAGACTATGTAGCAATATGCATTTTTGGCTGTAATATTCAAAATTTAAAATGTTTCAGGAACACCAGGAAATGATTAAATGCCAAATAAATATGGTAATTCTCTATTTATAGTGACTTTTTACCAACTACTTGGACAAATGTATGAGACCACCGTAAACCACAGGGATTAAGACGGTCCACTCCACAGTGTCAATACAAAAAAATATAAATAATATCTCCATTCAATAACATCTTATAGAGTTGAAAGTGCTTATGGAGGTTGTACTTAATTATGCCTAAACATTTATTCCTGACCTGTTCTAACTATGTGATGAATGCATTTCTGGGCTGCCCCAGTGCACAGAGCTGTGACACCAGATAAAGCAACATTAACAATTCTCTGAATTATCTGTACATTTCTTAAAATCATTTCATTAAAATGCAAACCTTTTACACACTTTGTTTTCTCAGTTAAAATGGCAATTTGTTTCACTTATTGAGATCTTTATTAGAAGCATGTTTTTTGCTTTAATCAGTGTTACTGTCATAACATACAACTGCACATCTACATACATACTAACCATATTTTATTTCCAATTAAACTACAAATCACCTATTTAGTTTAGCCCTGTCTCACTCACACATGAATGCACAGCTTTTAGTTCCACAGCACTTAAGTTAATGTTAATTTATTTAATGCTTCTACTGCATCTATGTATCTTTATGTGCATCAATTTAGTGTCTAATGTTCATTTGATTTATTCCACTACCATAAAACATATTTAACTAATAATACTCGTATTTAATTAATTGTTCTCACTGTTTATTTAAGATTGAAATTTGAAAGTAATAAAGCACTGTTTAAGTAAAACAGTCTTTTTAAATGTTAACCCTAAAAATTACACCCCGGCTATCATCATTTTAACCCCATAAAATCAGGACCGTTGAGAAACTTAATTTCGCTCAGGCCCTATAAAAGCAGCACCAATATGGGAGAGATGTCAAAACTGGCCGCAACCCCAGCCAGTTGCTATTTATAGGCCAAGTATATATGGAACAATATGGGAAGTGAAATTACAAAGGCCAGTACTACTCTTTAAGCTCAAGAGTTGATTTATAGTTCAGAAATGATCTAATTACATGTGTTAGTGTGTTGGATTAGAAGAAAACTAAACTGAGCAGTGCAGGATTTGAGCTGGGAAACACTAATCTAATGCGGTATATATAGTTACGTAACAGTAGTCCTACATGTGCTTGTAAAGCTGTCGCTTGAACCGTTCTTGAGAGGGTAGTGTCTCAAATTGACTTGCGTTCCCCTACACAGTAAATCAGCTGGGGAAAGCTAGCTACGGACCTGAAACTGTAAGCCACATTAACAAACATACTAGAAATCACTGTTGGCTTAAATATTGCACACACATGCTTTTTGGCTTGACGTTCCCAGTAAACAGCTCCCCCAGCCCTTCGTCTACCCCATGGGAGTCTGGTAAACTGTACAGCAGCAGATGGGCTATGGTCAGTAACTGTAAACCAACAAGATGAAGCTGTATGGTGGGAGTTTCTTATGGGCAAATGGGCAACAAGTGTAGATACACAGTAGGTGCATCTAGCAACTTGGCAATTTAGTGTAATGAAGGAATGTAGTAGGCATACATGTACATGTAGAGCTGTCACTTGAACTTGTCTTCAAAAGGCGGTGTCTCAATTCGTTGTCCCCTGTTCCCTATGTAGTAGCCTAACTAGGGTTCACTCTTCTGGTTCAGTGCTGTTATAACAGCCCTATAAACAGGGAGACAGTAAAGCTGAAGTTGGCTTTTCAGTTCCACCTTAAATGCTGCACCATTTAAGGTGCAACGGAAACTTCGAATAAGAAGTGCTGAACCATTTAAGGTGGAAATGCTGAGCCATTTAAGGTGGAACGGAAATCTGGAATAAGAAGTGATGAACCATTTATAGGGTGGAAATGCTGAGCCACTTAAGGTGGAACAGACCATTTGAATAAGTGCTGAACGACTTAAGATGGAAATGCTGAGCCATTTAAGGTGAAACAGAAAATTTGTATAAGAAGCCTGTTTCAGCCTCGAATATAGTTACTACGAACAGTGCATGTGCTCCTGCTCTCCCCTCACTGGACCCCTCACCAGCACAGCGGACAGAGTGGCCCTCAGAACCTCCAGGCGCTCCGCCTCGCTCTCCTCCTCCTCCAGCAGGCTGCGGATATAAGTTCCATAAACGTCCCGGTCCACCTGCAGCGCGTCCAGCCGTGAACACAGCCACGACTCAAACTCCGCCGGGCCCGCCATGCTGCCTCTCTGGGGTCCTCGCACCGAGTAGTAGTAGTCCTCCGAGAACGCCGGAGGAAATATCAGCGCCTGCCCTACCGCGGGGCGACCAGCGACCGGCCTGGACGAGAAGTGGATATAATAAAGGTGTTTTTGCGGCTGACTGGGTTTAAAACGGCAGCTGATGTTAATCTGGGCTCGGACGTCGCCCGAAAAACGGAGTAAAACTTCCTTTCCTGCCTGCTGGCTCTGAACCTGATCTGTTAACCATGTGGATCCACACGCTACTTAGCTCTGCCACTGAGCCTATGCGCTCCAGATCAGGCAAAACCACGGCGAGCAGAGAGGAGAGGCAGTTTCGTAGAATTTTCGAAAGAAAAGCTTATTTGGACATTCTGTTAAAGTGTCGCAGTATAAAATACTGAAAGCCATGCTGGCTCTTCTCTGTTTTAGGAGAAGTTAATAAAATGTTTTTCTGTAACACGGATCTTTTAGATGTATCACAGGACCAGTGGTGGCCAGTAACTAAGTCAATGTAATTGGTTACTGCACTTAAGTAGTTTTTTTTTCGGGTATCTGTACTTTGCTGAAGTACTTTCACCCCACTACATTTCAAAATTACTTTTTACTCCACTACATTTGGAGAAACCTGTCCTTCCTTTTGTTTTCTGTGTGTATAAAAACGTAACATGTCAATTCGAACACCAATCAGGGCACAGCGCGCACTTTGCGTTGAGCTTGTTTTGACCTGCTGGTCAAACCGACCCAGTGCAGCAGCCCAAAACTTTGGAACAGTCTATTCAACATAAATGATGAACTAACCTATAGTATAGTTTATAATAACCTATAGTTTATAACTATAGTAAATTAGTTTTAGCTAGTTTGTGTTTATGAACAGAGACCTACAGATGCAGTTTAGTAAAGGAAACGCATTTGTGATCCTGTGATTAAAGAAAGATTTTATTCAACTTAAACTTGTTTAAATTTGGAGCAAGAGTCTTGTTATAAAATAGTAATAAGCCATTAGAGTCATGATTTCACTTTCGATACTTAAGTACATTTGAAGGCAAATACTTTTGTACTTTTACTCAGGTGGAGTTCTGAAGGGAGGAACTTCTGCTTTTAATATTTTACCTTGTGTGTCTGTACTTTAACTCAAGTACATGATGTGTACTTCGTCCACCACTGCACAGTACACCTTCTATGCCCTACTGGTGACATCTGGTATAAATAAAAATAATGCGTGGCCATGACTTAGTAAGGCATGGGAATGAGATAATTAAGCTGTGGCCACAACTTCATTATCTCATTTCCATGCCTCACTAAGTCATGGCCGTGCATTATTTGTATTTATACGGGATGTCACTAGCAGGGCTCCGTAGGTTGTGTTGTATGTACTCTTGATTTACTGTATGTGTAACTGTTCCAACCAAATGAATGAATAGGATGCATTTCATAGGAAACTTTATTCAGTGAGAGGTTTTAGGGATGTTCTTTCAACAAAACCTTCCAACACTAATAGCCATAATAATGTTCTTTTATAATAATAATAATAATAATAATAATTTTATTTATATAGCACATTTCATGCTGGTGGCAGCTCAAAGTGCTTTACAGACAGGTGATAAATCACAGTTATAGAAGAGATCATTAGTATTTAATTAGAATCAGAAGAAAATGAAGAAGATCAAATTAAAAGATAAACACCACGAGACCTTCAGTTTTAGTTAAATGCTGAGTTAAAGAGATTTTTTTAGGTTTAAAAGTGAGTTAGGTTTAAAGAGGTTTTTTAGGTCTTAAAAGTGAGCACTGAGCTAGACTGTCTAATAAAAGGTGGAACTGAAGCAGAATAACTGATTGAGTCTCTCCATGTATTTTACAGAGGGTATCTGTAGAAGGCCACAGCAGGTGTATTAAGTGGGTATATTGAGCCTCCTCTTTTTATTTCACCCCAAAAAGAACCCAGAGAGAGAAGAACAGAGCCCAAGATGCTGAGAGGCTGATAGATGCTGGATGCGTTTCGAAGTTCCTCTGCAGTTTTAAAAGTTTCTCAGTACTGGAGTAGATGTTAGACCTGATACTTTTTTTTATAAGAGATGGTTCTTGGCATGTAAACAGTTTGGGCTACTCCACCCATCTCAGTTTGACTTTCTAAACCTTTTATTTGTGCGTGAGCTCTGGTGATGTCCGCTCTGTGCCGCTAGATGGCGCTGCCTGCCTGTGTTTAGGCGCTCAGTGTAAACGGCTGAAATGTGAACTTGGGCTTTAGGCAACTCTCCACAGAGTAAAATATTTAATTTATTTATTTTTATTAGAATAAAGCTTGCAGCTTTATTAGAAAGAGTTAAAGAGGCAAAATAGGTAACAGAGTGTCTATTATTCCAAAATGTCTGCATAATTAAACTGCTAAGATTTTCAATCGTTCAGAGTTTGATGTGAAATGATTAGTTTTAGAGAAACTGACTGAGGCAAAATTGTTTACAGTGGTGGTGATAGGAACCAGACGTCTCGGCATCCAAAATCATATAAATATGCCACAACTGTAACAGCAAAATAGGCCCTGAATACAAAATAAATCCTTTTAGGTCGTTTTTTTTTAGCCGCCTGTTTGGTTGAACTAGATACCGGGCATCTTTTCTCTTTGTGTAACTGCTGGCCCACTGATGGTTGTTGGGGATGGGGGTCAGAGTGCACACTATGTTGCAGTGCATGCTGGGGACTGTAGTGCTTCTCAGCACGAAACAGGCTAATAATAAAGAGAATAATAGAGAATTAAAATACCTTTGCAGACCGGGCCTGACTTGGCCTGCGGGCCTTGTGTTTGACACATGTAGGTACATGCATGGCATTGGAAGGAGAAATAGTTCCTGAAGAGTCTGCGAGTTTCACTATAATGGACCATTTCACATCACACCACTCTTAATGACAACGAATGAATTACACAGAGATTGGTGGAATTCCCCTCAGGGTGAGGGTTGGTTTACACCTCTTTTCACAGTGGAAGGATGGACAGAAACACCTGTGGAAGTTTTCAGGTCTGAAGCAGCTTTTGAGAGGATTTTCTCCTCTCTCTCAAAGATGAAAGCTTTAAGTGCTGTTTATCAGATTGGGACAGTTATGATGTCAACCAGGTCTTCCAGGTGGTTGTTAGGAATCTCATTTCATCTGTAGCTTTTAATCCTTTTTTACCTCCAATTTTGGCAACTCCTTTTTTTATTTTCTTTTGACTTTTTCCTTCCTTCCTCAGAAATATCTCTGGAAAATTAAGAGTTCATACTTAACGGCTACTTTGGCTGGAAGCTACATAAAGATCTCTGATGTTTGCACAGAACTGTACATTGTGTTTATTGTATCCAGTGACTCTGATTCAAATTCTGATAAAGACAAGACTAAATATGTGTGTGCGTGTGTGTGCGTGTGCGTGTGCGTGCATGCATGCATGTGTGTACGTGTGTGTGTGTGTGTGTGTGTGTGTGTGTGTGTGTGTGTGTGTGTGTGTGTGTGTGTATACGTGCTCAGGGGCTAAAGAACAGAATGGCTATTGTTCTAAAGTGTGTCCCCTGTGTGCTGCGAGAGGAATATGTGCTGACTCTGATCAGACAGAGCAGATCCAGAAACTCAGACTCAGGAACTGCAAAACTCCACCCAGCTCACACATGCTACAAAATACACTGAGGAACGTGGTGCATCACATTTACTTAGTTTAGTAAAATATACATATTATATATATATATATATATACACACTTGTATGGAACAGAGCTACAAATGCATGGGTTTTTATATACGTAATATACTTTCAAATATATTATTTCATTACAAATGATATTAACACTAAAGTGCAATGGGTGAAAATAGATTTTGTCTGTTTTTTAATACATTTTCAAATGTATTTTATTTTATAAATACATTTAAATGTATTACATTTCGGTATAGGTAAACACAGTTTTGTCAACACAGTTTACTTTCTTGTAGTGTTGATCGTAGTGTTGATATGTTTCATTCATGTGTAAGTTTTATAAACATTTGAATCAAGTAAATTCAACACAGTACTTTTTCAGTGCATATTTAACTACTATAAATGACTGAGTAGCTACTATAAATGATTCATTAAATGCTATAAATTATTCAGTAAATTGTATAAATGATTCAGTAGCTGCTATTAATTATTTGATAACTGCTATAAATGATTCAGTAACTGCTACAAAGTTTGCAGTAACTACTGTAAATGATTCAATAATGGTTATAAATGATCCAGTAACTACTATAAATCACTCAATAAATTATGTAAATGATTTAATAACTAGGGCGGCACGGTGGCATGGTGGGTAGCGCTGTCGCCTCACAGCAAGGGGGGGCCTGGGTTCGATTCCCTGGCCGGGCGGTCCTCTCTGTGTGGAGTCTCCGTGGGTTTCCTCCGGGTTCTCCGGTTTCCTCCCAAAGACAGGGAGTCAGGCCAATTGGACATGCTACATTGACCCTAGGTGTGAGTGACTGTCTGTCTGTCTGTCTGTCTGCCCTGCGATGGACTGGCGACCTGTCCAGGGTGTATCCTGCCTTCTGCCCGAAGACTGCTGGGATAGGCTCCAGCACCCCCCTGCGACCCTGATGGAGAAGCGGCTTAGATAATGGATGGATGGATTTAATAACTACTATAATTGGTTTAGGAACTGCTACAAAGTATTTGGTATTATTCAGTAGCTACATTGAAAGTAAAGTGTAAGTTCTCTAATTATGAGAGCGAGGAATTGAAGTACAGACCCACATATGGACACAAGTTCACAAGGCTAAATGTACAGTCAAATATTATGGTTACCCCTAATCAAATGACACGTTTTGTTGATTTAAATGAAAACAAGTGAACACATCCTCTACAGAGCACACCCTTAATCTGAAGGGCTCAGTTTCTATTTATTTGCTATATTTAAAATAAAACCTAAAATGTGGAATGTGCCCAAACGTTTGCATGAGACTGTATAAACCAAAATAAACTTGTTTTTATATTTAACCTAAAATGAAAGTCAGTTGATCTGAGCTGAAATCAAATGACCAAGAAGTGTTTGTGGAGCTGCTGCGTTCATCGTGATGTTTTCCACGGAGCTCTGTTTAGAGCTTCAGGCGACCGTAGCTGCTTTCAGCTTGTATAAACATGTGTGATTTGACTGGGGTGACCCTGTCCATATCTGTGGCCTGTATGGCTTGTGCTTCTGCCCCCGTCCTACTGCTTATGGTGCGTACAGAAAGAGAAGGGGACAGGAATGGCTGAGATAAGAGCGTGGGTGGGTTATTATCTGATGGGTTATTATTTTCCAGTTATTGCCAAAAGTAAGTAAACTGAAAACCAAAACTCTGCCAATGCAATATATTCAATTCATATGGAATTTATTTACAAGTTGAAATCACATAAATCAATGCATCACTTTTTTCAGTGTAGAATGTTTTGATAGTTTGGCACTTCATTGGCTGATTGGCATCCTTGGCTGGTTAAAGGGGTCAAAATGAAAAACTCAGTCTTGGCTACATCTGTTGTAAACATGCTCATTCGCCTCCTGCAGCAGTGCCGCAGTCATTTCTATAGTTAGATTTTTGGATTTTTGATTTAAATACTAGGAAACTCCTTCTGAGGCTGTATCTTGAAGGTAGGAGGAACTATGGGAAATGCTTTGGGTCGTATACATGAGGGTGGGCTATTAGGAACAATTGTTTTTGTTCCCTGCTAGCTAGCTAACTCAGAAGTATATTACTGCTAGGAAGCTGAGAAACACTGTATTTTCCATATTCATTTTTTTTCACAGTGCATGCTAGGTATTGTAGTGAGATGGTATTTTAAGTGAATGCTAGTTCTACTCTAAATTGCCTTCTAATTCTATAGAAACCTCCAGAAATAGTCTAAATAATCCTTTGTTGTTTTTACAACTAGAAATATAAGATTATATTGACCATATATAAGATGATTCACTTCCCAAGATATCATTTTCTGCAGTGTGAGTGTGGGTATGGTGTTGGGGGGGGGCTTCACAGCTTCCTCATCCAACACTTTTGAAACCAAAACTAGACCCTTGGCTGGTGGAAGAGAAAGAGCTGGAAGGGAGGAGCAGAAGGGGATGTGTGTGTATGTGTGTGCATGTGTGAGTGAGCGCTGCTGGAAGCCCCTCGCAGGCTGAGGGGTCCTGGGTGGACGGCCCATGATGCCACTCTGCCTGGCTGAAGGCCATGCGCCACTATTTTTATCAAGGGGACACAGATTGATGTAAAGTGACTGGAGCCGGGGGGCGAGTGGGCTTCTACACACTCCAGTCCACACACACATACGCGTGTAGAGATCTCCATCTCATCCCACTCTGTTTGGAAGACCCCTGGGAGTCAGTTGTCCCCGCTGCTGTGTCCAAATTTGAATGTGACACAAACTCAAACCCCAATCCAAACTCAAACTCTGTGTGTGTGTGTATGTGTTGTGTTTTGTGATGTGTCCTTACTGCAAACCAAGACCATTTTAACCAGCACGGGTTGGGAATCATATTAATAATGTATTTTTTTCAATAATAACTGAAACAGTGAAAACAGCATTACATTAAATTAATACTGATATTTAGATCACTGATCTGAATCGGGACCTGTCCAGGGTGTATACTGCCTTCCTCCCGATGTCAGCTGGGATAGGCTCCAGCTCCCCCCGCGACCCAGAAGGAGAAGCGGCTTAGAAGATGTGTGTGTGAACTGAATTGGAAGTCAGAGTTAAAACCCCTAACATTTTACCTTACACAACAGTTTATTTTATTAAAATAAATGATTGAGAGTTTCATTTTGTCACTAACAAAACAAGTATAACACTGTTTTGGTAGTATTTACAGTAATTATAACACTGCGGCCGATCTCACGATCCATCTTCCCATCACTTGTGAACAAGACCCCGAGATACTTAAACTCCTCCACCTAGGGCAAGTCCTTTCCCCTTACCTGGAGTGGGCATGCCATCCTTTTCCGGGCTAAGACCATGGACTCAGATTTGGAGGTGCTGATACCAACTGCTTCACACTCAGCTGCAAACCACTCCACTGAGCGCTGGAAGCATCCATGCGGTTCAGCCAGAAGATGTTGTTCTTTGGCTGAACCACATGGATGCTTCCATCTTCTGCAAGTATCAGAGATGCCACCCTCCGGCCTCCACACATAATGCCCTCCTGTCCTTGGCTACACCATGACACCCTGTCCATGAATATCATGAACAGGAGTGGAGACAAGGCACAACCCTGCCGGAGCCCAACACTAACACTGAAAGGGTCCGACTTAATGCTGAGTATATGAACAGCTCTCACTCTGGGAGTACAGAGATCGAATGGCCCAGAGTAGTAGCCTCAGTACCCCATACTCCCGTAGAACCTCCCACAAGATATCTCGGGGAACCCAGTCGTAAGCCTTCTCCAAATCCACAAAACACATGTAAACTTGGTTGGCAAACTCCCATGCCCCCTCAACAATCCGCAAGTTGGTCAATTAATCCACGGCCGGGACGGAATCCGCATTGTTCCTCCTCAACCTGAGGTTCAACTATCATTCGGAGTCTCCTTTCCAGCACCTTGGCATAGACTTTCCCAGGGAGGCTGATCAGTGTGATACCCCGATAGTTGGCACACACCCTCCGGTCCCCCTTTTTAAAAATAGGGACCACCACCCCAGTCTGCCAGTCCAAGGGTACTGTTCCTGAGGTCCATGCAATATTTCAGAGGTGTGTCAGCCACGACAGCCCCACAATATCCAGAGCCTTAAGCATCTCCAGACGAATCTCATCCACCCCCGGTGCCTTGCCACTGAAGAGCTTGCCAACTACCTCAGTGACCTACACCAGGGAAATGGAGCTTGACCCACCAGAGGCCTCCAGCCTTGACTCCTGTGAGGGAGGCATGTCTCCCGGATTAAGGAATTCTTCAATGTGCTCCTTCCACTGACCGACAATATCCTCATTTGAAGTCAGAGTTTCTCCACCCTTGCCGAATACAACTTGGGCCTCTTTGAAGCCGACCAAAAGTCTTTTTCCATGGCTTTGCCAAACTCCTCCCACACCCTGGATTTTGCTTCTGCCACCATTGCAGCTGCCTTCTTTTTCGCCTGTCGGTACCTCTCTGCTGAGTCGGTAGTCCTTTGGGCCATCCAGTCCCTAAAGGCATTTTTTTTCAGCTTGATGGTCTCCCTCACCACTATTGGCCACCAGGGGGTTCTTGGGTAACCGCCCCGACTGGCGCCCACAAGCTTTTGGCCACAGCTATGCCCGGTAGCTTCCACAATGGAGGTTTTGAACAAGGTCCATTCAGACTCCATTTCCTGTACCTCCCCCGGGACATGAGAAAAGCTCTCCCGGAGGTGGGAGTTGAAATCTTTCCGAACAGGAGCCTCCAACAGTCGTTCCCTGCACACCCTCACTATTCGCTTGGGCCTACCGGGTCTGACCATCAGTTTTCCTTGCCATCTGATCCAACTCACAACCAGATGGTGATCAGTTGAGAGCTAAGCATCTCTCTTTACCCGAGTGTCCAGAACATATGGTCCCAAATCAGGTGAAATGACAATAAAGTCGATCATAGACCTCTGTCCCAAGGAGCTCTGGTACCATGTACACTTATGAACATCCTTGTGTTCGAACTTGGTGTTCGTTATGGACAATCCATGCCTGGCACAGAAGTCCAATAACAATTCACCATTCGGGTTTAGATTGGGCAGGCCGTTCTTCCCAATCACGCCTCTCCAGGTCTCCCAGTCATTGCCAACATGATCATTGAAGTCCCCTAGTAAGACTATGTAGTCTGCAGGTGGGATCCTTTCCAGAACCCCGCCCACTTGCTCCAAGAAGGCTGAATACTCTGACCTGTTGTTTGGTGCATAAGCACAAACAACAGTCAGCTTTCCTCTCTCCTTTTAATTCGCATTGAGGCGACCCACTCGTCTACTGGGACAAACTCCAGCTGCATGGCCGCCAGCCGGGGACTCGTGAATATCCCCACTCCCACCCAGCGCCTCTCAATCTGTGCTCCGGCTCCTTCCCTCAATAAGGTTACATTCCACGTGCCAAGAGCCAGTTTCTGCCGCAAGGACCTAGGCTGCCAAGGGGCCCCCTCCAAACTACCTGTGCAGCACTGCACCGCTCCCCCATGCTGGATCTTGCGGGTGGTGGGCCCACATGGTCCCCCTATGTTGCCTCTTCGGGCTGAGCCCAGCCGGGTTTACTTGGGCTGCCACCAGGCCTGGCTCCAGGGGTAGGTCCTGGTTACCCTATCCCGGGCAGGGTACACTGTTTTCTGTGCCCATTTTTCATGGTGGGTTTTTGCATCGTGTTAGTCTGGGTCTTCACTCCAGACCTCCAGGAGACCCTACCAGGAGCATATTGCTCCCGATGACTTAGCTCTGAAGATCCCTAGACCACACAAGCCTTTCTGCCATGACAAGGCCCTGATCCAGGAAGGGACGTCCGTTTCAGTAGTGACAAATCATAATGTTACTCACTGATTTTCAGATCTGGAGACACATTTATGTTAAAACAATGATATCTAGCTGCTCATCATGTAGCAATGAGGGACAGAGTTGCAGTCTCACTTCCTGTTATAATTTAAAGGGGTGTTGCTAAAATAAGGCTCTGACTATGGACTGAAACTCTATATTTCAGTGGTGACTTGAAAAAAACATTATTTTCACAAGCTTATTATTTTTCCAATAGAAATATAAAGTCTGTCACTTTGTGTATATTTAGCTTATTACAATATCACATAACGTTTTTGGTTTAAATATATCGTAACATAATCCTTGTAAACATGTAAATTCTGAATATTTAAATTTTTGAAATATTATTTTTATTTACTGTGTGGAGCTGCAGTATGATTCAGTTGAATAGTTCATACACACAGTCAAAACATCACCATCTGCCTAATATGCTGTTGATCCTTGGCATGACATCAAAATAGCTCTGATGGACCATGGCATGGCCTCTACAAGACCTCAGAAGGTACCATGTGGTATCTGGCACCAAGACATTATCAGCAGATCCCTATAAGTCCTGTTAGTTCTGAGGCCGGATCCGCCGTAGATCGGTCTTGCTGTTCTAGCACATTCAACAGATGCTTGAATAGATTGAGTTTGGAGACCAAGGGAGCACCGTGAACTCTTTGTTATGTTCCTCAAACCATTCTAGAACAATGTGTGCAGTGTGGCAAGGTGCATCATCATGTTGCTGAAAGAGGCCACTGTCAGCGAGGAATATCACTGCCATTAAGATGTGTACTTGGTCAACAATCATGTGTAAGTAGGCAGCACATGGGAAATCAATGGGTTTCCCAGCAGAACATCAACTTTAGCATCAAAGTCCCTCCATCGGTTTGTCTTCAGGATAGCCTTGGTTGACCTTATGCATTGATAAGCCTGTTGCCGGTTCGTGGTTTGTCCCTTTTTGAACCACTGTCGGTAGAGCCTTTCAATAGATACTTCTATGATAACTATGAAGTACAGTGGGTTGCAAAAGTATTCATACCCCTTGAACTTTTCCATATTTTGTCACATTACAACCACAAACATAAATATATTTCACTGGAATTTAATGTGAAAGACCAACACAAAGTGGTATACAATTGTGAAGTGGAAAGAAAATTATACATGAATCAAAACATTTTTTACAAATAAAAAACTAATAAGTGCGACGTGCAAAAGTATTCAGCCCCCCTGAGTCAATACTTTGTGGAGCCACCTTTTGCTGCAATTACAGCTGCAAGTCTTTTAGGGTATGTCTCCACCAGCTTTGCACATCTAGTGACTGAAATTCTTGCCCATTCCTCCTTGCAAAACAGCTCAAGCTCAGTCAGATTGGATGGAGAGCGTTTGTGAACAGCAGTTTTGAGATCTTGCCACAAATTCTCAATTGGGTTTAGGTCTGGACTCTGACTGGGCCATTCTAACACATGAATATTCTTTTTTTTAAACCACTCCATTGTAGCTCTGGCTTTATGTTTAGGGTCGTTGTCCTGCTGGAAGGTGAACCTCCGCCCCAGTCTCAAATCTTTTGCTGACTCCAACAGGTTTTCTTCCAAGATTGCCCTGTATTTGGCTCCATCCATCTTCCCATCAACTTTGACCAACTTCCCGGTCCCTGCTGAAGAGAAGCACCCCCAGAGCATGATGCTGCCACCACCATATTTGACAGTGGGGATGGTGTTTTCAGAGTGATGTGCAGTGTTATTTCTCCGCCACGCATAGCGTTTTGCATTGTGGCCAAAAAGTTCTATTTTGGTCTCGTCTGACCAAAGCACCTTCTTCCACATGTTTGCTGTGTCCTCAACATGGCTTCTGGCAAACTGCAAACGGGACTTCTTATGGTTTTCTTTTAACAATGGCTTTCTCCTTGCCACTCTTCCATAAAGACCACATTTGTGTAGTGCACGACTAATTGTTGTCCTGTGGACAGTTTCCCCCACCTGAGCTGTGGCTCTCTGCATTTCATCCAGAGTCACCATGGGCCTCTTGGCTGCCTCTCTGATCAGTGATCTCCTTGTTCGGCCTGTAAGTTTAGGTGGACGGCCTTGTCTTGGCAGGTTTACTGTGGTGCCATACTCTTTCCATTTCCGGATGATGGATTGAACAGTGCTCCGTGAGATGTTCAAAGTTTGGGAAATCTTTTTATAACCTAAGCCTGCTTTAAACTTCTCCAAAACCATATTCCTAACCTGTCTGGTGTGTTCTTTGGACTTCATGATGCTGTTTGCTCCCCAATATTCTCTTAACCAACATCTGAGGCCGTCACGGAGCAGCTGTATTTGTACTGAGATTAGATTACACACAGGTGGACCCTTTTGAGTCATTAGCAGTCATCAGGCAACTTCTGAATGCAATTGGTTGCACTCAGGGAAAAGGGGGCTGAATACTTTTGCACGTCGCACTTATTAGTTTTTTATTTGTAAAAAATGTTTTGATTCATGTATAATTTTCTTTCCACTTCACAATTGTATACCACTTTGTGTTGGTCTTTCACATTAAATTCCAGTGAAATATATTTATGTTTGTGGTTGTAATGTGACAAAATATGGAAAAGTTCAAGGGGTATGAATACTTTTGCAACCCACTGTATGTGCAACTGCAGGGCTGTGTCTCAGACAAGGCTGTGTGCAGTGTTACAGCACACCAGGGAACTGTATTAGCTCCATTCCTGTTCAACCTGTACACCTCTGACTTCAGGTACAACACAGAGTTGTGTCATGCAGAAATTCTTGGATGACACGGCCATTGTGGGGTGCACAAGGAATGGACAGGAGGAGGAATACAGGAAGCTGGTGAAGGAATTTGTTGACTGGTGTAAGTTGAACCAGCTGCAGCTAAACATCAGTAAGACTAAGGAGATGGTGCTGGACTTCAGAATGTGCAAACCTGCCTTGTCAGCAGTCATTAATGATTGTGTTGATGTGGAGGTGGTTGGGACATACAAATATCTGTCTGTGCACTTGGACAACAATCTGGACTGGAGCTGCAACACTCTCATGGTGTAAGAGAGGCTAAAGCCGTTTCTACTTCCTGAGGAGGCTGAGGTCTTTTGGTGTGTGCAGTAAGCTCCTATGGACATTCTACCATTCTGTTGTAGCTAGTGCTCTATTCTGTGCTGTTGTGTGCTGGGGCAGCAGCATTAACAAAAGTGCTCTGAACAAAATTAACAAACTTATTAGGACGGCTGGCTCTGTTGTAGGAGTCAAGCTGGACTCTTTGGAGGTTGTAGCAGAACAGAGGATGCTCAACAAGCTGTTAGCCATCTTGAACAACACCTCACACCCTCTGCATGCTACACTGGAGGAACAGAGAAGCACATTCAGTGGCCATATGTTACAGCTGCGCTGTGTTAAAGAGCGCCGTGTGAGATCTTTTTCTACTGCTATAAGGCTCCACAACAATTCTCCTTACTGCAGAGACGGTACTGAGCTCCTGTTATCTGAACTGTGCTGAACTACATCACTGTATCTCCTCTTCGATTAATGCACACTGTGCAACATATCACAACTATTACTGTAATGATACTTTCATTATGCACTTTACACTTAAATATTGATGCAACTCAGAGTTAGTCATGTCTATAATATGCACTGTTAGACTACCTCATACTACATATCTTGTAGATACAGCAAATCTGTCTCATATGCCATGGAAATATGTAAATAGATGTTCTTTTAGACTTTATTTCTCTTGAACTTTAACTTATGTCTAGATTTATTTCTTTTTTGTTTTTTTATGCATAGTTTATGTGTAATTATGTACCTTACTACTGAAACAGTGCAATTTCCCTCTGGGATCAATAAAGTTCTTTCTTTCTTTCTTTCTTTCTTTCTTTCTTTCTTTCTTTCTTTCTTTCTTTCTTTCTTTCTTTCTTTCTTTCTTTCTTTCTTTCTTTCTTTCTTTCTTTCTTTCTTTCTTTCTTTCTTTCTTTCTTTCTTTCTTTCTTTCTTTCTTTCTTTCTTTCTTTCTTTCTTTCTTTCTTTCTTTCTTTCTTTCTTTCTTTCTTTCTTTCTTTCTTTCTTTCTTTCTTTCTTTCTTTCTTTCTTTCTTTCTTTCTTTCTTTCTTTCTTTCTTTCTTTCTTTCTTTCTTTCTTTCTTTCTTTCTTTCTTTCTTTCTTTCTTTCTTTCTTTCTTTCTTTCTTTCTTTCTTTCTTTCTTTCTTTCTTTCTTTCTTTCTTTCTTTCTTTCTTTCTTTCTTTCTTTCTTTCTTTCTTTCTTTCTTTCTTTCTTTCTTTCTTTCTTTCTTTCTTTCTTTCTTTCTTTCTTTCTTTCTTTCTTTCTTTCTTTCTTTCTTTCTTTCTTTCTTTCTTTCTTTCTTTCTTTCTTTCTTTCTTTCTTTCTTTCTTTCTTTCTTTCTTTCTTTCTTTCTTTCTTTCTTTCTTTCTTTCTTTCTTTCTTTCTTTCTTTCTTTCTTTCTTTCTTTCTTTCTTTCTAAGTTGTGGAGTAGTTGTGTCCTTTTTTACATGTATCTCTTTTGATTTTATATTGTTGATATCTTTTAAACAGTGTACTGTAGTGTTCACTTTGTTGTCCAGGTATTTTTTACAACTGTGTGTTTGTGATGAACCTAGTGCAGGGGTCAGTGACATGCAGCTACAGAGCTGATGTGGCTCTTTTTCTGCCCTGTTGCAGCTCTACAGTAGAACAACATTTGTAGGTAATAATAAAATAATCCTCTTTTGCAGTAAAATAAAGCTCTGCTGATCATTCAACACAGTTTAACAATAAATGGTCTTAAACTCTGGAGTTGTATAATTGTGTATATTGTGGAGAATGTGGATGATTCAGCCTTTAACTCTAAAGGTTGGTGCTCAGATTGCTGGTCACCATAGGAACAGAGACGACAATCTCACCTAGCTAGTAACTAACAAAAAGGCAAAGACAAACATTGATAATAACTATCAAGAAACTGTCAAACACTAAATAGTCACAAAGCTGAATTCAGTATCTTGTTTGAATTTTTTCCACACCACCATAAATGGTGCAGCAGTTACATTTAAGGTAGAACTGGTGAACAAGAAGATAGCAAATGAAAAACCAAACGTTAAGAGACATTTTACAAGAAACTATTCTATTTTTTCAGAAAAGTATCATACTATAGCTGAGCTAGAGCTTAAAGCAGAGCTAAATGAGCCTACGTTATATCATATTTTTAACCTGCACTAGCACATTAGCATATACTAGAGCCATATTTACAGCCAAGAGGGTAAAATGGACATAAAATGTTGTGGCTCTCAAGGTGATTTGATTTTTGTTGAAGGACTTCTTGACATTTGGGTTGTCGACCCTTTACCTAGAAGCTAGATCAGTTGAGTTGTGCACATTTTCAATTACTTATAACATACAGTATATTTCAATTATAATGTATTTCATTTACAAAAGAAAAAGCAAACCAGGACACTTGACTATGTGAAATGTTGTCAGTTATTGTTGAGCTGCTAGCGAGCAATTGGGGTGCAAAGGTAGGAGTGAGAACCCCCTTCTGCTTTTACTCACTCGTTGCTCCCCAGCAGCTCAACAATGAGATATTTTATTTGATTACATTACATGTCGATGCCTGTTCTGCAGAATAGCCACTAGGGGGCCTGCAGAAAAGGCTTCAATAAGGATGACCACCCCATCTCTGTTTCTGTATGGATCTGATGATAATGTTTTTCTTGACTTATCGCTCGAAGCACAGCTGCTATGTTCTTGATATTTATAGAATTGTCTGCTTTGAACATTTGAGGGAACTGAGGGCTGAGGAGTAAATGTGTGTGTGTGTGTGTGTGTCAGCTGTGCTATTGTTAGTGCTTCATATAAAAGACTAGCCTTACAATAGAAACGGAGAAGGTCGACTGTGTGGCCGTTTTGGTGGCATATGAAGTGGTCTGCTAGTCCACAGGTTATCGCTTCTCTTCTTCTGCTTTCATACTATGACAGCTCTCACCCACACTATCATCTTCTCTGCACCCATCCCTCCTTATCTCACCTGTCTCCCCATTCTCCTGCTCTTCTTTGCCTTTTTAGAGCACCGTTTTGCTCTCATTGTTTGTTGCCCATCTTGTTTTATCTCAGTGGTGACCCCTCTTCATGCTGTTGTGCTTGTATCAAAGAAGAGGTTCAGACAAATATCAAATTCATAAATATATATTTTTTTCCTTTAGCCCAAATATAGTTTATCAGCCAAGATGTGTTTACTGTCTGAAGTTCACTTCTTTAGTTGTTTGCTGGAGTGAAAAGGCTAATGCAGCTGGCAGAGAATGGAAGTTTTATAACAGTTAGGATTGAGCAAAATGCACAAAAACATCACAAACTTGCCTCAGTTCTGAAGTAAGCTGAAATATATAGTGGTAAATGACACTGTATGACATACTATTATCTACAATAAAAAATTCCAGGCTTTAAGACAGTTACTATGACCAGGGAAGTGGGGGCCTAAGGGGCTGCAGCAACTCCCGATTCCAAGATTGTTTTATTGCAACTGCCTAAAGAAAAGTAGAAAAAGACAGCGTCAGGTGCCCAAACCCCGACCAGAACTGCGGGATGAGGCATGAAGCCAGTGTCCGAGCCCCAAGTACCAACAAGAGCCATAGGAATCAGCATGAGGTTGGTGCATGGGCCTAATGGAGCTCCTGTGCTGGCTCCCCAAGCTGCTCTTCCAGTGTTGGCCACCCAAGCAGCTCCTGTGGTGGCTCTTCTGCTGGTCTCCCATTCCCATGTGCAAGTGCACTCCTCCAGTGCTGTCTTTTCAGTGAGCCCACCCACTGTTTCGCACTTCAGGAAAAGCGTATGAAACTGAAGCCTCCCATCTGGGATAGACTCTATTCAGCTTCACCTCTGCCCTGGCTCCACCTTCTTATAACTACACACAGGTGCAGCCTATTCTTGGTCTCATCACCTCCCACATATGCACACCTCTGTTTGTATCTGGTCTTTTTGACGTCTCTGTTTGCCTTTTTGAGCTGACCCTTGTTTGTTTCACTTGTTTCACAATTTCAGCACCACCATGTTTGAACACCTTTCCGTGTCACTGACTACAGTTTTTAGCCATGCTAATGCTAATAATTTTTCCAGTGGTGGACAGTAACTAAGTAAATGTAATTCATTACGGTACTTGAGTAGTTTTATCATTTGACATTTTTAAAAGTCAAAATGAAAGAAGGGCGAAGCAAGAACATCAATCAGGGCCCAATATAGAAATATGTACACATATGCAGTCGTGACTGACACGTCTTTTTGCTGAATTTATACATACGCTATTTCATTTTATAGTAAATTTGTTTTGGCTAGTTTATGAACAGAGACCTACAGATGCAATATAGAAAAGGAAAACTCATTTGTGATCCTGAGTTTAAAGTTTTGTTAAACCTAAACTTGTAACTAAGTTGTAAATAAATCTTAAACTGAAACTTTGCTTGTTTGCAAAAAGTGATTTCAGAGCCACTTGGTTCTCACTAATGGGCATTCTTTGCCTTCAGTGTTTTGTGCTTATGATCATTTTAATAGACGTCAGCATCACTAATTAATGACGTTCTATTAAAAGACTGGTTTACCAAGAGAGACGCTGGAGTCTTTTCACCTGAAATGAGTTCATGAAGCAATTCTTGTTACAAAAATTATAATTGGACATTAGAGCCATAATTAATCTATATCAATCTTTAGTACTTATACTTTCGATACTTAAGTACATTTGAAGGCAAATACTTTTGTGCTTTTACTCAAGTGGAAGTCTAAAGGAAGGAACTTTGTCCACCACTGGATTTTACTTACTTACTTTTGTACTGCACATTATGTGTTACTGATATTTTAGTATAAGGCGACGCAGTGGGTAGTACTGTCACCTCACAACAAAAAGGGCATGGGTCTGATTCCTGGCCCTGTGACAAGGTGTATCTGTATCTACCTGGAAACCACAGAGAAAAAGCTTGCATTTGTTAGCAACGTTAGCCTTGTAGCTCCAGTAAAAAACTATAGAAGCAAACTTCCTGCACTCAGCATGTCATGGCTGATTGACTGCTTTTGGCACAAGGGGGCAAATTGGGTAAATCTGATTTTTAGCCTAACAATCGCTTGAAGTGTTTGTGCTTTTTTCTTTTATTAGCTTTGGTAGAAGAGGCTGCATATTGACAGGAGACAGAGGAAGAGCTGATGGGAGCTGATTGCTTGGGGACAGAGGGCACGCACACATATCAGCCTCCGAAGAGGAGTTTAGCATTTCTGAAAGGCGTATTGGGAGTAAGCAAAGTTGGGTAGAAGAAGCCAGAAGAGAGAAGTGACAGAGAAGAGAACGCGATAAGGAACTAATTAGTGGAGATGAGGAGAAGTACGGTGATGGAGGAGCCCGAGAGAGATGGAAACATTTGTGTAGGCCCACACGCACACATTCTGTATGTGAGGATGGGCCGGGGTCGTGTGTGTGGAAGCTCCTGTGGGAGCATATGTGACAGAGTCGTCTCAGCCGAGAGGCCGTGCAAAGTTCAGTATGAGTGACTACACTGCACTGAGCTTCTAACATCAGCCATCTTCTGACTGTGAAACAAACATGCAATTGTCCAGAGATGTGTCTCCTCCTCTCCCACCAGTGAGAGGTTTTAAATGGAATTATGACAATTAAAAGGGAGCTGTGTGAAGGAGGGATGGAGGAAAGAGGGTAATGATGGAGTGATGAATATTCAGATGGCAGCACTGGTGTTAGGATCCAAGGGGAAAGCCTCACTGTCTCTCTCTCACTCTACCTTCTTCGCTCTTGTTGGGACTTTGCTTCCTTTTTATCCACAGTGCCTAAAAAACTCAATTATTACTTGACTTAGTTTAATGCTTTCCATATCTGCATACACTGGCCATCAAAAGTCTGAGGACACTTTGACTTCTTTATAATGTTTCATTTTCACTATTACTATTGAGATAGGTAAGAAATATTTCGCTTCAATAACCTGTGTCATTTTCATCAAAGTGTCATCCTTGGTTTGAAGAGCAGGTTGTGCCTAAATTAACGGTTTTCTTTTGTCTGTCACCAAAATGTGTGAGCATTGTCTTCACTCCCAAGGCTGCACTGTCACAAACATTTACATTATACTGATTTCCTTTAAATTTTATGGTTATTACTTCATAACTCCAGTCTTTTCATGTCTTTCAGAGTCCTGTCCAACACCTCTGTGGTGTGTGTCTGAGTCAAGTCGAGTCTCAAGTCTCTGTGGTCTGAGTCTGAGTCAAGTTGAGTCTCAAGTCTCTGTGATGTGAGTCAGAGTCAAGTTATGTCTGAAGTCTCTGTGGTGTGCGTCCGAGTCAAGTCAAATCTCAAGTCTTTTTGCTGTAAGTCCGAGTCAAGCTGATTCTGAAATCTCTGTGGTGTGAGTCAGAGTCAAGTCGAATCTCATGTCTCTGTAGTGTAAGTCCGGATCAAGTCAAGTCTCAAGTCTCCTTGGTGTCAAGTATTAAGGCTCTGGGGTTCGAGTTTGAGTCAAGTCGAGAATCCATGGGGTTCCAGTTTGGACCTACTTCTAAAAACTTTTCAGCTTTAAAATGGCTTAAAATAACAAGGCTTTCATTATAGAAAAATGTTCAGTCTGAAGGACAGCACAGAGTAAATGTGACGTTTAAAGAAATAGGCAAAGCAGGTCAAACTGTTAGTCTATACTTTTTATAACTACGCTAACTAACTAGAGTTACAACTATTTCAGCTGAAATTTGGTAAGTTTTAAAGAAAGGTAATCTGCAACTTACTCCAACTTCAACCAAATAAGCTGTTTTATTAGAAAGAATATTTTGCTGCTGTTGGAACAAAACTGTGTATCTCCATTTGTGTTATTTTTCAGTTTTTGACAACTTGAAAATGCCTGTTGCTCTTTACATTGTGTGTAAATTTCATGATGGATGGACCAAAAGAAATAGTTTAGAATGACTTGGAAAGATGTCTGGTTCCACTGACATACATTAGAAGTAAAGCATGTTTTTTTCTTTCTCCTAAAAAGTTGTTGTTTTGGAGATACAAGATTTTGTTCCGACAGCAGCGATTTGCTATCCAAACTACAAACTAGCCAGCCATTTCAGCTATTTTGCCTCTTTCCTTTAAACACAGCTTTTACTGCTCAATGATTTTCTATAAGGAAAGCCTCAGTATGTAAAGCCATATTGAAACAGATGCCTCTGCAATCTGAGAGAAGGTTATTGCTGTAAAGACAGCATGCGACTGTAACAAAACTGACAGATGAAGTCAGTCACACGTTGTACAAGTTGGAAACTATAAGTTTTATTCATTTACTGCATTAAGGTTGGCGTACCTGCACCTGTACCTGCGGCCAGTCTGTTAGGGCGGTGCAAACTGAGAAGGAAAAAAATGCTCATTTGTATTTTTAAAAAGGTATATGTCCCCAAACTTTTGATGCACAGTAAATGTATGTGCTGAGACAGTTACATATGCATGTGTGTGAGAGGGATTGATAGCGTGTGACAGTGAGTCACACTGCTCAGAGGTATTTAAGAATGCGTGATCTGTCTCTTTCCAGGTCGCTGAACTTCAGCAACCTCCTCCAAGCACCTCTCTCAAACTTTTCCTTCTCTGGGCCCTGGCTGCCTGCCTCTGCTTCTGTGCCAACTCTTGCAGTTGCCATGGAGTGAGGTGTGTGTATGTGTGTGTGCGCAAAGAAGAGGTGGTGATGGTGATGTCAGCCACTTAGCAAAAGAGGCCAATGTCCAGACAGCCAAGAAGCAAAGGGCAAATATTTAGCCCTGCCACTCTGGGGCCCAGAGAGAATGAGAGAGAGAATGATAGCCATAGAGAAAGAAGAGAGAAGAGAAAGAAAGAAAGAGAAAGAGGAAAAAAGAAAGAGAGAAAGAAAGAGAGAGCAAGAGAAGGAGAGAGAGAAAGTAAAAAGAGAGAAACGTGACTGTGGCCTGGCACTGAAACCTCTGCACCCCTGTGTCCCCTTCCCCACGTATTCAGGGTCACGGATCTCATCTCTGGACTAATATCTCAAGCGCCCCACAGATGGGGGAATTAAATTGGAGGGCTGCCTCAGTATTGGGCAATGGACAAATGGATGGATGGATGGATGGAGTAGAGGGTGAAGGAGGCAGGGAAGGAGAGACGAGAGGCATAAGGGTGACAGTGATTGATGACAGAAGGTGGGACAAAGTGGGGAGAGGGGAGTGGGGAGGGAAGACTTGGCAGAGACGAGGCTAAAGTAAACAGTAAGAGCGATTCTGTTCGCTTTCCTTTCTCTATGTCTCCTGCTGAACTGGTCCTCAAGGCTCTGAACTCTCTCACTCCCTGAGAACATTGTACTTGCACTTCTGGACAAAAGTTTGCTAGCAACTTGCTTCTTTTGTAAGTGTACTCAATATTTTTTTGTCAGAAATTTCTGTAGACGCAATACAAGGCATTTGAAAGCAATGTTACAGAAGCCACATCCATATTTTGGTTGGATGCATTTGGGAATTGTTTTTTAAGTTCAATTCAACAGTGGGAGTCTCTGAGCAAGCAGACCATGGGGGTATCCACAGAGAGCAACACAGGGTAACAAGCCACAGGTGATGAACATGACTGGGGGACCTAGAGGACCGGAGGCAAAGTCTGTCTACCACAACGAACTCCCTCTCAATTCAAAAAGAGGCTCCCATGAGGTGGAATCAAATTTGTGGCAGATGTCAGGAAACTGGAGGGGCCTGGGACAGAGACTGGGATGGAACCAGTGACAGGAATTTTCAGGGGGATGGTGACTGAGACAAGGAAATGGTCTGTGGTAGAGACAGAAAATCAGATCATAACTAGGATGAGGAAAGGGACAATAACAGGGACATGGACATGGATGGTGATAGGACATAAATGGGAAATGGATCAGCTGGAGTTATTGTTGGTATTAGCCTGGTATTAGGATCACACTCAAAGGAACATCTCAAAGAATTCACAGAGGAACATCATGTGGAGCCAGCTCAAGACCCTCCCATAGAGATAGCACAGGAACAGCCCAAGGGGCCAGGACAGTAATACACCTGAGATGTCTGGCACGAGAACAATCCGATGGACTAGCTCAAGTGGCCGGCACAGGAACATGCTGAGAAGCCAGAGCAGCAAGAAGCTAAAGGGGGGGAATTGGAGCAGCCTGATGGGCCAGACCTGGAGCCACATGAGAGCTGAGAATCTGGACTGGTTTACATTTACATTTACATTTACAGCATTTAGCAGACGCTCTTATCCAGAGCGACTTACAAGAAGTGCTTTGTCAATCTAGAGAAAGTATCTTTGCTAGTTACCAATAGCTTAGAGAAAAAGACAGACCTGAGCTCAGATACTGCTAGAAACAAATATGTCACTGCAGACACCAAGAGAAAAAGAAACAGAGTTGAACGCAGAACTCTGTGCCATCCAATGCAATACAATAACAATAAGATACAATACAATAAATAAAATAAGTGCAGCTTATAGTTCAGTGCTCATTTAAGGGCTGTGTAAAGAGATGAGTCTTCAGTCTGCGCTTGAAGACAGCAAGAGACTCTGCTGTTCGGACAGCCAGTGGGAGTTCATTCCACCACCTGGGTGCCAGTACATTCTCGACGCTCGTCTTCCGTGCACCTTGAAGGATGGCGGGTCAAGCCGAGCTGTACTCGAAGCTTGAAGGACTCGTGGTACAGTTCGAGATTTTACCATTGCCATCAAGTAGGTAGGGGCTGGTCCATTTTTGGCTTTGTAGGCCAGCGTTAAGGTTTTAAATCTGAGGAGGTTTGGGAGACAAAACAGACACAGGGGCAGCAAACAGATGTCTATTCTCAGAAAAAAAGGTATGAAACTGTCACTGGGGCACTACCCCTCTTGTCACTGTGGTGGTACCCTCAAGAGTACATCTCAGTACCTTTGGCCAGGGAATATAACTGTACCATAATCCATTAAAATTATATTTTCTAAGTTGTATTGACTCCACACACCACATCTTGTCTCCAGGCTTATTTTACTGTTCTGTTTTAAAACAAGGAAATAGTTACACACAGGGATAGAGATACGACTAGTCAACACAACCTGCAGTCAGAGGTCATATTTCCCAAGTTCCAAGAAATATAGATTGCAGCAGCTGGCTTCAATCACGTGGGTGCTTAAACTTTTGACGGCCGCTGCATCTCTTTCTCAGAGATTAAGTCTCACTGTTGTTTACACTCTGTACCCTACACGCTGCTTTCAGAGCAATGTTTCTCACAGAAACAGGAGGAAGCAGCAACAGGAACAGGAGCAAATACCACATGTGACAGAATGCAGCGCAGGGCCTAATGAGCTAATTAGTGCAACAGCCATAGGATGTTAAAGCTTGGCTGCCTATGAAAGGTGATTAGGTGTTGATGTCTGATGTCGTCCAGAAAAGTTCATGTCCTCAGAGCCAGGAGCGCTGCGGCTGAGAGCGAAATGAAGTTCTCTGGAGTGCGAGCGCATGAAGGACTTTTTGTGTGCATAACAGGACTGGGATCAAGTTGGACTCAGACGCCTTTTAAAAATAATGAAGCTATACAATAAATGTGAAGGACAGACAGTGTCAGCCCCGTTATAGTGGTGATCGTCCTTGTGCCATATGCTGTAGCCGAACTCACACTGAGAGGAAAGTTAGCAAATTGATGTTTGAGCAGCTATTATTGGTTTATAAGCTCTCAGATATTTTACAAGCAGATGCTTTTATAGTGCTGTGTTGGAGTTGAGAAGGGGTGAAAAATGGCTCATATGCACCAAGAAGTTTTAGTATGACAGATTGGACCATCCTCTTCCAATACACATACACATCAGTGCACATATTTAGCCCCTTTTTCATAGTCTGTCTCTCCTTCTGCCCCTACACTTTTCCTGGCTTTGGTAGTCTTAATGTTTAAAAATGGATTTTTTTTACTAATGCAATAGATGGATGGTCCTACTAGGTTCAAGCTTAGGTTCCAGCCCACGGCAAGCGGAGTAATCCTCTCTAAAACTAAAGCTGTGTGGGCAATGTCTCCTCATTCCCAGGGCAAAGCCAGAGAAAAGCTGCTAGAGTAAAACTGCATAGAAAAGTCCCAAAACATAACTTTCAATTAGGCCCTTTAAACCCAATATAACACCCATAGTGTAAAGCATCTTAAATTAATTATTTAAGCAATAAGCCACATGATTGTGTCCATGACTGGGATTTTATCATGGGGAAGAGTGTTCTTAAAACCCCTTCCCTTGGATAAAATCACTGTAATGCACGCCTTTGAGTGGCTTGTTGCGGACAACATAAAATATGATAAAATACACAATTTTTTTGTAAATTATTTCAGTTATTATTAATTATAATCAACATAAGCATAGTAAAAAAGTATTCTGCCAAGAAATGTAGATCTTTTAGTATATGGTATTGTTGTCAAGCAAACATTGACTGCCAAACAAGGAGAAGAACGTCAGCTGCTCCCTACATAGCACACTTGGTGTGAATTTAAATACTGGCCCCTGCACCTGAAGTGCATAATATAAAACTTAAACAGCCTGGGTTCGATACTGCTTAAGACAGATCATTGTCTTTCATTTCATGCCATCACTTCAAAGAACATATTGTCATGGTCATATAAAAATTTCAAAACTCCATTTTTTTATATTATATCCTTTGACAACACATGACTATTCTTTGTTTTTAAGATAAATAGATTTAAAATAATATCTATCTATCTATCTATCTATCTATCTATCTATCTATCTATCTATCTATCTATCTATCTATCTATCTATCTATCTATCTGACTCAGCAGGGCTTCGCATCAGCAGTGCATGAGAGAACAGAGAGACAGCAATGTTTGTATGACCTGCTCACCTGCTTCTGCGCTGAATGCACCTGCTCTCTAAGGCAGCTGTCCATCACCCTGCAGGCACCCATTCCCACACTGCCAGTGTGACAGCCTGGCACATACACACGGCCAATGGGGGGACATGCATTCTGTTAAAGGGCGGGTGTTATGTCCCCTGTCGTCAAGTGATTGGACGGCCCAGCAGAATCCTTCTCACCAGACTGACCTTAATGTCCCCACCCATAACAACATGCATACAAATCAGTTTGGTATGTAGCTCTGAATGAGCATTCATTAACTAAACCAGTGGTTTCCCTCTTTAAGACATCTCTAAGAAATTAGCTGTCTTAGCTTAAGACCTGGTTTTATAAAATACTGTACAAATGCAGACTCCTAATAAGCAAACAAAGCAAAGTCAAAGAAGAGGAGATTTGACTGAATAACTTATCTTTCAGTGAGTCCATGAACTTCTACCACTAGTTTCAATGCAGTGACTGTATCTTGCTCTAAAAGATTTATTGTTATCGTTGTGTGTAGAGCAGACAACTGCTTGCTACTGATCACAAGCTTGGCATCATAATAACAGAAGAACCCTTTTTGGTGCTACATAAAACCATGTTCAAAAAGGTTCTATATAGAACCATCTGTAGCAAATTCTGAAGAAACTTTTCATGATGCAAATAACCCATTAATCCTACAAAGGGTTCTTTGAGTGTTAATGGTTCTATATAGACCCATTTTCTTTACTAAAGAACCTTTCAAGAACCATGTTTTTTTAGAGTATAATTTAATATCCATCCATCCATCCATTTTCTAAGCCGCTTCTCCGTCAGGGTCGCGGGGGGATGCTGGAGCCTATCCCAGCAGTCTTCGGGCGGAAGGCAGGATACACCCTGGACAGGTCGCCAGTCCATCGCAGGGCATATAATTTAACGTTTTAACAAAAATAAAACCAAAAAAGAGAGTTTGCTTTTTACAAACATGATCCATTAATTGCTCTCATATACACTTACATTTCCATTATATTTTCTTGCAGAAACTCATGTTAATATAATAATTATGATAGCTGATGGCATTTCTGTACACCTCAAAACGTTAAAGTCACTCTGGGCAGCATAGCATAGTGGACAATTAAGTCTATGGACAAAACACAGACGTTTTGAGGTCAGCTGAGAACCAGAACCTGCTGACTGGATTATCTTAATATGCAAGCTCTTCTGCTTAGTGGGCTACTGCATTATCAGAACATTATGGCTGGCTGTGTTTACATGCAAAGATTTTGATCAATCTGATTGAATACTTTCTGATTATAGATTAAGACTGAGGTGTTTACGCTCACTCTACTCAACAATCTGATGGAAAACTGTTTACATGCTCACTACAAGTAATCCGATCTAAAATTAGGCGCATGCATAGAGAACCACTAGAGTAGACGTTACCATGACAACAAGCATCACATGAGTCCAAGTCAGAGTGAGATGAGCAATGCTTGTGTTTTTAAGTGCTTTAAAACGATGTCAGACTCAGGAGATCGTGCTTCACATGTCCTAATTACAGAAGACTGAGAGGGAGTCTGAGACACATAAGCTGGACGTCTGTCCCACCATCGTCTTTTAAAGATTGGAGCATAAACTTCGTCTCCTCTGCAGAGCAGTTTCTAGTAAAACTTTTGCTATGATGTGATGCACATGTGCAGAATATACCTAAGCTTTCTGACTGGGAATGTAATCAGATACAGGCGTTTACACTGACATTATTTTTCTATTTAACAGGTCATTTACAGGACAGCCCACCTCGTTCAACCTGAATTCTACTCCAAATGGCCTCAATCGGACTCATCAACTTTTAATGAGGTGTTTATATGGATGTATTCTATTCCAAGTGAGCTTTTAGCTGTTAGGATTATTGGACTATTAGGCTGCATGTCATCATGGGTAATGTAAATATTTAAATCTGACAGAATTTATGAAACAATAGCTAAACTAATCCTTTTGTCTTTCTGATGTTCTCCCACTTTTTCTCTAAGCTCCTCTCTCCTGAGTGTGTGTGTAGTAGCTGGCCGCAGGCGTCCGTACACTCTTGTGCGCACCAGTGAGCAGCACACACTGGCCTCATGTGAGGGGCTTCAAGCACTCTGTTTGATGTCTAAATCACGATGGTCAGCTCAGAGCTATCTGTGAGTGCAGGATGAGAGAGAGAGGAACTTTCCCTAGTTTAGTTACTTTATCCTCACGTGCATTCTTTTGTAGGTTGAACAATTTTTACAGGAAAAATCACATTCAACCGCAAGGTTCACCAGCTTCGCTGATTTAATGTTGCTGGCCCTGTTGTATACACGACTGTTTAGAATCACTTGTCATATTAACCCTTAAATGGCCCATGGTTTTATTACTCACTTCTCTAAATGAAGACTATCTCAGCCAGTCTGCACGGATGTCCCTGTAGTTACTGAATAATAAGCTTTAGTATGTAATAAGTATGTAATAAGCCTGAGACTTTAAGGGGTTAATAGGTGCTGTTATTTTATTCAGAAATAACTTTAATTCAGTTAAGTTTTTGGGAGCTCCAAGAAGTTATTAAAAATAATGCAGTTATTATATATATATATATATATATATATATATATATATACATATACACACATATATATATATATATATATACATATATATATATATATATATACATATACACACATATATATATATACATATATATATGTATATATGTCTTGATATGTTATCTAACTGAGGTTAGATTTATGAAGATGAATATTATGCTGACTTTATTGTCGATGTTAATTTTTCAAGATGCTAATTTTACCATAACGTCATTCTTGATGTCATACAGTAACGAGGGAACCTGTTCATCATTGTGTACGTTCTTCATTTTAAAATGTTTGTTCAGGTTTCTGCTAATTAGTTCAAACCTGTTAAGTTTTAGAGCGCTAACATTATATGAGAATCATTTTATGTATTTAACTGCAGCAAAATTGTTTTTGAACCATATTATATATATATATATATATATATATATGAAATAGTTCAGACTAAGTATTCAATATTATGTTAAGATCTATATGCTTAATATATTCAAAGTCATCATTTATAAGTTTCAAAACTTTATTCAAAACATGCTTGCGAAAATGTCTGAAAATCAATGTGGAACATCAAGGACAGTCAGTAATAAAACACATTTTCTGCAATTAAATAAACTTTGTCAACTTTGTTTTGTTTTAACGAAAAATATTATTTTATGTGTGTACAGCTGTTCAAATCTGTGTCTGCTAGACATTTATTGGCTAGCATTTTTTATTTCTGCTAAAGATTAGGTAAAAAAATTGTCACTACTGAAACGGCCAGTAGTTTTAATAGTGTTGTGTTTGTTTTGTTAGTAACAAAATTAAATTATATTTATTTTAATTATATATATATATATATATATATATATATATATATATATATATATATATATATATATATATATATATATATATATGTATATATATATATATATATATATATATATATATATCCTTGAAGGTATCTTTTCAGATATGACAGAGAAACCGATAGAGCTAGAGGCAAGAGGGAGAGAGAAACAATGAGAGACAGAAAGAAATTGAAAAGACGAAGAATTTCAGAGTGAAACGAAGCAATGAGAGAGAGAGAAATGAAAGAAACATATACATAGACAGAGAGAGAGAAAAGTTAGAGAGAGAAAGAGAAGTGGGATAAAGACAAAGAAAAGAGATAAAGAGATAAAGAAAAAAGAGAAATAGAGAATGAAGAAAACTTGTTCCACAAAGTTGAGACACTTGCAACTGTTGTGGCTGGATTTCAAATCAGTTGCAGGAAGCTTTACATAATGCGGCTCAAGTGTGAGACAGTTTCCTGCAGCTTTCAAGCTACTAAAGTTGCATGAGAGTTTCAGTGTGTAAAGCCAGTCTGACTCCTGTAGTCTTTAGAGATCCAGCGTGACCAGCACTGACACTCATGTCTCTGACACTCCACAGTGATTGTGCTGTGTGTTTGAAATGGACAGCGTCTTTATTTCACTGTGTGTGTGATAAGATTCTAATGACGTGTCAGTTGTTCCTCAGCTGCAACGACTACACTGCTGTCTCCATGTCACTTCCTGTGAAAGCCCAGCGACACCCAGAAGGAGACAGATACAGATCTCTCTCTACACACACACACACACACACACACACACACACACACACACACACACACACAGACAGCACTGTTTAAAGGTCTTTTCTGCCAAATCCTCTTTCCTGTGGTTCTTGCTTTCCTCGCCAGAGCAGCTGGACAGTAGAGCAGTAATTTTAGCCGGAGTGGCCCGGAGCTTTGGGTGCTATCATCTGCCCAGGCTGTGTCTTTATCTCTCTTATTCTCTGCTGCTACCTCTTCTTTCATCCTCCCAATCTCTCTCATCCTTTACTTTTCCTTCCCACCAGTTTATCTGTTCAAGCTCTGCCCAAAAACATGTATGTTTGTAGTGTTATTAAAGAGTAATTACACCCTTTTTTCATTAACAACTGAAATACACTGCTCTGTAATAATAGATATATAAATAAATAAAATATACCAGCTTTGCTGAAAATGTGAACACATCTTTCCAAACTGTAAAAATATACTTTTTTACATGGTCAGTTTTGCCCTTGCAGTATCCTCTGGTCCAACTCTGCTATAGGTGAGGATGATGTGTCTTTGTACCAAAGTACCATGACACATCACAGTGTGCAAATCACTCAAACAATGTTACCCCCCCTTGGTAACACCCTCCTTATGCTGTGCTCGTAAGTATGAAAGCACAAGAGACCACACTCATGTGCTGACCTCAATACCCCCAGTATCACCTCACAAGGCTATGATATGCCAGCTGTCTGTAACAACTGTAAATACCCCAATTAATTTAAGCTTAGTTTATAATAAAGTTGTTATGATTGGCACATTTATTGACAATGTTCCACGAATGATTAGGTAGCCTGAAGGAGTCTCCATAAAGCTGCTGGTGTTGCATCTGATTCACGTTGCCTTTCATAAATCAGACCCTCAGGTGCGCGACTCACTGTAGAGAAATTAATGGCAGGCAACACTGGAACTACAGAAAGCAAAAAGGTTTAGAAAAGGTTACCGTTAAATGGTCATTGTTACTGGCTGTGTCAACCTCTTGTCCATACAGCCTTTCTCAATTTTCTTCCCACTTTCTATAGTTCCTGTATTGCTGGTTGATTTCTGTTCAGTGAGCCGCATGACCGAGAGTTTGACTTATGAAAGGAAATGTGAGTTTGAGGGGGAACTGTTCAGCGGCTTGAGTCAGTGGCTCATACTGTTTAGATTCAAGACGCACTGCCTGATCAGAAACACCTTCCCTCGTGGAAGACAGGGATGTGTCACGCTTCCGTCAAACTCTCTTCAGGACTCCATTTCCCAGCATACTCTGGGCGATCATATGTCTGAACCACCACAACCGGAGTCCAGCTCAGACTTCATTTCCCAGGAGTCTCCAAGTTAGATGTAGGTTGTTCAGGTTAGATGTAGTATATAAGCCTGGGCTTAGTTTAGAGAGGTTGTGAAGTATTGTATCTCTGAGATCTTGCTAAGCGTTTGTTATGATTGCCTTTACGTGTTTTTTGACCATTGTTTGGATTACCTGTTACCCCTCTTGTTGCCTTGCCCTTTTGATACTGTTGCCTGTGCCTTTTGATCTGTGTTTAGACTCTTGGACTGTTTACCATTTACGATTATCTCAGTCCCTGGTGTGAGATTAAAACTCTCATTTTACGATCTGCTAGCATCTGATTTCTGTTACAGTGTCACAGAATACTTCGCTGGCATGCAGACGGCAGATCCGGAAGCCCTTCAAAAAGCCCTCACGGAGAAAGGACAACTGCTAGGCCAACATCAGCATGTTCTAGCAGGAGTCATTCAGTCCTTGGAGTCATTGGCCCATCAGCAAGCCACTCAGCAAGCCCAGCTGGCTCAACTAGTGGCTAGCGTAAAAAGGACTGACAGGTCAACTACAACAGATGTGTAATGGAACCTGCCATGAGCTCCGTACTTCCCACTGCTTCTGATGACTCACCATCATGTTTTCAGGTTAGTAAACCTGATAAGTTTGGAGGTAACCCAGATAAGTGTTGAGGTTTTTTACTTCAGTGTGTGGTGTTTTTTGATAATGCTCCTGTTAGCTCTGATCAAGCAAAGATTTCCTTTGTCATATCCCACTGATGAAGCATTAGAATGGGGTACAGCTAGTTGGATGAATATCCATTGTATGTCTTAGTCAGTTTGTAAAGGAGTTTAAGTTGGTTTTTGACCACCCCATGAGGGAAAAATCAGTGGAGAATTGCTATCCCAACTGCATCAGGGAAAGCACTCAGTAGTGGATTATTTTTTGGAATTCGGTACATTGGCGGCATGTAGTGGATGGAACAAAGCTGCGCTCCTCATTATGTTTCATCAGGGACTTAATACGGACATTTTGAATGAACTGGTCCATAGAGACGATGAACTTAGCTTGGACCAGCTGATCTCCTTAGCTATTAAGCTTAAACACTTGCTTAACTCCAGAAGAAAGAAGACAGAACTGACTTTGACAAATCCAAGAACTCCATTTTGCATGCACAGCGAAATCGAGGATGCTCCGGGAACCAATGATGTGCGATTCCTCCCATCTCTCCCAGGAGGAAAGGTGACGAAGATTGCTTGACCACCTATGTCTCTGTTGTGGTCAGCAGGGACATCGGCTCAGGGCCTGTACTAACAGACCCCCTACAAGCAAGGTGCCGACCTCTGGAAAGCACATGGAATTTACTAATGTGTTAGAGTTTGCTAATGTGGTGAGTGTTCCCACAAAGGGGTTGGTGTCTAAGTCCATGATATTATCTGTTCTTATATGCTGCCAATCACATTCTCGTATTGTTTCAGTGCTGACTTGGGAACAGAGGAGAACTTCATTCATGACCGACTGGTCAGGGAGCTGCAGATCCCTATCAGGATACTGAAGAAGGATTTAAAGGTCTCAGCCCTGGATGGAGAACCAGTCGGAGTTGGATCTCTCATGCTACGATTTCCTTGGTACTACAGGCCAGCGCTACCCATTGTGAAAAACTATCCTTTCTCGTTCTCCCACAGTCCGAATTTGACATAATATTAGGTCTACCTTGGATCGAGACACATAACCCCACAATTTCCTGGCCTGAATGCTCCACCACTCAATGGTCCCAATGCTGTATCCAGAATTGCATTGACACCCCTGAACTCCATGTTAGCTCTACCAGCACAGAAAGTCCCAATTAAGATTCTGTTTTTGAGATACCCCCAGAGTATCTCGACTTATGAGAAGTATTTAACAAGAAAAATGCAATAAAGTTACTGCCCCATAGACCATATGACTGTGCAATAGAACTCAAGGAAGATCCTGTTCTTACAAAAGCCAGGATATACCCTTTAACTCAAGAGGAACAAAGAGCTCTGGGTGTCTACATCCAGGAAGCATTAGATCAAGGTTTTATAAGACCTTCCACGTCCCCTATGACTTACGGCCATGTATAGATTATCAAGCCCTTAATCATGTTTCTAAGGCTTACCCTTATCCCTTGCCATTAGTACCCGTGACCTCAGAACAGCTGCAGGGAGCTAGATACTTCACAAAACTTGATCTTTGGAGTGCCTATAATTTCATCCGGGTCAAGGAAGGAGATGAATGGAAGACAGCATATTTTGACCACCGGGGGGCACTATGAATATATGGTGATGCCATTTGGGCTCTCTATCGCCCCCTCTATTTTTCAAGCATTCATCAATGACGTTCTTAGAGATATGCTTGGTCAATTCGTCATTACCTATCTGGATGATATTCTGGTGTATTCCCCTTCTCTGGAGTCACATATTCAACATGTATGGGCAGTTTTAAGAAGGCTTTTAGATAACAACCTATATCTCAAGGAAGAGAATTGTGAATTTCACCTGCATTCTGTGTCCTTTTTGGGTTACATAATAAGTCATCAAGGCATTGCTATAGATGACCACATGGTGGAGGCCATGGTCAACTGGGTCAAGCCCACCACAGTCAAAGAAATGCAGAGGTTTTTAGGATTCACTAACTTTTATTGTAGGTTCATCAGGGATTTCAGTTCAACTGCCTCTCCTCCCACTTCTCTGTTAAAAGAAAATCCTAGGAGGCTGGACAGACAAATCTTTTCAGGACCTGAAGGATGCTTTTACTTCTGCGCCAATCTTGATTCACCCCGGTCCTGATCAACCCTTCACAGTGGAAGTGGACGCTTCCGAAACCGGGGTAGGAGCCAAGATCAGGTCCCCAGGCTAAATTACATCCTGTAGCATTTTATTCACACAAGATGACATCTACTGAAAGATATAGGATTGGGGATAGAGAATTATTAGCAGTGAAACTGGCCCTTGAAGAATGGCGTCATTGGCTTGAAGGTGCTAATCACCTATTTACTGTTTTGACCGATCATAAGAACCTAGAGTACCTTAGGACTGCCAAAAGATTGAATGCTCGACAAGCCCAATGGTCTCTTTTCTTTTCGAAATTCAAGTTCTGTATTACCTATAGGCCTGGTTCCTGTAATAAAGCAGATGCTCTATCTAGGATATTTCAAGAGAAGCCATCCGACAACCAGAGGGAGTGCCCGGAACATATCCTTCCTCCAGAGGTTAACATTTCATCCATCAGATGGCAAATAGATGACGACATCGAGAGATTGTTGTTTAACACTTAGGTACCACCACAGTGTCCCTCCAAGAAGTTATACATACCAGTCCAGTTCAGAACACCACTGATCACATGGGCCCACTCTTCCCTCACCTCAGGCCATCTGGGAGAAACATGTAATTTCAAATTACTGCATAACAGGTACTGGTGAGAATCCATGGTTCACAATATCCATTCTTTTGTAGAATCTTGTTCAATATGTTCTCAGTGTAAAACCTGCTGGCAAATTGATGCCTTTACCCGTACCCCAGAGACCTTGGTCCCACATTGCAGTGGATTTCGTCACAGACCTACCAGTATCACAGGGATTTAACACTAGCTCAATATGTCTGACGGTAGTGGATACATTTTCATGGGGTATACATTTTATACCTTTTAAGTCTCTTCCTAGCACTTTTCAGACCACAGAGGCACTGTTTCAGCAGGTCTTTAGGACCTTTGGAATCCCTGAGGACATAATCTTGGTAAGATGACCAGAGTTCACTTCCTAGGTGTGGGCGGCTTTCTTTGAGCATTTGGGGGTTTTGGTGAGTTTATCCTTGGTGTATTGTTCCCAATCTAATGGGCAATGTGAGAGGGTGAACCAGGAACTAGGGAAGTTCCTTAGACTGTTCTGTTTTGACAATCCTTCAGACTGGTCGAGGTACTTGCCTCTCTCTCTTTGATTAGCTCAACCACATACTTGTCCCCATTCCAGTGTATTTTAAGATATCAACCGCCTCTGGCCTCATTGACAGGTGTACAGATAGATGTGCCCGCTGTCAATCATTGGATGCTACATAGTGAGCAAGTATGGGAGCAGACTCATCAGTGCATTGACACTGCGTTACAATGTCAGAAGGAGCAGCCAGATTGACACAGGGGGCCTACTCCTACCTACAATCTTGGGGACAGAGCATGGCTGGCTACAAAGGATTTCTGGAGGACTGAAGGGAGTTGTCGTAAACTTATGCCTAAATATATGGGGCCTTTTAAAATGGTTAAACGTGTGAATGATGTAATTTACAGACTTGACTCATTTCTGAATGTCCCTCTCATTCCATGTCCCTCTGATTAAACCAGTTGTTGCAGGGGCATTGAATTAGGAGGTGCCGGATGTCATACCACTGCCACCGGTGGAGATAAATGGACCTCTGCTGTTCGAAGTTTGCTGGACTCTCGGAGGCGAGGCGGGATTCTCCAGTACTTAGTTCACTGGGATGGCTATGGACCCGAGGAACAGTTCTGAGTATCTGCTAGGGATGTGTTAGATCCGGGTCTCATCCGAGACTTTCACAGTTTGCATCCCAACAAGCCTGCGACCTGTCCTAGGGGTCGACTGCGTAAAAGCCTCACCTGTTCTATGCCCACTCGTCTTTGGCCGCCCAGTGAGGTGAATCTAGGTTCCCAGTGCCTTTGCAGCTCTGGCTTGGCTCCTGATCAACATTCCAATTGTGGGACTTGTGATTGTCCCGGTACTCCTTTTTTGGTAGTCCACTTTTTTGGGTGGAGGGGAGTTGGGTTGGGGGGGTACTGTGACATTAAAACTCTCATTTTACAATCAGCTAGCATTTGATTTCTTTTGCAGTGTCACAGGATGGTAGTAGAGAAAAATCGTCAACATCCTAAAGCCTTGAAATTTTCATTGTTATGTTTTAAAACATTTGATTATGAAAATGTACAAATATGTACTTTTAACTTGGAAAAACTTAAGGTTCACAACTGGACCTTAAAATCACTGTACTCCTTTTGAGGGAACATTTACATTGTTTGTACCGTGATGAACAAAAAATGTACCTGGCCAGAGCCTTTATTTCTAACAGTGCAGAGTAAAAACACAAAATAAAATCTTTGGATAAAATTCTTCTTCTTCTTTTGGCTGCTCCCTTTAGGGGTCGCCACAGCGGATCATCTGCCTCCATCTTGCCCTATCCACTGCCTCCTCTACTTTTACACCAACCATCTCCATGTCCACCTTCACTACATCCATAAACCTTCTCTGAGGTCTACCTCTTCTCCTTCTACCCGGCAGCTCCATCTCCAACATTCTTTGACCAATATATCCACTATTCCTCCTCAACACATGTCCAAACCATCTCAACCTGGCCTCTCTGGCTTTATCTCCAAACTGCTCCACCTTCACTGTCCCTCTGATTTGCTCATTTCTAATCTTGTCCATCCTTGTCACTCCCAACGAAAATCTCAGCATCTTCATCTCCGCCACCTCCAGCTCAGCCTCCTGTCTTTTAGACAGAGCCACAGTCTCCAAGCCATACATCATAGCAGGACGCACTACCGTCTTGAAGTCATCCACCTTTACGACCTCTACTCCTTGCATCTTCAAAATCTTTGGATAAAATAATCTAACTATTTGTAATGATACAAAATCATTCCAAACCTGATTGAGCAGGAAGATCTTATTCACACACACACACACACACACACACACACACACACAGAGAAAGAGAGAGAGAGAGAGAGAGAGAGAGGGAGAGAGTCTTGCTGTTGGAAAGGTAAGGGAATTATCTTGCTGTGTCTGTGAGGTTCATGGTTGTTTTGTTTCCTAAAGTGATTTCTTTAATCTGATGTTTGTTCCACTCTGTGTAAACAAAGGGCTCATTTCTGTCAACACCACACACACACACACACACACACACACACACACACACACACACACACACACACACACACACACACGCAGCTCTGTCGTAATTAGTCTGAATTAAGATGAATGCTCGACCCTCCCAATATCGATTGGCATCGAGTGGACCCCCACAGTACAGCTCAGGGGAGCCCACCTTACCCACCACATCATTTATATCAATCGCTTCTGTTTTTTTCACCCCATCTCTCTCTCTCTCTCTCTCTCTCTCTCTCTCTCACTCCACTTTATCTACATCCATCCTTTCTCTCTCCTTTTCCTTCTCTCTTTCTCTTTTCATTCTTTTCTTTCTCTCTCTCCTTTCTTTGTCTCTCCTCTCTTCTTCTCTCCATCCTTCTCCATCTCTTTTCCTGCTTTCTCTTTTTCTCTGTCTCTCTCTCTCTTCTTTCTCTCTGCTTTCTCTCTTCCCTCTCTCTTCGTTGCTCATCTCTTCTATCTTTCTCCTTCTCTGTCTCTCTCATGCTCTTTTTCCTCTTTTCTTTCTCCTCCTCTTTCTTACTCTCTTCTTTCGTCATGTTTTTCTCTCTTCTTTCTCCATCGCTTCTTCACCTCTTTCTCATCTTTCTCTCTCTGTTTCCTCTCTGCACTGTCTTGTTTCCTATTTATCTTTCTTTTCTTTCTCATTCATTGCTCTCTTTTCTTTTTCCCCTTTCTCTTCCCTCTTTTCACTCTTTTCTTTCCTCATCTTTCTCTGTCTTCTATCGCTCTCTTTCTCCCCTCTCTCATTCTATTTTCACTCTTTTCTTTCTCTCTCTCCTTTCTTCATGTGTTCCTCTCTCTTTTTTCACCACCTCTCTCTTCTCTTTCTCTCCCTCTCTCAGTTTTATTTCTGGTCTCTCTTCACTCTCTTTTCGTTCCTCATCTTTCTCTATCTCTTCTATCCCTCTCCTTCTTCCTTTCTCTCATTCTCTTGTTTCTCTCTTTTCTTTCTCCCCTTCCTTCTTACTCTCTCTCATACATGTTTTCCTTTCTTCTTTCTCCATCACTTCTCCATCTCTTCTCCATCACTTTCTCTTCTTTCTTATCTTTCTCTGTTTTCTCTCTACCCTCTCTTCTTTCTTCATATTTATCTGTCCTTTCTCTCTCAATCGTTACTCCCTTTTCTCTCTCCCCTTTCTCTGCCCTCTCTTCACTCTTTTGTTTCCTCATCTTTCTCTCCCTTCTCTTCTCTCTGTTCCTCCTTCTTTCTCTCTCTCTCTCTCCCTCTCTCTTTTCCTTTATCAGCGTTCAGTATGCGTGTTGTGTAGCGAGGGATGGATAGAGATAGAAGGCTATTGTGGTCGGCAGTTCAATTTGTTGGTGAGTGCTGTATAGACGAGAACAGATTGAGTGTGTTTGTCTTAGGGGAGCGTGTATCCATCAGGTGTGGAGCCAGAATTTCATTTTGGGGGGCTTACAGGTTGAGGGGGCCAGCCTGCAAGCATAATGTTCCAGAGTCAGCTCTACAATGAGGATGACCACTACTGACCAGCCTACTCAATTGGAGGTACTCCATTAAAGGATTTCCCATCTAGTTACTCTAATCAAAAGGGAAAAACTATTCTATAACAACCAGAATATCACAGACTGACTCTGAGGCACCTTAGTGTAAGTGCTGCTCTATTTAAGTTGGAATATGTAAATAAGAATCTCTGGAATAAGACTTCAGCTTCATGTATAGTCATATAAAAATCTCAACAAGTTACGCTTTTTGGTTTTCTAAGTAGAAGTAAGTTAAAACATCTTCAACATAGAACACACTGAATATGGAATTCAACAAAGGTGTGGACTCAAGTCATATGACTTGGACTCAAGTCTGACTTGAGTCACAAATTTTATGACTTGAGACTTGACTCAAGAAAATCAAGAAAGACTTGTGACTCGACTTTGACTTCAACATCAATGACTCGGACCTCAGCCTTAAGTTTCGGAAAGACTCGAGACAAAAATGGGAAGAAACATGGAGTTTGACTGCTACGCAGTCGGTTACTTACATGTGAATGGATTCCTTTCCTGCCGTAACTCTGATAAACAGCACTGTCGTCAGACGTCCGTCACTATTTTTGCTTGATTTATTTTATTTGTGAAGACAAGCGAAGAGTTCAAGTTCGCTTCCATAAGCTTGAGACAAGCGAAGCATCAACAGCTTCAATGCACCCTCAGTCAGCACTTAAACTCTTACTGGAGAAACTCACCAGGCATAATGACAAAAACAAAAGATTCACAACTCTTTCTGTTTGACTGATCTGAGCAGCTTCTGCAGTTAAAACAGGCAAAACATTCACCGCAAGGCTGAAGTTGGCTTGTTATTTGCCAGTTTTATATTGGAATTTGTTGTTCCACCTTAAATGGTGTAACAGTCAGGTGCTGGAACATAACTGCTGCACCATTTAGGTGCAACAGAAAATGTAATCAACTTTTTACAGGTCTTTTCTGTAAACTTAGTTTAGCTCTGACGTTTTGGTCTCTGTTGTCTAAATTCAGTTCAAACTGCTGTATTTTTACTGCTGTGAGCAGCTGTTTTTAGTTGGCTGAACTAGTTTAGTAATGAGATTTATGAGTTTTTATTTAATATTATGTGGCCAATGATCCAATATCCAGTATATATATGGAAGGGTAAATAAATGAATAAATGTATAAATAAATAAATTCATTAATTAATATACAGCCATATACTGCTAACATGCTGTCATTAAAAGGCTGTAGTACTTTTTCAGTTATTCAGTGTTGTTGTCTCTAGCTGAAGAATGCATACTTACTTCTTTAGGACTCAAAGATTAGACTTGGGACTTGACTAGCTTGACTTGGGACTTGAGTGTCAAGAATTGAAATTTACATGTTACTTGCAACTTAATGACTTGTTACCACCTCGGGAATTCAGCACATTTTAGTGCAAAGTTTCTATTTATTTGCTTTTTTTCCAGTATGTTTAATTCACCAAATTAACAGTAACTGTGGATTGTGTTGTGCAGAACTGTACTCTCTGTAGAGGATTGTTAACTTAAAACAATCAACAGAATGTCATTAGACCACGAGTGCCCAAAGATACAGAGTAAAAACACTGACAGAGTGAAAACATAAAAGTCCTTGGGGAAAATAAACTAACTAATTGTAATGATGCGACATCATTATGGACAAAATTGATTGGGTGGGAAGATCTTATTAAAGGGGGGACACTCCCTTTTCCCAGCCTGTGATGGTAGGTCTATTTCAGTCCTTGGACTGGGTGTGTGTGGTGTGAGGCTACTGATGCAACTGTGTGTGTGTGTGTGTGTATGTGATAAGTCTCAGAGAATGAAATATTAAAACTGCTCTGCTCCTGCTGACATTCAGGGCTTCCCGCTGCAGCAGGACGGAGACCAGGAGCCACAGGGCCAGCCCGGAGACCGACCAAGACTTCACTGCAGAATGGAAAAGTAATTAAACTTTCATTCGCTTTAAAAAAATATTCACTTATTGTACAACTTTAGGCAAAATCAGAGGTGGGGCTAGGATCTTATGGACTTGAAACACATTTTTGTAACACTGGACAGACATTTTTGGGGGGCAGGGGCATGAAGGCCAACGTGAGTGTGTAATTTACAGCACACTGCAGAAAAGCTTATTAAGAAATCCAAACATTTGGAAACCAAATATAATGGGGAGTTTTTCCAAATCTGCCAAAACACCAGCATTATTGCCCAACCAGCATCCAGTGTTAACTCTCCTCACTCCCCGAACACCAATCTCTCTGATTCAGCCAGTGAAGAACTTCTGAGGATGATACTGAGCTGGAGCAGGGGTGGCAGATTGTGGTTGGAACTAAACTTTGCAGGAGGGGATCTCCATAACCAGGGTTTGTGACTTAGTGACCTTAAGCCTTGGGTTCAATACATGACTTTTAAAGTCTTAATAGATTCTAAACAGACTGGGTGTCTCACACTATCAGGCTGGTTTTTACAGATTTTTGGATGAAAGAAATATTGATGTTTTCTCTGCTGTTTGCGCTGATGCAGTAAAGCAGCAGCAGGTAAACATGTTTAAGTGAGGAATCATGGATTTAGAAATGAGATCATTGTGGTACCCCGCGACCCTGGATGGATGGATGGATGGATGGATCATTGTGGTATTTTTTTGAGTTTTAAATCTACACATACTCAATCACACTCATGCCTTAAACTCTTCGCTCCACACTTGAGTGACTCTTCGCTATTTTTCTTTTACTTGCTGTATTTTTGTCTTTCGTGCTCAGTTTTCATTGACTGTTGCAGGAATTCGCTCAGATTGAGTTGCTGATCAGTTTACACTAGATTACTCCCAGAGTCAGGTTGAAAAAAGTGTGCGCCCCTCACAGATGACTCCACTCTTTCTCCATAAAGGAAAACTACAAGCCCAAAACAGCCCATTTTGAATTCACTGTTTGCAAAGTCATAAGAACCAGCTAATTTACATATATCCACCCATTTAGCCTACAGCGGTTTAGCCCCACCCACTCACTCTGAAGTTATAAGGAGCATTTCAGCTCTGAACTCTTTTTAAGAGTAATACAGGGCAGCCAGTCAGAACAGAGCTCATTTGCATATATCAGTCTTAAATAAACAATATTTGGTTCATTCTAAGAGATTAGGAGATTAAATGGAAACGTGAAAATTATTTTTGACTGTCTTAGGTACATAAAACCAAGCAAATGTTATAAGTGAACCTCGAAGGAAAAAGAAAACAAAAACAAAAATGTAGTATTAAGCATTAAACTCCTTAAACTGTATGGCTCGATCGATTTGAAAACCTTTTTCAGATTTGTGTTAGATAGATATGGACATGAATGCATTAATAATAAATCCCTGTTTTTTAAATACAAAAATTAACACTTGGTTTATGACCAGGGCACCCAATCCTGGTTGTGCAGACCTACCACCCTGCAGACTTTAGCACAAACTATAATCGAGTACCCCTGACCCAAGTAATGCAGGTCTTCAGGCAGGTCTAAATATTAGGCTATAAGTTAACACAGCAGGTAAAAGTTGCCCAGATCCGATATTTTTCCTCATATGTGACACAGATATGTTATGTGTGTGTCAGTGTAAACAGCAAAAACACACTGAATCTTTAAATTCCGATTTAAGACGTTTTCATGATACGTGTCTGACCTGCAGCAATACGGAATTCACGTGACTTTTACTGAGAAAATTAGATTTGGGGCACTTTTACCTTTAACTTTTATTATGCATTGTGACTCTTTCTCAAAGAGATCAGTCCTTTAATGAGATCTGTTACAGGATAGATACTGGGGTGAAATCTCCACAGGCAGTCTGTATTGCACCACAGGGGGCGCCCCAGAGAGAGGACACCCACAAGCTATACTCCAGGGCTGAGCTGAGTCTCACTAAAACGGGTCTTGAAGGATGGCCATATAAAACACAATTATCATACACAACAAGCAAGAGGGCACTTGTAAAGTCGGAAGGCAAAAGGGCAGGGGCCCAAACTCCCCTGGGGTCAATCTGTGAATTTGCCTGATGGGTGCAGATATGAAGATAACCTTTAACCCTGTCTTACCAAACGGCTCATTGGTGATTCATTCAGAGCTTCCATACTTGTCCCCTTTAACTCATTAAAATCTGCTCCCAGAGTAGTTGAGTATGCATGTTCACATTGGTCGTAAATTTGCCAGCATGTTCGGAGCTGTGTGCTACTGTGTTTCCTATCACTGTATAAAAGAAGATCCATGCTACTTGTATTGTTGGTTGCACTGTTATGGCCTCAGAGCCAGTGTGTCAGCATTTCTGTGATGTATGATGGCAGATTATACAGATAAAAAGAAGCCAATGTGTCTCCCGACACACAGACAGAGATGACCAACCTTTTCATACAGAACACAGTGATGAGTTTTAGGGGTCACCAGTAATAAATCTTAAGGCAGTCTGGTATACAGAGTCTAGAGTTTTCAGAGTAGTTACAGGTGCATAACACATCACCATGATCCAGAACAGGCAATAGCATTGTTTCAACAATCTTTTTCCTTGTGTGCTAGTTACCTGATACCTGAATACCTAGATACCTGAATAGACAATTTCCTGCTTGGTGTTTCAAAATTTTAACTCTTCTGTTTCCAACCAAAACATAAAATTGAAATGAAAGCATTACTACAACACTATCAATTTTTTTAAAGGCTTAAATATTCCATGTTAAGAGTCACAGGTACTGGAACAAATTCTAACTGTACTTCTCTGCTGATGCACGTGGGAACATTCCTGCAAACTGCTCTCCAACAGGTCTATGGCGCAAACCCACCAACAGTGCTAACAAATCTATGACACTTCACATTGTTATGGCGCTAACTGGTCTATAGTGTTAATGAGTCTGTGGTGCAGACAGATGTGTGGCGTTAATGGGAAAATTACACTAACAGGTATACGGCAATACGGCGCTCACAAGTCTATGGTCCTACACAAAACCCTGGCGTAACACAAAGAGATGACACAAAAGCTGACACAAAGCTGTAGAAGTTGACACTAGTGTTTAGCCCAGCAATCTCATGTTTAATAGGTGTACATACAAGATAAAATGGCCAACGAGAGATGACAAAGTAACTATACATAATTATAATTCTCAGATTAAAAAAATGATTCTCAGTGGTTGCTGTTTGGAATGTAAACACATAAAGAAGCTATTTTATTGAGTCTGCTAGCTAAATTTCCTGGATAGATAAAGTCTTAGCATAGGATAACATCTTCCTCTCCAGCCTAAACATGGCATGTGTAGCCACAACACAGACGAGCATCAGCTTTTTATGCAAGTTTATTAGCATGTACAAAATGCTGTGCATGCATGTTTAAGCTCAAGTCCAGGGTTCCAAGGTTTTTTTATATCTCACCAAAATGCATTAAAAATACACCTCAAAAACAGTCTAAGGTAATTTTAAACATAATAGGAAATCAATGTTTTCAGAGTATTACCACTTGTTAATGGGTTGTGTATGACAGATGATAGAGTGCATGATCTCATAAAATTGCGAGCATAATTGTTCCTCATACACACTTTTAAGACATGCTTACCATCACAGGCCTTTCCTGTTTCCTACTATAGCAGAACTTATTACAGTCAGGAATGCAGAGTGAACTGGACAAGCTATTTTGTGCTAGGCCTGATCTCATATCCAATGATATCCATCCTGCAATGGCCTCCTCTCAACAGGAGTGAATGTATGTCGAACATTGTTTTGATAACTGACTGTATGTGGTGTGAAATTAGGCCTTTTCACATTTCAGCTGCATTATTAGTAAAGAAGTTTATATATATATTTTTTTTTAAAACTGCCAGAATAATGACAAACCAGCCTAACATTTGTTCACCGATCATAGCATTTTTTTCCACTGCCAAATCCAATCAAAATCCACCAAATTTGGCAGGAACTTGCCTAATCTGGCAACACTGCTGAAGTCGAGCATCACAATCTCAGACTCTGCATGTGGGTGGAGATTCTGAACATATGCCAAGTGTTTTGGGTCTCTTTTTCATCTGTAGTTTGTGGTGCATTTTCTTTTGAACTATCCAATCTTTTTTTTTACCTACAATAAAAAATATATATATCAATAAAGAGTATTATTGTTATTACATTACTCTAGTTTTACATGTTCTTCCTCTTTTCCCTCCTTATTTGTCCTCTCCTGTGCTTTCCTTCACTCACTCTCTGCACTGTGCTGACCGGTTGGTATTCAGACTCATCTTTAGCTGAATCTCTTATGCTGGCACAGAGGCAATGCCAAGGGCTAGTTTCAGTGTGGCCTTATGGGATTGACAGAGTGAGAGGCTCCTCTCTGTCACTCCGCTACGGTCAGTTCAGCAGCAGTGCAGGACCGGCATTGCCTCGGGCTAAATCGGCCTGTCCAAAAGGGCTGCGCTATGCTGTGTGTATTGGTCATGCTGTTGGAGAATGCCATGCTATGCTATGGTGCATTATGGAAGGCTTTGTTGATTAGGCTCAGTGAGAGCTCACTAAAGCTCACTGGGGGTTTGCACACAGTTCTGGTTGTAGGGCCGTGTTGGAACAGAGAAGCCGCTGGAAGCCCCGTCGACCGGCTGGATGGGAGAGAACTCCGTGTTTCTCTTTTCAACGGCAGGCCTCTGAGCTACTGTCAAAACTCGCAGGCCTTCTGTGTGTGCGTATGTATGAGCTCATGCATGTGCAGGACCCTCAGGATGTGATAGTTCTATCTCTCATGCTCACTCTTTCCATCCCTCTCTGTATCTCTCGCTCTTTCTTTCTCTCTCTCTGTCTGTGCCACCTGCTCACCACTCTTTCCACCCTGTGGGGGACAGCTTTGTCCTCTCATCACCTCGCCCAACCTGTGCATGACAGAAAGGGAGACAGAGGCTAGACTGCAGGGAGAAAGATAGTGAGAGAGACAGACAGACAGAGAGGGAGGGAGAGAGAGAGAGAGACAGAGAGAGAGAGAGAGAGAGAGAGAGAGAGAGAGAGAGAGAGAGAGAGAGAAAGCCCCTTTTTACGTCACAAAAAAACAATAATCCTGGTATGTGGAAATATTTTAAATATACACTATATATATCAAATATCAATATTAATTTGATAATATTCTTATAACACTATTATAAAATGATTCAATCTCTTTCTAGACATTTATCATTATTTTAAAAGATCTTATAAAGTGAATCTTAGCAAGTCAAGCAGATAATTTAGCTTATTTTGCGAAATGACATGAATAAACTATAGTCCTGCTGGTGGCATTCTGAATTAATAAAAAGTAATGCCTGGCTACGACTTAGTGAGACACAATCTCATTCCCACGCCTTACTAAGTCAACAACTTCATTATCTTATTGGCACACTTTACTAAGTCGTGGCCCCACATTAGGATCTTGTTGCCATGCCTTACTAAGCCATGGCCATGACTTAATTATCTTGTTCTCATGCCTTACTAGGTCATGGCCATGTATTAGGAACTTTTTCCCATGCCTTACTAAGCCATGGTCATTACTTTATTATCTTGCTCCAATGCCTTACTAAGTCGTGGTCATGCATTAGGATCATTTCCACGCCTTACTAAACCATGGCCATGACTTAATTATTTTGTTCCCATGACTTACTAAGCCATGGCCAGATATTAGGATCTCATTCCCATGCCTTGCTAATCTACGGCCACGACTTAATTATCTTATTCCTATGCCTTACTAAGTCGTGGCCATACATTACTTTTATTTATACAACATGTCATCAGAGGGGCTCTGTATTAATCTGCCGGGGCAGTAGGATGATTTCACTTCATATATCACTTTATGTAAACAAAAATATGTAAAAATGCATCGTCCAAAGTGTGTAAAATGAATGGGTTAAGATGGAGCATTTAGGCGAAATTAAAGTTTATAAATCCTTAAACATTTTAAATGTAAAAGAAGACATTCATTTCCTGAACACAGAACAGCATAAAACATTTTAACACTGCTGTTATATTTTTAAATGCTTTTAAACTTGAGCTACAGTTTAAAATAGCGCATCATGTACGTTTGTGTGAACAGCCAAATAGCTACTCTGGTCAGCAACCAATCAGCCCTCAGTAGCAGTAACGCTAACCAATCAGCACTCAGTAGCAGTAATGCTAACCAATCAGCATGCAGTAGCAGTAATGCTAACCAATCAGCGCTCAGTAGCACTAATGCTAACCAATCAGCACTCAGTAGCAGTAATGCTAACCAATCAGCACTCAGTAGCAGTAATGCTAACCAATCAGCACTCAGTAGCAGTAATGCTAACCAATCAGCGCTCAGTAGCACTAATGCTAACCATCCTGCACTCAGTAGCAGTAATGCTAACCATTCTGCACTCAGTAGCACTAATGCTAACCATCCTGCACTCAGTAGCAGTAATGATAACCAATCAGCACTCAGTAGCAGTAATGCTGGCGTCCTCTTGTCAAAAATCAGTTGGCTGTAGAAGAAAAGGAAAATGCAAGTAAATTTTTGTGAAATAAATTATTCTACTTTCTAAAATGAAAGGAATGTTCTAGGCTGTGTAAGTGATTAGAAACTATTTTAACTTTTCATTTTTAGCCGTTTAGCTCCATTCACCCCCATTCATTGAAGACTTGCTTGTGGGTGTCCTCTGCTGTTTGCAGTCATGTTTTTGATATAATCAGGGAAAAAGGAAGTGGTCAGGCTCCTCATGAACCAGCTCTGCTTTGACATCACTTTTTTGAGATATTACCACCCCTTACTTGCCTGGCATGCTCATATGAACGTTTTCTGGAGTTTTGCATTCTCATGTATGGAGAGACTGTTGGTGTGGATGAAGATTTCTTTAAAACAACTGTCCAGATACATGTGGATAAGGCCTTATGCCTTAGACTACAGCACTGCTGTCGATAAATGTTTTGCCTTCTACACAGCGGAACGGGAGGGATGAGGCAGGATGCAAGGCACATGTAACAGTTCAACTATATCATGATCATCAATGTGCTTCTGCCTTTTTTCACTCTCACTGCTCTCCTCTGTTAATTCCATGGGCTGGGAGCAGGATGACTCCAGATGCTGGGTACATATTACCCACGTTGCCATGCGGTGATTGTGCCGGTTCACCGTTATTTTTCCTGCTGACGCCTACTTCACTAATGAGTCTCTGAGGACAGTCGGCGATCTGAATCGCCACAGCAATAGAGAGGATAGACCAGAGGAATAGTGTCTGTGCGTGGAGATAAAAAAGAAAACTACTTAAAGATTGATAACTGCAGAATAAAGCTTTTAACAAATCAATAAGAAATGAACAGAACTATTACAAATTCTAACAAGGAAATCAGACATCAATAATACATTGTGCTCTTCTGACCACTGGAAAACCCTTATACCTGCTATTAATGTTCATACATTACCGCATACCGTAGATGTATAAGGTAACAGAAGACTGGATGCAAAAGTAGCTTCCCATAAATGATGATCTAAAACCTGCTGCTATGCACTGCATGCTCATTAGCAATAGTGGACATGCTGCTCTCCTGGTGTAGGTAGTGCGGTTCTACAAGAACTGTGCACCATTTCAGACACATAAAAAAAACACAGCTAGTTTCCCCACAGAGCTAAACTTTGGACTTTTGATGATAAAAAAAGTTTGCATGGCTGATTTTATACTATTTTGTTGTTAGCCTAGAATATTTCAGTTGACATTAATTCCATGGATGTTATCTATAATGTTAGCTAGCACTATCTCTTTGAAAGCTACAATTAACATAGGCTATCATGTTAGCTCACATTAATGTTGTCTATCATCTTAACAGAATGGCACAGAGTTCTGCGTTCAACTCTGTTTCTTTTTCTCTTGGTGTCTGCAGTGACATGTTGTTTCTAGCAGTATCTGAGCTCACGTCTGTCTTTTTCTCTAAGCTATTGGTAACTAGCAAAGATACTTTCTCTAGATTGACAAAGCACTTCTTGTAAGTCGCTCTGGATAAGAGCGTCTGCTAAATGCTGTAAATGTAAATGTAAATGTAACAGTATCATGTTAGCTAACGTCTATTTGCTAGCTAACATTAATGTTATCTATGATGTTAGCTAACAATATTCGGTAGCTAACCTTAGTGTTAACTATCATGTTAGTTATAATATTATCCATTTGCTGGCTAACACCATCTATGTATAAGCTACGACCAACGTTGTCTATCATGTTAGCTAACATTATCTATTTGGTAGCTAACCCTGCACACTTACATTGTGACAATGTTGTGACAACCAGTTGTTTGGTGCCCTCACCGTTGACACAACAGTGAAATGTCATTTCTCAGAAAATTATGACAACGTTATCTGACAACATTGCGACAATGTAGTGCCAACTGGTTTTCCTAGCAGGACAGTATGTATTATATTAGCTAAAACTATCTACTTGGAGATCCCATAATCTGTTTACATCACATATTGTTCTCAATCTCTCTTGAAAATAGACTAACACAACCCAAGTAGGGAAATGGCCAATGATGCCCTAATTCAGCACTTATTTTGGAAAGTGGATGATTTGTTGTAAAAAAAACCCTGCTCTGAGACAAACACCATGAGCCTGTCAACAAGCGTTTATATGAGTTTGTGTTAGTAGCATGTCCGTCTACAGCAGGGGTCGACAACAAGCGACTGCCCTGTTGCAACTCCTTAGCAGAATTACATTTGTAGGTAAAAAAAAATCCTCCTTTGCAGTAAAATTAAGCTCTGCTGATAGTTCAACACAGTTTAACAAGAAATGGTTATAAATGCTGGAGTTAATGTAGCCAATATCTGTTAATTCACCCTTTAACTGTGAAAGTTGGTGAAACAGTGAAAGACTGCTGGTCACTATATCAAAGATAAACATTAATTATTTAGGTATTTATAATCACTCCAGGTGGTTTCCTGATGGATTTAATCTGCAACAGGAGACTATCAAACTCTAACAATTGCAAAAATTAAGTCGGAAAACTTCGTGACTTTCGAACATGAAGCTGGTGAGTGAGAAGCTGACTTCAGCTCCACAAAAAGTTACCAGAAACTATTTTACTTTTGAGAACAAGTTTCCTGCTGGAGATGCGAGAAAAGTGGCTATAGCTGAGCTAAAGCTTAAAGCAGAGCAAAGTAAGTCTGGGTTTTTGTATCTATTCTAGTTTTAGCCTCTACAAGCACATCAGCACATACTGAGACATATTGACAGACAAGACGGTAAAATGGACATAAAATATTGTGGCTCCCAAGGTGGTTTGATTTTTATTGAAAGGACAAAACAGCTCTTCCTAACATTTGGGTTGCCGATCTTGGGTCTAAAAGTTTTGCACTTGCACTTTGACTTTTGTTGTCTGCAAATGCTGCAGCCTGTGTTCAAAGGCCTTTAGTGGTCAGTGCACCGTCGCATGTATGGCATTGCTGTGAATGCAGTCATTCCAGCAGAAAGTGCTGCATCTGTATCTGACACAGGCAGCTGTCTGGAGCAGACTCAGTGAGTTCTGAATAATCATTTGTTGTCGTTTGCGAGTCACGACTTTGCGCAAACAGCGGCGGAGACATGAGGCCTAAGGGGGGGTCAGAGGAGCTTGGGCTTCGCTTTTGGTCTCCTAGGAAGAGCCACCGCAAGCATGAGGTCAGGAGAATCACGCTCATGCTGGGAGGTTTGTGTGTATGTGTGTGTGTGTGTTTTTCTGGGTTTTAGGGAAAAAGGGGACAGTACCCTTGACAGTGATGTGATGGAGCCGACATAGCCCCTCTCTCTCTCTCTTTCTCTCTCTGGATGGTGATTATAAAGGCCGATTACTCTACTTACCCGCTGCCCTGTAATTTATGCCTGATTGCCCTGCTGCAATCTGTGGCAATCTATCTTCCTCATCATCACTGTCTGCGCTTTTAATCTCTCATACTCTTAGTTTGGGAAATTAATATGTTCCTAAATACCCCTGTGTAAATGTGTGTGTGTCCATATATATACTGGGTACATGTTTTGCTGTCCTATTCACATTTTACAGAAGATAAAGAAAACTAGATGGGTTTCCTGTAATGTGAGAACTGAACTTAGTAACTAGCATTAGTATTACTGCTATATACAGCAAGGGCATAGCCTGGAGGGCCTGGGGGGGCCTATAGGCCATCTCAGTTGGAAGCCTGTTTGCTCTGCGTAGCTGTGCCTGATGCTAATGAAAATGTTATGAAATGTAATTCATCTTGCATTGCATTCATGCAACCTCATTTCTTTTCTGTCACTATGGCAGCTCACAGAGCTACATTCCAGTGTTGGCTACATATTATCACAGTTTTACACCAACTCCACAAGAAGGACCAAACATGTAAAAACAGCTAGGAGCATAGGCAACTACATACTAAAATAGCTAAAAATCGAATTCCTTTTCAATTAATAGCATAGCAAATGCATGAAACGAGTAGGCAAGAGTTTTAAGCTACACTCAGTTAGCCATGTTTTTCTTTTGAACCTCTCTGGATTGATGGAGCAGTTTTTGTCCTTTCCAGACTGAATGAGGTTGAATTCCTCAGGCTGCTGTGATCCCAAATGTTTAATCTCTAATCTCTGCTCTCATGGCTGGTACCAAATTTAACTTTTATTACATTTTTGACTTGGCTTATTGCATTGCCTTGCTATTAGGAGTGGTTACCACAACTGCTGAAGAACAAAGGCTAGCTGCATAGCGATGCCCATACCGTAAACAACATTACTAAACATCTGGATGTGTGTAAATTTATTTTATTTTATTGTCTGCTGTCAGCATGGTGCCAAAGTAATTGTGCCCCACAGCTGGTTATTGAAAGCGTATTGAACATATGCAAAGTGTTTTTTGACAGCTCACTCAGTAGGACGAATGGTGATCAGCCCCACACTCACCAAAAGATAGGTAGATAAAAAAGGGAGAAATAGGTAGCCTTCTGGCATTTACACAACAGGTACAGGACGATATTTGCTATATATATATACACACACACACACACATATTATATGTTTTTTTCCTCTGGTTTTCTAACTAGTTGGTTGTCAACCCCACTACAAGAATATACAGCGGCTGAAATAAGTATTGAACATGTCACCAATTTTCTAAGTAAATATATTTCTAAAGGTGCTATTGACATGAAATCAAACCACAGATGTCCATAAATTAAGTTATGTATAATAATGAGAAATGACACAGGGAAAAAGTATTGAACACACTTACTGAAATTTATTTAATACTTTATTTAGTACAAAAGCCTTTGTTGGTGATGACAGCTTCAAGACGCCTCCTGTATGGAGAAATTTGTCGCATGCATTGCTCAGGTGTGATTTTGGCTCATTCTTTCACACAAACACACTTTAAATCCTCAAGGTTCTGTGGACTCCTTCTATGAACACTGAGCTTTAGTTCCTTCCATAGATTTTTAATTGGATTCAGGTCAGGTGATTGACTGGGCCATTGTTGCAGCTTTATTTTCTTTCTCTAAAACCAATTGAGTTTCCTTGGCTGTGTGTTTGGGATCACTGTCTTGTTGAAATGTCCACCCTCGTTTCATCATCATCTTGGTAGATGGCAGCAAATTTTTATCAAGAAAGTCTCTGTACATTTGTCCATTCATCCTTCCTTCAATTATATGAAGCATGCCAGTGTCATATGCTGAAAAACAGCCCCACACCATGATGTTCCCACCTCCAAACTTCATTGTTGGTGTGGTGATTTTGGGTGATATGTAGTGCCTTTTGACCTCCAAACATGGTGTGTATTATGTCATAAATTTTGGTCTCATCTGACCAGACCTCCCAGTATTTCACAGGCTTGTCTAAATGTTGTTAGCAGGGGAGTCTTGCATGCTAAGCGTGCATACAGGCCATGGCGGTTGAGTGCATAAATTATTGTTTTCTTTGAAACAATTGTACCTGCTGATTCCAGGTCTTTCTGTAGCTCTCCACAAGTGGTCCTTGGCTCTTGGACAACTGTTCTGATAATTCTTTTGATTCCTCTGTCTGAAATCTTGCAGGAAGCACCTGGTCTTGGCTGGTTTATGGTAAAATGATGTTCTCCTAACAGTGCTCACTGGAACCTTCAGTAGTTTAGAAATTCCTTTGTAACCAATGCCATCAGTATGTTTTGCAACAATGAGGTTGCGAAGGTCTTGCGAAGGTACCCATCATGAGATGTTTCTTGTGTGGTGCTTTGGTAATGAGACACCTTTTTATAGGCCATCAGTTGAACCAGCTCATAATAATTTGCACTCGGTGGCAGGATTGCTTTCTAATTACTAATAGATTTCAGCTGGTGTCATGACTTCCCATGGCTTTTTGCACCTCTCTTTCTTCATGTGTTCAATACTTTTTCCCTGTGTCATTTCTCATTATTAAACATAACTTAATATATGGAATATATATATATATATATATATATATATATATATATATATATATATATATATATATGGACTATCTATGGTTTGATTTCTTTGTATGTGTGGATTAGATGGGTTGTTACCGACATCTGGTAAGAATTTCATATCAATAGCACCTTTAGAAATACTTAGAAAATTGGTGATGTGTCTCTGCTGTTAGAGGAAAACCTCATATCTCTGTTTTTGTTGTTTGTCACATAATTTTAAAAAGCCTGTTGCCCTTTATATGGCGTGTAAATCTCATGAAGAATGAGTAAAAAAAATGACTTGGAAGAAAGTCTGGTTCCATTGACTTACATTAAAAGTAAAGTATGTTTTCCTTCTCTTGTAAAGTCACCATTTTGGAGATACAAAGTTTTCTCATTCAGTATTGCCACAAAACCGGTTTTAAATGTGTGTATATGTAATATATATGTGCATTTAGCAGTTCTCTCTCTCTTTTTTTTTTGGTAAACGCTACTCTAAATAATCTTATGCAGGCCCTGTAATGGCAATTCTATCAGCAGAATGGAAATGGACTCAGATATTTGTGATTAATATAATCAAATCAAATATTTTCCCACAAAACTTGGAAATGTTGAGATGCTAGCGAGCAATGAGGTGTGAAAGGGGAGATGTGAGAACCCCCTGCTATGAAAACTATTCACACCTCTCCATAAAGACTGCACCGTTCCAGCACAACTGCAATCTTGATGTGTGAACTGCCAACATAAAAATAGCATTTAAAACACTTTTATAAATGTTGACCCACAAAGATGATAATCCAGTTTGCTGCTGGTGTAAATAACACACATTCAATGTTATTAAAAAAAAGCACAGTTCAGCTTATGTACCTCCTTTAAAACAAAATAAAATAGCATTTTATGGATACTGTGAACAAGGTTCAAGAACTCATTTAACATATAACTTCAAATATAACGTTGAATGACTTTTTTGCATTCATTCCCTACTGTTACTACATGAGGGTTTTAGTGTTGCTGTGTTTGTATCCACTGCCTTTTAAAGTACTGCATCACCAGGTTTATGTGCGTGTGTGTGCCCTCAAGTGTGTGACATGGTGGGTAAATGAGTTTGATTCAGGTTAGGCTAATAGAAGCTGACCCATTGGATTGTTTTGGCTGCTCTGGAGGGGGAATGTATCTTAATTTACCCTCATGTCCCTGCGCCTGTCCTTTTTCCCCTGCCGGTCTATTTTAAAACCCACGGTCCACCCAGGGAATAATAACACAGGGAACAATTAATAACATAAACCACACATTTAATAGAAGTCGGAGCAGTTATAAAGGCAAGGTTAGGGCGCTTATGGATTAGATGTTTTAATGTCATTTTCAGAGACATACCCATTGGTGGGTGTCCCAGTGTGGGAGAGAATGTATAGCAACTTTTCAGGCAGGCTTCAGCAGCCCTGCAATATCGCATCTGCATACATGCAAACTACTGCCTTGTTTTGAATAATTTCATCTGGATTTTAAAAAGTTCTCACTCTAAGGGGGAATCCCCAATTTAGCACAGCACAAGTTCACTGTCATTATTTAGCCTATAAGCCAATCAACCTAAGATATCATCTTACTGAAGCAGATTTGGTTTGTGCTCATTTTTTCAATCCAATTTGGTTGTAGCCAGGCCCCATCAGCTAGCTCAGTTTTCTTCTTATGACATGATGCTACCAAGCACCGCTTCTTTTCGAATACACAGTAATCTATGTAATTGACGGCTCAGCTCCTATTCCTGCTTGTTGCTTCGTGAACTGCAGTTTTACTATGTTGCTAAACCTTTGCTGCAGTAATGCTAACTTGCCGAATCAACTGAAACCTTTAAAATCCTAGATTTATTCAGGTACTACAGGGACTACCAGGCAAACTGGTTGAGCTATTCTTAGGTTATAGAAGTGGGTCCAAAAGGGGTCAGTAAACGTGAATTATTGATTCATTAATTCTGAAATGAGCTATTATTAACATTAGCTAGTTCATGTAGTTGAAACCCTGCTGAAAAAAACAGCACAGACCTGCATGAATTCTAAGCTGGTCTAAGTAATACTGGTTGACCAGCATTCCAGCACCCAAAACACAACATCTGCTAGTTTTTTGTGGTGACCAGCCATTCTGGTCTATGCTAGTTTTGCTAGTAGGTAATTAAGCGGTAAACTTGGCTTCATGTTTGCACATTCAGATTTCTGTCTTCAATATCTTTCAAACAGGCATTGTTGTATCCAAGATGTTCAGTTGGTCTTCCCTGGTTTTTCTTGTATATACTGGTCTAATGCTGGTCTGGTTCTGGTTTATCTGGTCACCCTGCATGGTCATGATGGTTGACCAGCATTTCAGTATCCAAAACACAACATGCTGGTTTTGCTGGTGACCAGGATATTAACTTCCATTGGTGTTGACCAGCATACTAGCATCCAAAACACAGCATATCCCTGCTTCAAATTGGTTGCTATTTTTCATTTCATAGACTGCCAAAACAGCTAATTTTGCACTGGAGATATGAGGCTAAAGAAGCTAACAAGAAAGGAGATTTCTGCTAACTGCATGACTTGCCTCGAACTGCATTAAGTTGTTAATTTATCACAACTATGAATGTCACTGCTTACATAGTTATTGACACTGTATAACATACTGTTGTACATAAAAATAGTCAATAATATGTCGCATTGCTAGCACAGCTGCAGCCATCTTGACCCCTTAATTTCGTCTGTACATTTGTTCATTTCTATAGACAACAGGGTCAAACAGTATCAGAAACCACACAAGCAAGTCTATTTGAGGTTACTTAAGCACTTGACATGGTTTGAGGTGAGTATGTGATGGTTCAGGCATGCAGTTTGCACAATGCTAACCCAGTTAGCAAAATTTGTCTGGCTCACATGTAGGCCACATCCTTGGTTTGTTCTGGCCCAATATATGGCTGGGTCCTTGGCCCAGATCTGGCCCACATAGTGTAAATTGAACTAAAGGATATGGCCCAAATTGTTGGTCCACAACATTCACACCAGTATTGTCCCATGAATGTAAACACGAGGCAAAACTCTATGAACCTGTCCAGGATCTGGCCCTATTCTGGTCTGCATGCCTAGCATTTACCCAGTAGTCAACAAACAGTCACTTAGGAAAGCCAGAATTGGCCCAAAACTGTCTGCTATGTGGGAATTGTTATTAGCTTCCATTACTTAGATAGATTACCCTTGTAGCTTCAGTGTAAATCTAAAGAAGTAACTGAATGTGTGATGGTGTACAATAGTTCTATTAATGCAATGTGGTGAAACCTTGCCGGCTGATTGGTTGCACAGTATACAGGTGATTCGGTGCAGCCTCAACTGTAGAGTGTTTGCATGTTGCTGTGGTGAGTACAGCTTCATATGATTAGCTCAGTAAAACTGCAAATAACTCTGAACTGTCTTGAAATACATGTAACAGAGACCTGTATGACTAGCTGGGCTTTTTCAAGTTATTTAGTGTTATAAATTCAAATTCCTGAGCTATGCTAACATTAGCCTGTTTCAAAGGCTTACACTGTGGTTACCATACTCATTTCAGGCATGTTACATTCATGTTTATTGTGTGTTAAGCACAGTGTTAATGTGCACTGCAATGCTAGCTGGTTTAGCTAGCTTATCCTTAGCTGCACCATGTGCTCTGGATGCCATATTTTGCGTTCACCAGCAGGAGGCAGTTTTATATATTTTACTTTTGCTTTGTGTTCCACTTACTAAAGAGCTTATTATGATGTCGCTGTAAAATATAACTCATACTGACACTGTAATAGTATTGACCCTGATGGAAATGTAAAATGTAGACATTTATAAATCTAAGAACTGGACATAATATGAAAACACAACACTCTCACCACTGTACGATCATAGTCATTCATAAAGGTAACTGCATTATCTCTCATGTCGTGGTTGATTTTGGGAGTATATTTCGACCAACGTATCGTTTTGGCCAGTAGAGTGTTTGAATGCTGCCGTGTTGTTTGCTGGCCAAGGCACATACAAACACTTACACTGTGGTTGCCATATTTATTTCAGGAGGCAAATAAAACTGCATCATCCCAGTTTGGAGACCATCACTGGCCAGGGTGGACAAACACCCGATATAATGTGTCTTGGAGGATATGTTCAAGGGGAAATGTTATAAATATGAGTTCCTTTAGTCAAACTATTGCTTTGAAATCTGCTGTCATGTGTGGCATTCATACCGCATGGTAACAGTTGCAGTGGCATAGCTGCTCCTGTTGATTTGTGTTATAGTCTCTGCTGGTTCTCTGAGGTCCGGGCCAACGGCACAATCAAATCAGCTCTTACCAGCCTCTCTCTCCCTTTCTTTCTCCCTCTCTCTCGCTCGCTTGCTCTCCGCAGGGTTCATTGGATTGGGGAGCGTTGTGTTTCCCTCACTAAATGGCTCCAGGGACAGCAAACGGAGGAGCGCAGACAACGAAGCAATCGAAACTCCAACTCCCTCTACTCAGACTGCCGTCTGCCATCGCTTAACTGTCTGTTTGTGCTTGATTGAAAGAGAGAGTATTTGCATGATGGAGAGAGAAAGAGAGAGAGAGAGAGAGAGAGTTTGCGTGTTGACAGATAAAGTTGGATTGTGTACAATAAACACCTCTGTGTTTGTGTCTGCACACATTAAGTGCTACTGTACGCTATAGAGGAGCTTCTGCGCTGTGTTTATTTTTGTTTATAATACCGGCTACATCTATTGGAGCTGCCGGCTTTGGGCCTAGCATTGATTTCCCATTGGTCGATGCTGGCTCAAGTTAAATCACAATGGAAGAGAGCTGTGAGCTAAAATGATCTTTCTTTCTTTCTTGCTTTCTTTCTTTCTTTTTCTCCTTTTTAATGCTCCCTTGCCTTCCCTTTTGCTCTTTTCTTCCTCTTTCCTTGCTGGCCCTCCCAAGCAGTTTCATAAGCATGCAGGATGACCTTTGAGTCTCCAGCTGCAAAGTGTGACAGTAGCAGCGGCAGGTCGAAGCAAAAGGACGGAGGGAGGAAAAAAAGAGAAGTGTCTGATTATTCATGATGAAATTAGATAGAGAGGGAGGAGAAAGGGAGAAGAGAGAGAGAGACTGGACACAGAGAGGGGTTGAGAGAGGAGAGAGACAGAGGAGAGAGAGATAGAAAGAGAGAATAGAGACACAGAGAGACAGAAAGAGAGAGTGAGACATAGAAACAAAAAGAGAGAATAGAGACAGAGAATTTCAAAGAGAGAATAGAAACAGAGACAGAAAGAGAAAATGGAGACAGAAAGAGAGCGCAAGAGCTGAGAGAGGAGAAAGACAGAGGAGAGAGAGACGTAGACAGAGACAAGAGAGAATAGACATAGAAAGAGGGAACAGGACGTAAAGAGACATAAAGAGAGAATAGAGACAGAGACATAGAGAGAATAGAGACAGAGAGAGAGTTATAAAGAGAGAATAGAGACAGAAAGAGAAAATAGAGACAGAAAGAGAGAGCGCAAGACATAAAGAGAGACACATAAAGAGACAATAGAAACAGAAAGAAAGTCATAAAGAGAGAATAGAGAATAGAGACAGAGGCATAAAGCGAGGAGAGAGACATAAAGAGAGGAGAGAGAGAAAGAGAAGCAGAGACAGAGAGGGAAAGAAGAGATAGAAAGGGAAAAGAAAGAGAGAATGGAGAGAATCAAAGAATGAGACAGAAAATAGAAACAGGAGTGAAAAAGAGAGAGAGGTATAAAAAAGCGGGATGATGTATAAATACAGAGACAGAGAGAGAGAGAGATAGAGAGAGAGAGAGATCTCCTTCTCTCTGTGTAGCTCTCTCTTTCTTTCTCTCCCTCTCCTGTCCTATATCTCCTTCTCCTCTTTACATATCTCTTTTTCCCCTATGCCTCTCTCTCTCGCACATACAGCGCACTATAATTATACACCCTAATTTTCCTCTGTCCCCTGTTTCACTCTCTCTCTCTCTCTCTCTCTCTCCCATCATTCCTTTTTCTCTCTTCTCTTTCTGTCACTTGTTCTCATTATCTCTTTCTCTCCCATCATTCCCCTTTCTTTTCTTTCTCACTTTCTCATGATTTTGCTTTTTCTCTTTCTCTCCTCTCTTTCTATCACTCTCTCCCTCCTTCACCTCGTCTTCTCCCTCACATTATTTCTCCACCTCTATCTCTCTCTCTCTCTCTCTCTCTCTCTCTCTCTCCCATCATACCCTTTTCCTTCTTTTTCTCTCTTTCCCATCATTCCTCTCTCTTCTTCCTCTCTCTCCCATGATCTTTTCTCCTCTCTCCCATTACTTCTCTCTCTCTCTCTTCCTTTCTCTCTCTCTTCTCTCCCATCATTCTTCCACATCATCTTCTCTCTCCCATTAGTTCTCTACCTGTCTCTTTCCCATCATTCCCTCCTTCTTCTCTCTCTGTCCCTCTCTCTCCCATTATGCCTCTCTCTTCTCCCTCTCTCTCTCCCATTATCCCCCCTTTCTCTCATTCATCTTTCTCTCCATACCTTTCTCTCTCACACACAGTTCTGTCGATCCCACACCCTCCCTCTTCCACCACTGGGGGGCCTCATGCTTTTACTGAAATAGAGAGAAAGAGAGAGAGAGAGAGATAAAGAAGCAGAGAAAGAGAGAGAGCAAGTGAGAAAAAAGAAAGCGAGACAGAGTGATAGAATAAGCGTAAGAAAGGGAGATAAAGAAAAAAGAGCAAGAAACAAAGAAATTAAAAGAAAGAGTAAGAAAGAGGAGAGCGAGTGCTAAGAGGGGATGGCATTATTCAGTACATTTCATTGTTTGATCAAATCAGGGGAGCTGGGAGAACGTCAGAGAGAGAGAGAGAGAGTGTGTGAGAGAGAGAGAGAGAGAGAGAGAGAGGGAGCGAGAGAGAGAAAGAGTCATCATCTTTGATATGAAATCATATTTCATTTCCCCACTCCAGCAGAGACGGATGGAGGGCCTGAGCTGGAAATATCGATATGAAATTAAATTCCCGGCGATAGACACATTCTTACAGTGAACTTGTATCAATATTGGTTTACTTTATTTCTTTTCTATGTGGATGTCACGCCCACACAGTCCTCTGCTTGCATGGCACTCTTTACTTTCATTTTCCTGTTATGATGCAAAGTAGAAGCGGCTGAGTGCTTTTAGAGTCTAGTCGTACTTTCCTCTGATTCCTATAGGCTTGTATGAAAGTTTCACCAGCCTAAGTTTCAAGCAACAAAAGTTTCACCCTTCATGCAGCTGATTCTGCAAACAGTTTCTATAGAATAAAGCAATAAACCATGAGGCTGTGCATTACTGTGATTTTATCAGGAGAAGGAAATGTTCTAAAACTGTGATAAAATCGCAGTGCCGCACAGTCTTAAGTGGCCTATAGTTATAAAACTGTGGCCAACATAAAATATATTAAAATACAGGTTTTTTCACAAAGTAATTTAAGTTATTATTAATAACAGTCAATCAACATAAACAAATATTCCGCCAAGAATTGTAGTTCCTTTAGAGTCTCTAAACTTTCATAGCTAGTACACAGTTTAGGGAGTATGGAGCAGTTTGGGATTCAGCCTGGGTTTGACGTGACTTCTGACTGATGAATGACATGAACATTTGAAGCGTGTAAGTCATTCAAGTCACATTTTTAGACTTTTATACTGTCGTTTTACAGTGAATCATACCGTGAGTATGTTAATTCAGGCCTGTGATATTAATAATGGAGTTGTTTAGCATGTTGGCTTTCTTTCAGCCTGTTAGCTAGCTGACCAGCCTAAATCTAGTTGAGAACATAAGTTGCCAGAACCTCAGTTTAAACAAAAAATGTATTCTTATTTCATCAATATACTCAGTGGTCCATGTGAGCAGCATGAGACTAAAACATTATTCCATTAACAGTGTTTTCTTTGTGCCGTGGCGCAGTAATACAGAGTTCAGTTATTGTGGTGTGGTCATATTGTGGATTTTATAACAGCTCTGAAAGCGGCTCAGCCAATCAGGACCACCTGTTTGTTGTTTCATTTAACAGCCACTTGGAACAGCCACTTAGAACTATATGCAGTCGTGTGTAAAAGTTTGGACACCCCTGGCCAAATGATCATTATCTTTTGTTGATTTGATGAAGGGAAAAATAAGTGAACACATCCTACACGGAGAGCACACTTCTATATGTTTTAATACAGAATTATTGTTTACATGCTGAATTTAACATATTTGGAAAAAATGAAATGTGGCCTGTGCTAAAGTTATGGCTCATTATGCCACGTTTTTTTTTCGTGGAGCCGATATACAGAGAAGTAAAAGAAAAGAAGAGTGGAAAAGGCTTAAAGATAAATATGTGTTTTGTTGTTTTTTTTTAAATGAAGGTGAGCAATATGATAATATTTATGAATATCATGATCATTTATGTCACAATGCTCCTTTCTGAGCATATCGTGGATATTGTCAGTGTTCGAAGACTAAATGGCCTGTTTATTTGGATTTAGTGCAGTGCTGTTTGTTAAACACTGAATAAGAATCATTGCAGTTGTGGTTATTATTATTGTTATTATTGTAATATTTATATATGTGACACCACAGGTTCTATTTTGTCTCTTCCAAGGGAAACAAAATATCATGATGCATATTGTGTATCGTGAAAATGTTTTGAAGTATCATGATAATATTTTTGCCATATCGCTCACCCCTCCCTTCCGATATATCACTTTCCTTCTGATTAAACCATCAGCAGAAATATTGTAGATTAGCGCTGTTTGAACTTGAGGATAAAGGAACTGTCAGATTGAGCTGCATTTTAACTGTTAGCTTTGACAATGGTCACCAAAAAACAGAGGTGTCAGTGTCCAGTAGCAGTAGGGTTTGTTATTATATCACAGAGCTTGTCCGTAACCACTCAGATTACAGCACCTCCCCAGGCAAAACTAATCCATCTCTCTCTCTCTCTCTCTCTCTCTCTCTCACACACACTCTCTCTCTCTTCCCCTCTCTCTCTCTCTCTCTCTCTCTCTCACTCCCCCCCACCCACTCTCTCTCTCCCCCCCCCTCTCTCTCTCTCTCTCTCTCTCACTCCCCCCCTCTCTCTCTCTTCCCCCCTCTCTCTCTCTCTCTCTCTCTCTCTCACTCTCTCTCTCTCTCTTCCCCCCCTCTCTCTCTCTTCCCCTCTCTCTCTCTCTCTTTCTTCCCCTTTCTCTCTCTCACTCTGAACCCTGGTGGACTGATGAATGGACAGGAGGGAGGGACAGTGTATGTGTCGCTCATTTTAAGTGCCATGTTCTAGAAGACTCTTTTGTCTTTGTCAGATCAGAGTGATTAATTTCCACTTTTCTCTCCACCCCTCTGTCTCTGCGTCTAAAACTTCTGTCATTCTTCACCCTCTGACCCCGTCATCAGTCATTCAGCTCAATCCTCAGCACCGCTGACCATTGACCCCACCCTGGCTCCTCCTCATCACTCAAACGCACCTGATATCATGGGCGGACACGTACCCGCTCCTGAGCCGCGCCTCCCTCTCAGTGCACTTCCTAACACTGTTCAGCGCCTCCAGTCTGTCATTATTGAACCCTTTCGAGCTCCCATCTTTAACAGAGGAGAGAGAGAGAGAGGGCGGGGCAGGGAGGGGTGGAGTAGAAGATTGACTTTTTATGGATCATTTTAGCGAATCAGCTCGAAGTTCAGAACACATTTCGGACTTCTAAATGATTTTAGACTTCTGCTTTGAATGACTCTAAAACTTAATTATGTTTATTGTATTAATATTCGCTTGTCCAGTGAAGTCACATTAGCCGCAGATGGAAGAGATGCGGTGGCGCTTCACAGGACTCGAAGGAAGCCTGTGTTAGCCTTCACCCTCCTAGTGCTGGTTGTATCATGTAATTGGGGAAATCCTAGCTAGTGGGTGGAACTGGATACGACTAAATTGAGGAGATTGATTTTCAGACATTGTTTTGAAGTAAATGTGTCCCAATGTGACCTAACTGCTTACCTTAGCTTTTGCTCTATAGGTTCTCTTGGTCTTCCACTGTTTAAGTTGCATTTCAGGAGAATGAGGAATATTATTTAGATTAACAGGGATATCCAACTGTGGTAGCTTACCTAAGTTATCAAGTTAAATATAGTTTACAACCCTTTGCATTTTTATATAAAAATGTGAAAGGATTTATTCTAAAATACACTATATTGCCAAAAGTATTCACTCACACATCCAATCATTGAATTCAGGTGTTCCATTCACTTCCATGGCCACAGGTGTATAAAACCAGCACCTAGGCCTGCAGACTGCTTCTACAAACATTAGTGAAAGAATGGATCACTCTCAGGAGCTCAGTGAATTCCAGCGTGGTACTGTGATAGGATGTCACCTGTGTAACAAGTCCATAAATATTCCAGTCAACTGTCAGTGGTATTATAACAAAGTGGAAGCGATTGTGAATGACAGCATGTCAGCCACAAAGTAGTAGGCCACATAAATGTCAGAGCGGGGTCAGCAGATGCTGAGGCGCATAGTGCACAGAGGTTGCTAACTTTCTGCAGAGTCACTACAGACCTCCAAACCTCATGTGGCCTTCAGATTAGCTCAAGAACAGCGTAGAAAGCTTCATGGAATGGGTTTCCATGGCAGAGCAGCTGCATCCAAGCCTTACATCACCAAGCACAGTGCAAAGTGTCAAATGCAGTGGTGTAAAGCGTTGCCACTGGACTCTACAGCAGTGGAGACGTGTTCTCTGGAGTGATGAATCACGCTTCTCTGTCTGGTAATCTGATGGATGAGTCTGGTTTTGGTGTTTGCCAGGAAAACGGTATTTGTCCGACTACATTGTGCCAAGTGAAAAGTTTGGTGGAGCAGGGATTATGGTGGGGGGTTATTTTTCAGGATTTTGGCTCAGCCCATTAGTTCCAGTGAAAGGAACTCTTAATGCTTCAGAAGACCAAGAGATTTTGGACAATTTCATGCTCCCAACTTTGTGGGAACAGTTTGGGGATTGCCCCTTCCTGTTCCAACATGACTGTGCACAATGGGATATCATTGACTCATTGGTGTTGGAGTCTTCTAGGCAGTAGGGTCAAATGATCCTGCAGGGGAAAGGGGTAGACAGGTAGAAGAAGTATCCTCAGCAGGAGGCATCAAATCTGCATAGTAATTGTTTTGATTTATGACATTTAGGATGTTCCTTGTGCGTTTAGAGTAGAAGGGAAAGAATGGTTGTATTTACACATTTGTATCTATCATAGCGAAGAACCACATCTGAAAAAGTGTCACTCTCTTCTCTTTCTCCTCAGCCTAGTTCACCGCTGGATCAGCAGCTCAGCACTGATGGCTGCTTTGTTGACTTCTTTTACCCAGATTGTCTGATACGCTGCAGTTATATTAATTTACAATGGATTACAAATCCAGGCTTTTAAGACTTTATCCCACTGTTGGTTCATTAACATTAAAAAGTATTAAAAGTTTCTAAATTTGTCAGCTACTAAATGGTAGCTTAACACTGTTGAAATCAGCGAGGCTCAGTCAGACTCCTGGATGTGTTCTGTGTTGTAACTTGTCAAGAACATTCTTTACCAGAACCTAAGTGCACTGTAGAAGTCCTTAGTATTGTGAAACACCCCATGTGGCCATGAGGGACAGTGATGCAGTGTCAATTCCTCTTCTAAAATGCAGGGGTGTGGCTAAAATAAGGCTCCGCCCATGGACTGAAAACTTTTTGTTTTGGTAGTACCTGTCTCAAACAATTCTATTTTAAACATTAACCTGATGATAAATCCAAGTCTTTCAATTTCACTTTAAACGAAAAAAAGATGTTTTCAAAACACTGAAAAAAATGCAAAAAAAGTGTAAATTTAGGGGTTAGTGTTTGGACAGACAATAGAAAGTGCCCTATAAATTATGATTTTGTATATATTTAGCTCATGACTATCTCAATTAATGCAGAAAGCCCTCCTGGAAGAGTGGAAGCTGTTATAGCAACAAAGGGGTGGGGGGGCGGGGGGCAACTTAATGTTTGTGCCCACCAAATGTTTGTGCCCAGCAGCTACTAACTTCTGGGTTTGAATGAAAACCGTGCTTCATTATAAAGCTGTGAAAAAAGGTGTCAGTTTTCACTTGCAATCGCTCTCAAACCACATATGCTGAGTTACTGAGTAATACTTCCTTCTTTTTTTGGACTCCATGTTTATTCTCTAAAGCGCACAGTCCTGTCACAGTAATCATTTTTCTCCGCCACTTTCAGCTGAATCACACCGCAGCTGTGTTTTTTTGACAGCATTCACGCTAGTCAGAGTGAGCTGCGTGAAGTCGTGTGAGAAGTGTGTCACGGAGTTACTGTCTCACACACACGCGCACACACACCGCTGAGTGTGTGTCCCTCGCTGGTGGAAAGAGAACCATTTTCAGACAGGCGTTTGAGTCGGGGGGCCCGAGAGGGGACCTCACTGCAGTAAGAAAAAAGGAGAGAAGATGGAGAAGTGCTTATCCCTCGCTCATCAGGCGTGTGAAGGCTGTCAAGGCCCTGTCAGTGGCACACACTTGCCTTTGTTTCCTCTTCATCTGTATTCATCCGTTTATCTTCGAGTTTTCATTGCCTGACATCCACTCGGCTTTCTCGTTTCCGCGTGATTGCTTATTTTGGGGCGGGTGGGCTGATTATCCTTAATTACATCGCTGCACTTTTTACATGGTGTGACCTTGTGCAACAAGTCTGAGATTTTAATAGTTTCCTCAGATTAAAGTTTGATTAAAACTGGGATTAAAGGGTTGCGTCTCTGGTGAGGTTGAGGCCTAGTTTTAATTTGGACTGAGCTGCTTGGAGAATCCCTAAACATTCAGCCCTGTTCTCAGTTCACACTGCATCAAAGACATCAGTGTTTGACCCTTTTGTCCTTTAACAGGACACTGGATCATCAATAGTCCACCTGAAGGAGCTGCAGTTAGCTAGGCAGACCTGCAAATGAATAAATGAGCAACAAAGCCATTAGCCCTGATTCCAGCCATTATAAAATTAGCGATGAGGTCTCAGCACTGAATGCTCTTGACCTATGTTGTGCAATCAAAGTTTTTAGGGATCGATATCTAATCTTGCACTTGGACTTGCATCCCAGAAACACATGACTTGATCAGACTCTCAACTCAGAGACTTTAGACTTGACTCAGACTCTCAACTCAGAGATTCAAGACTTGACTCGGACTCGCACCCAGAGACTCAAGACTTGACTCAGATTCTCAACTCAGAGATTCAAGACTTGACTTGGACTCTCAACTCAGAGATATAAGACTTGACTCAGACTCACACACAGAGGCTCAAGACAGAGCTCAGGCTTGCAAACAGAGACTTAATGCTCAACTTGGAGTTGTTTCCTAGAGACATAAGATGCGACTGAACTCAACTCAGAGACTTGAGACTTGACTCTGACCCAAACCCAGAGGCTCAAGACTTGGTCTGACTCACATCCAAAGGCTCAGGACTGAACACAGGCTTGCACCCAGAGACTTAAAATTCAGCTCAGGCTTGCAGCCAGAGACTTGAAACTCAACTTGGACTCCCACCACAGAAACTTGAAACTCGATTCTGACTCTCCATTCAGAGACTCAACACTTGACTCTGACCCAGAGACTCGAGACTGAACACAAGCTTGCATCCAGAGATTCAAGACTTAACAGACTTGCACCCAGAGACTTGCAACTCACTTGGACTTGGATCTCAGAAACTTCAGTCTCAAATCAAACTCTCTTCTCAGAGAAATTGAGTCTCATCTTAGACTTGAGACTTAATTTAGGCTCTAAATTCAGAGACTCTCAACTTGACTCAGACTTGCATCCTAGAAACACATGACTTGATCACACTCTCCACTCAGAGACTTTAGACTTGACTCAGACTCTCAACTCAGAGATTCAAGACATGACTTGGACTCTCAACTCAGAGACTTGAGACTTGACTCTGACCCAAACCCAGAGGCTCAAGACTTGGTCTGACTCACACCCAAAGACTCAGGACTGAACACACATCCCAGAAACACATGACTTGATCACACTCTCAACTCAGAGACTTGACTCAGACTCTTAGTTCAGAGACTCAAGACTTGACTCAGACCCCACACCCAGAGACTTGAGACCTGACTTGACCTGAGTCAAGTCGCATTCAGAGACTTGAGACTCTCAACTCAGAGACCCAAGACTTGACTAGGTCTCAGAGCCCTTGTCTGCCATTGTTTCTTTATGCATAATTGAATTATCCATATTATTCCCCTCTGTTTCAGCGCACACGGTTAAGGTGTTAAGATGTAACTTTATGTTCCTAAAGATGTTCAGTGGGGCTCAGCTATGGTGAATGGTTTCTCAAAATAGAATGTCTCAAACAGCTGAAAAAACTTTATTTGTACCAGTTTTAAATATGGGTATTCCTGCTTTCTTTCCCATGATGTCAAACAACTAAACCTTTTACAGTTGAAGGTCTTAGCAACTGTAGAGTGCATTCAAATATTATTATCATTGTTACACAACAAAATAATGTTCTGAGTGACACATTATTGTTCTTCTCTATCAGGCCTAATAGTCACCACTCTATGAAGAATTAATTTTGATATTCAGACTGAATTAATATCCTCATTTATTGTAATTATATCTTTTCCATATCTCAGTAAGATACAATAGAAGGTAAATGAATAAACTATTAATGGCCTGTATTCATATAAAGTATCCTCTCTTTCATAAAAGACCCTGCGGTGTCATAACTCAGATCTTTGTGAAAGATAAGAAAAGCAGTACAATATTGAGCTTAAATAAGGCAAATAGCTGAATTGGCGTGTGCTTTACCGGTGTTGGCTAACCTGGGTGACGTGATGGACACTTTCATTGTGTGGCCTCGCTGGAGCATCTATCACCTTGATCAGAAAAGAATAGAAAAGTCTGCTCTGCAGGATTTGGATGGCATATCTTGCTGGGTTTATGTGTTAAAGTGTGCAAAAAAACTCACTCTTTTTAAAAGTGTATATTATTGTTTTATAGACTGTGCTGTATTTGTTAGCTTGCACAACAACGGTACTGTGAAATTCTAGCTTACACATTTAATGTTTCATATTTTCCCACTTATTCATATTTCATATTTATTTAGATTTCAGTTTTTAGTAATTCTAGTTCCTTTATGATTTTCTCTTGCTTTTTTGTTTTCCTGAACATAATCACAAACATTTTCAAACATTTTAGACTTTGACTATTTAAAATGCCTTTTATTATTTAGGAAGACCTAGCTCTAATTTTCAGAGCTCACTTGGGCTACACAATGAGCTCTGAAATTTAGAGCTAGGCCTTCCACTGGGACAGTAAAACATCAAAAAATGAGAAATAAAACAGCTATGTGACAATGCTGTTTCTATCACATCTAAGAGGCTTTTAATGGAATGTTAGCACTATGATAACACTGATGCACAAGAACATTTTATGGCAATTTAAGATAAAACATGACTATTTGAAGCTTATAGCAAACCTTAACACATATTTTACCTTGCTTTACTATGATTCTTTCAGTAAAGACTCCTGAGACAGGGCCACTCCTGCTGTTTTCACTCCTTACAATTGATTGAAATCTAGTAAGACTGTGGCTAATATTCACTGTCATACACATATCTAGAATTTCCAGAAGACCTAGACTGATGTTTTCTTGCAAAACTGGTCCCATCTGCTGTAAATCGAAAGGTGATTTCTTGATTGTACATCCTAATTATGTTGGTGGTTGATCTATTTAGTAAGGCCTTTCTTGGCTGTAGCTACCTAGATACTTTTGAAGACCTAGACCCTGAACCCTGGTCTTCAATGCTGATGGCAAACAGAGGGGTATAAGGCCCCATAGCACTGGGGCACTGCATTCTCTGGAGTGATGGAGCTTCAGCTAGTACCTTATCTGCATAAGGCCTGCAGGTTTTCCAGCTAAGCAGGAGTTCACACCATCAACTGTTTATAGACTGTGACCAGATTAAAGAAGTGAAATCAGATGTACTCCTGCTTGTTTAGAATGAAAAACAGCAGCCACAACAGCTCTTTCTGATAAAATTGGACATTCTGATCTAGTGTAAAGCCTAGAAGAATAGATACTGTTACTACAGCAAAAGGGGAATTTCAGAAGAAACACTGGTTGAGGAAATATTTACATAAGTCATGGCTGTGTGATATAGTTGAAGGCCTGGGTTAAGAGTGATGTCTGGATATCAGAGTGAAGTGGCATCATGGCAATCCATGAATCCAGGAAATGGTATGGTCTGAGCTTTATAGCCCCTCATTCTGGAATCTGTCTTTTTCATTAAGAGAGGAGAGAGACTATTTCACATCCAGGTTTTTGATTTTCTTCTAATGAATCATATGACTGCCCAGACATGACTCAAAAGGTGAAGGGCCATTGGAGTTCAGAGAAAAACCATAAAGACGCCACTCTGATTGATTGAATGCTGCAGATACATCCAATCCAGATGTCACTGCAGAACTCACAGTGGCTGGATGACTAGGCCTTTCCAGTAATTGTAAAGCATAGACTCTTGACATTAGTACTTCAAGTGTTCCTTGAATAACAGTATAGTTTGTAGACAGCTTCTAATTGGTGAGTTCAGATACTTTAAAGTGTACCCATTAATGAGATGTGTTCAGTTGAGCACAAACAGCTGGGAAAATCTCCATAAAAAAGCACTGACCGATAGAATGGGACACTCTGGAGCAGCCATATATGAGCCAAATGCCTGATACACAATACAGGATAATGGGGCTGATTCTGAGGCTGACCTGCCCCTTCTGACAACTGTATAGGGTGTCACAATTTTGGGCTGGTCTTTTAATGATTATCTCCCTAGATATTGGACATCTATAACCCAGACTGAGGGCAGTCGTGGGCTGGAGGTAAGGGAACCAGCCTTGATCCCCTGAGCTGACAGTATGTGACTGAAGTAATAATGATAATAATAATAATAATAATAATAATAATAATAATAATAATAATAATAATAATAATAATAATAATAAGTTACATTTATATAGTGCCTTTCACAAACCCAAGGTCGGAGGAATTGAGGAAGACAGTTCCAGTGTTTGGGGGCCATGGCACTGAAGGACCTGCCTCCCAAAGTGCTTGCTTGTTTCTCTACTTCAACGTTTGCCTGAGCCCATGTATCTTGTTTTGCTGCTCTGGTTTTTGACCTGGTCTGGTTGTAAACCCTGTTCCTTTGGTGAATTCTGTTTTAATAAACCTTATGTCTGGTTAGTCAACCTAGCATTACAGACATATGCTGTAGCAACGTATATTAATACTTACTCTGATTAAATAGAATTGCCAAGTATAAACTTTAATACAGTGATATTTTAAAATTATCTTTGTGAAAAAGGCTGTAGAGCCATGGTCACCAACCCCGCTCCTGGAGATCCACTCTGTAATGTATATCAGTGAGTGCTTATAGATTATTACATGTGCAGGCTTATAGTATCAGGAGGAGCAACATTTGGTGGACAGGACTTTGATACTGTCTACTTTAGTTGCCTGACTGACCTTAATTTTAATTAAACTTCTATCTGCTTTCACAAGATAACAGTAAATCAAAACAGCCTGCTCCAAAACACCCCAAAGTGCTTGCAGTTTTTCAAAAGTAAAAAAAAAAAAAAAATCAAAAGATTCATCATCAGAAGGGGGTTTTTCGAGTCTTTAAACTGGAATATGTCTAGAGACTAATGCAGCGTTGCTGTAAGATGAAAGTAAGCATGTTTACAACACAGTGGCAATGGTTACATTTTTTATCTTGGCCAGAGTGTCCCTTTATATTGGGATCAGACTACACAAATTCAGTCCGATCTTGCCAAATTTCCAGCATCTGGCCCGAATATGAGCCTTGGGAGCAATTAACAGTGTAAAATTGCAATCTGAAATATTCACAATTTTGCATTTGAGATGCCCAACGATGGCCTGACAAAAGTCTGGCATGTCAGAATATATTAACACCTTCTATGACACATCCATTGATGTTAACCAGAAGGTACCATATGTAAACATGGCAAAGAGAAAGAGGGATGCTGCTGTGGCAACTGTCAGGTAGAACAACAAAACAAAGGAAAGGTTTAAATAAATATTACAGAGAAATAGTGTTAATAGTGTCTGTTTACATACAGTGAACCTGGTAGCTAGTTACTCTCATACAGTGTTCCTGATATGTTAACATATTTGTTACCCCAAGTTCTCTTTGAGGAATAGACTGTCCTCCTCGTGACATCCAGGAACGGGTCCACCATTGTTTTGTCTTTACTTTTTCTTTTCAGAACACAAAACAGCAGACATCATACACACCTCTTCTGATTGACAGTTTCTTGACCTGCCTTCATGATAACCTATGAACTTTAGCAAGAATGCGAATTAAATGATTATTCGGCATCAAACCTATGGTGTTGTAGCGTATCCAGCCTTCTGACCAAGACATGGTGTCACAATCGCCCCCCCCCCGTCTTCCATGTGCATCTGTTTACATGTCCATGTGCTTCTTTGTTTGGATTCCTTCCCAGTCCTGCCCCCTTACTTCCAGACCCCGCATTTGATTGTTCCCACCTGTGTTTACCACCTGTGTCTTGTGAACCCTTGTTATCCCTGTTGTATTTAAGTCCTGTGTTTTCCTTAGTCTAGTTCTGGTCTTTGTTTGAAGTATATGTATTGTTGGATATTGTTTGGTGTGTTTCTCCGTTGCATTTTTCCTGCGTTCCTCGTTATGTCTGTTCCCCGCTCTATCTTAGTTAGCTCCCTGAACCTGGACTGTTTCAACCCTGATTATGGATTTGCCCACAATAAATCTCGCTTTTCTCAGCACGTGCATCCACCTCATCGCTCCACACCATTACAGAAAGACCAGCTGCCAAAGGATGCAGCGAGAAAGTGAGATTCTGGTATGTGGTTATTCCGTTGGGATGAAACTCCGGCTGTTTCTATGCAGCCCGAGTTACCAGTGTCCCAACACCACCAATCCAGAGAAAGCAGATCTCCTGGTGCTGAGAGGACACAATTATCTCGTCAGTCCTGTAGGAAGGCGAAGGACCATTCCATCTTCGATTTAGATGATGAGAGCTCAGGTCCACCTTGGGTCCACCCAGCTTGAGCAATGTTCTAGGGAGGAGCGACCTGCAGCGCAAGTCAAGGTGAGATGGAAGGAACCAGCAGATAACCCATTATATGATACTCGGCTCATTCTCAAGTGCCCCTGCAAGCTTCCAATAGCTTGAGTGAGCCTTGGGAACGGCTGAGAGGGTCCTGTGTCTGTGTGTTCCTCCAGGTTGGAGCAGCTGTCCCCAGCCTGACTTCCTGATCCCGTGGCCGCACCCCGCGGCATTCCTCATCTCATGGCTGCACTCTGCGGCAAGCCGGAGCCCGTGGACATTACCCGTGGCAAGCCCGCGCCTCCGGACCGCCTGTCAGAAGGAGAGGATATGAACTTACAGGGCATTGGATTGGAAGAAGGAGGAGCCATGTTCCTCCCGCCAAACTTCAGTTATAACATAATTACATATATATTTGGTTGGTTATATAAAGTTATATTCATTTAAAAATAGAAAAACATAAAATAGTAATTGTGATGTGCAAAAGTTGCTTAGTCACCATTACATCTTCAATTAGGACTGATTTTAGAAGCTATTACAGAACAACAGTTCTTAAGTTCATATTCTTATCCATTAACTCCAGATAAGATTATCATTATTACAGAAACATCCTAACTAGACTAAATCTCCTAAATACTGTCCTAACTTTAAGAGAAACTTTAAGAGAAAACTTCTGTTTAAATGCCTGTTTTTGTTGTTTTATGCAGACAGGGCATTTCACTACATTCATCTACACTGAATATGGCTCCTTTGACTTGAAGCAGTATAAAAATCTGGATGAGACAGGAGACAGAGCTAAACATGTGGTTGATTGTCGACTTTGATCGAGTATGTTAAGATTTATTAACTTGAAGTTGCTGTATAAGATTCCTAAATCCTGATAAGATTTGTTTCTGTAATACAAGTTGGTGAAAAATCTTATCTTGACCTGTCAGATCTTAAGTTAAGGCAAACAAGGGAAATTTCTATAATATGGCCCCAGGACAGTCATCCAAAACATACCTTTAAATTGACTTTAAACAACTTGAAGAAATGCAAGCTAAAGCTTTTGGAATAGCCTTCACAGTTGCCGGACTTGGTCATCATTAAACATGCTGTGCAGTACAAGAGTAAAAAGCTGCAGGGAGGTTGTGGAAGGTGTGTTTGATTTACACAGTCTTTTGTCCCTTTACTGAATGGAGAGCATGTGGGTCAAAGATAGTCTGAGTAATTAAAAGCTGTCGTTTTGTCAAACTGTGACGGGACCCAAGAGAAAGAGTGAGTGGGGACGCTGCCCTTTGAGAGGTGTTATTTCACCTCCATCTCAATGACAATTCTTAAGTGCACTTTGACACCCTGGACCTGTCTGGACCTGTTTTTTTTTCTTCTCTCGTTCGCTTGGACATTTTTTCCTCATTCTATGGTTGCTACGCTGCTCTTGACGATACAGTTCTCCTGTGATGGCATGTACTTTTAGGTCTTCATCACTTTGCAGCACCTTTTACCATACTCTCTCTCTTTCTCTCTCTCTCTTCCCCTCTCTCATCTTTCTCTCTCATCTTTCTCAATTTTCCCCCTTTTAGTTTCTGTCATGCATCAAAAGGAGCTTGACGTTTGTGACAGCAAGAGTCCCAGAGACCCCCCCACTCCGTCTCTTTTCCTCTCTCTCTTTCTCTCTCTAGAGCTCGATGAAGGATAAGCTCTCTCGTTCGACTCCTGCCTGCCCCATTTTGGGCCTCTCCTGTGGCCGAGTGAGCGAGAAGCCAGGTCTCCAGCGGTAGCCCCAGCTTGTGTCAGGCAGATGTTATTTGCCAAGAAAATGCAACATGAAACAGGAGAAGCCCAAAGCCCTGAGACCTGGAGACGCTCTTCAAAGGTTGGGGGTATTTAGGACCGAGCTGATGTGACATAGCTGCTGGTGTTTCTCTGCAGTCTGGACTGGTTTGCAAGCAGCGGTCAAATAATAAAAAATATCAAGGGGGGTGGTGAGTTCTAAGTTAAAAGCCATACAGTACTGTGTAAAAGTCAGAGACCACTGTTAATTTATTGAATTTACAGTTAATTTTACAGTTAAAATGGCCAGCGTTTTTTTTTTTTTTGACAAAAAAGTTTTTTTTCCAGTATTCTTTCTTTGCCTTTCTTACAGCTTTTGCTCTTTTCACTTTCCGTTTTTCAAAATCTGCAGGGATATTTTTCCACACCTCTAAACTTCAGTCTTAGAAGTATTTTCAGGTTTTATTTTGTTATCTTTTGTGTTATTGTTGGGGAAAGGGGGGCCTTAGAGAGCTCCAAAGACAGTTGCTCAGGATCCCTGATCTGATTTGCAAATATTCTTTTTTTGTTGCTTCCTTTTCTCAGTAAGAACTTCTTGAACAGCTACACATCCTTTCAGACCCATTGCGCTGAGTCGTCTTCTCACAGTGGAAGGATGGACGGAAACACCTGTGGATGTTTTCAGATCTGAAGCAGCCTGAATTTCTCCTCTCTCACAGATGAAAGCTTTAAGTGCTGTTTATCTGATAGGGCCATATTATTCATTTTGGATTTCATTTTATTCTCTGAGGTACAATTTTTGTTTGTGCTATTCATAATTTCATCATTTTTTCATATGTAACCTTTTCCAACCTAGAGGCAGTGCTGCAGCAGCCATTACTTTAATTTTGAGTTCAAATAAACACAAAACCAAACAGAACCAATGCTACACTAAGCTGGCCACTTTTTAGTGGTCAATGCTAGCTAGACTTTTCAATCCTTCTCTTTACTAAGCTTTTCAGCTCTTTCCTCCTTAGCTGCAGCTCATCCCTCTCTCTCTAGCCCTTTAAAGAAAGTCTACAGTTCTTGACTTTGACTGAAAGGGACCTCTGTTTATATTTTAGGACACTATTATGTACATCAGCCATTTCTCTCTTGGTGTCCAAACTGTAAAACGGAACTCCAGCATGATTTTAAGGGCAGTACAATCTCCCACAATGCACTAATACATCAGCCAGTTGTAAACCAAAATGTCTCTTTCTACTACACAGCTGACAGAGGAGCAATAGTTTACGTTAACGGTAACACTGTAAGTGTTTGGGGACTGAGGAGACATTGCTGTAGTTTTGAAAGTGATATGTTTTTTCATTCTCGTTTGATATAGAATTTCAGCTGCTTAACAGTTTGAGTCTCCTTTGTCAAATTTTTGATTTCATAATCAACAGAAGACGCTATCACCACTGCTCTCCACACAGCACTCACACACCTGGAGCACCAGGGGAGCTATGTGAGGATGCTCTTCGTACACTTCAGCTCAGCTTTTATCACAGTCATCCCCCACAGACTGGTGACTTTCACAACCCACCTGCCTCTGGATCAGAGACTTTCTGACCGACTGCACCCAGTCTGTAAGATTGGGTTTTCATCATTCCTCCACCCTCAAACTCAGCACCGGAGCACCACAGGGGTGCATGCTTAGCCCGCTTCTCTATGCTCTGTACACCTATGACTGTGTCCCCACCTACTCCTCCAACACCATAGTAAAGTTTACGGATGACACGACAGTGGTTGGACTTATCTCCGGATCAGATGAGACCGCCTACAGGGATGAAGTCCAGGGACTGGCTGAGAGGTGTTCAGGAAATAACCACACCCTGAACTCTTCAAAAACAAAAGAACTCATTATAGACTTCCGGCGGAAAGGAGCTGTGCCCACACCACTGTACATCAATGGAGACTGTGTTGAAAGAGTCCATTCCTTCAGATTCCTGGGCACACACATTTCTGAGGATCTTTCCTGGACCACCAACACCATGGCAGTGGTCAAGAAGGCGCAAATGAGGCTCTACTTCCTGAGAATTCTCAGGAAAAACAACCTTCAGGAGAAGCTGCTGATGTCCTACTACCGCTCCACCATTGAGAGCGTGCTGACATACTGTATCTCAACGTGGTGCAGCAGCTGCTCAGTGGCAGAGAGGGGAGCACTGCAGGGGGTCATAAACATGGCCCAGAAGATCTTTGGCTGCCCACTGCCCTGCATGGAGGACCTGTTCAGCTCCCGCTGCCTAAGCAGGGCAGCCAACATCCTGAAGGACAGATTTCACTCGGGACGTCATCTGTTCGACCTGCTGCCCTCTGGTAAATGCTTTTGGTCCATCCCATCCCAGACAAACAGACTGACCAGGACTTTCTATAGAACACTGTGCTCAGTAGAACCGACTGAACACCACTACTGCTCTTTACTGGCACTGATTCATAGGATACTTTACACTGTTCCAGTGTTCCAGAGTTCCGCTCCACCTCTGTTCTATTTATTATTCATTCAACTACAACTGTTACCTCACCTGTCTATTGTCTATTGACTGTTTTTAGAATATATAGTTTTATAGTCCTTTTTCTTTATATTTAAGATTTTTGATACTTTTTTTCCCCTTAAATCTGCACTTTATATATTTTAGCCTTATGTTTAAATTGTTTTGTATGTAGGTTGTGCCATTGGATTGCTGCTCAATTTTGTTGTACACTGTGCAATGACAATAAATGCATCTTATCTTATCTTATCTTATCTTACAATGCGCCAGGTTGTCAGGTCTGGACTGCAGACAGATAAGTTTAGCACCTGGACTCTTTTAATACAGAGCCATGTTGTATTACAGAATGTGCAGAATGTGGTTTGACATTGTCTTGCTGAAATAAGTAGGGCCTTCATTGAAAAAGACGTCATCTGGATGGCAGCATATGTAGAAAAAATCTGCTGTAATCATTCAGCATTAATGCAGCCTTCACAGATGTGCAAGACACCTATGGCATGTGTACTAATGGACTTTCATACCATTGCAGATGCTGCTTTTGAACTGTGCACTTATAACAAGCCGGATGGTCTCTCTCCTCTTTAATTCAGAAGACACGGCATCCATAAAAGAATTACAAATTTTGACTCATCAGATCATAGGACACTTTTCAGCTCCACCTTAGTCCTTTTTAAATGAGCTTGGGCCCAGGGAAGGCGGCAGTGTTTCTGGATCTTGTTTCTATATGGTTTCTTCTTTGCATAATAAAGTTTTAACTTCCATTTATTAATACTGTGATGAACTGTGTTCACAAACAGTGGTTTTAGTAAGTGTTTCTGAGTTTTTAATGTAGTGCTGCCTGGGGGCCGGAAGATCATGACCAGCTAATACTGGTCTTTGGTCTTGTCCCTTGCGTACAGAGATTTCTCCAGATTTTCTGAATCTTTTAATATAGTTATTATATACTGAAGATGATGAAATTCCCAAGATCTTTGCTATTATAGGTTGAGAAACATTATTTTTAAATTATTGCACTAATTGCCTGCACTGCCTTTTACAGAGTGGTGAACACCTCCTCATCTTTACTTCAGTAAGACTTCGGGATGCTTTTTTTATACCCACTTATGTTACTGACCTTTTACCAATTAACCACCAGGTGTTTTTTTTAGCATTACACAATTTTACCAATCTTTTGTTGGCTCATCCCAACTTTTTTGGAATGTGCTGCTGACATCAAATTTAAAATGGGGCATTTATTAAAAAAAAATCTCAGTTTTAACATCTGATATCTTGTATTTATACTATTTCCAATTAAACATAGCATTTACATTTTTCCACATAACTGCAATTTGTTTTTATTTACATTTTGTGCAGCATCCCAACTTTTTTGGAAATGTGGTGGTAAACTTACCAGAGTCTCTTGACTCTCTGGAAAATCTTGTAAAAAACAGCAGCTCTACACAGTTAAAAACTAAGACCCCAACACATTTACTACCTGATGCTCATCACACAGCAAGAACACTGAACAGTAACTGCATTCTTTAAAGTATTACAGTGATCAGTAACTGCACTCTTTAAAGTATTACAGTGATGTCTACGACTATGAATTAGAAACCAAATTTGGCCTTGCTCAAGCAAACAGTGTTGTTTTATTTTAAATGGCTTGGTAGATACTGATACTGGCTGATGATGAGAAAGTTTTTCAATTAATTTGTGATTCATGTGTGTTATTTTACTCAATTTTTAAATTCAGTTGTTTTACAAGAGGGGTGATTTTGTTCATTTTTGATGTGGGGAATGGCATCCTTTTGCAGGTCCCTCAAACTGAGCCCTGCCTGAAGGTGTCCACTGCAGTGCCTCAATGTAAATGGCTCTCTGGTGGCTTTGTGGGTGTGAAGGCCTGTGTTTTCAGATGTTGCATGCCTTTGAGGGAGTGTGAGGGGGTGTGTGTGATGTGAGAGAGTGAGGCTGGGAGTTTTTTTCCCTGGCAGACATGTTGTCTTCACAGCAGCAGACTGACAGCCAGAGCCTGTCCAGAAGAAGTCTGAGAAGAAGGACCCCTCCCAGGACTTAACCCACATTTACTGCTATTTTAGGATAAACACCTCAGACATACTCATATATTACTATGTAGGGCTGTACAAAAGTCAGAGACCTTTCATGTATTCAGTTTCTTTTAAGTACAAGTTATTTTCAGTTTTAGGAAAAAAGCAGAACAAAATGCTGCACTATTTAAGGTGGAACAGGAACATTCAAATGTCAAACTGACTTCAGCTTTGCGACTTTTTAGTGTTTTGCAGTTTCTCTTTGCAGATTAATTGATCAGGAAACCAGCTGGAGTGATTATAAATGCAAATGAGTTCATTTGTCGCCAAATTATCAATGTTCATCTTAAATCTCTGTCTTGGCTGTTTCATGCAGAGTGGTGAGCCATGGGTACTGCTGTGGCAGCGGTGAGAGAGACTGAAAAATGTAAATAGTTTTTGCTGTGGGCTTGAGGATGTGTACAGGTGTTTTTTCTGTTGCTTTGTGCTGTTCTGTGGAGGGAGCTGCTAGTTGGAGTTTAATGTCTCCCATGCCTGTGAGATGTATGGTTAGAAGTGACCTACCCTGCTTCCCATCTATCTATTGAGAGATCTATTAAGGGTCTCCCACGCTGGATGTAAATAAAAGATTGCTCATTCAAAGCGCTGTTCTCACGTCTTCTCATATGCCGAAGCCACAACAGATTCCATATACAACCCTGTTTCCAAAAAAGTTGGGATGCTGTGGAGAATGTTGAAACTGACAAAATTAATAAAATTTTTAATTTCATAATGGACCAAATGTTTTAAGCGGTGACAGGTCTGGACTGCAGGCAGGGCAGTTTAGCTCCCAGACAATTTTATTATGGAGTCATGCTGTTAGAATACAGGTAGAATGTGGTTTTACATTGTCTTACTGAAATAATCAAGGCCTTCCCTGAAAAAGATGTCATCTGAATGGCAGCATATGGTGCCAAAACATGTATATATTGTTCAGCATTAATGGTGCCTTCACAGGTGTGCACGTCACCCGTGTCATGTGCACTAATGCACCCCTATACCATCATGAATACTGGCTTTTGAATTGTGTGCTGATAGCAAGCTGAGTGGTCTTTAGCCTGGAAGACACAGTGTCCATAATTTCCAAAAAGAATTTCAAATTTTGATTCAGAGAAGGTGGCAGTATTCCTGAATCCTGTTTATATAAGGTTTCTTCTTTGGATGGTGGAGTTTTAACTTGCATTTGTGGATGTAGTGACAAATTGTTTTCACAGACAATGTTTTCAGAAGTGTTTCTGAGCCCTTGCAGTGATGACCACTATAGAATCATATCTGTTTTTAACGCAGTGCTGGCTGAGGGCCCAAAGACCACGGACAGCAAGTACTGGTTTTTGGCCTTGTCTCTTACATACAGAGATTTCTCCAGATTCTCTGAATCTTCTAATGCTACTATGTACTCTGGATGATGAAAAAACAAAAGTTCTTTGCTATTTTATGTTGACCAACATTATTCTTGAATTGTTGCGTTACTTGCCGTGCTGTATTTCACAGAGTTGAACCCCTCCCCATATTTACTTCTGAAAGACTCTCTGAGATGCTCTTTTTCTATCCAGTGATATTACTGATCTGTTGCCAGTCAACCACCAGGTGTTTTCTTAGCATTACACAACTTTACCATTCTTTTGTTGCCCCTGTCCCAACTTTTTTAGAATGTGTTGTTAGCATCAAATTCAAAATGGGCCAATATAAACAAACAAACAAACAAACAAAAAAAACAGTAAAATGTCTCAGTTTCAACATTTGATATGTAGTCTTTGTAATGTTTTCAATTAAATATATATCATTGCATTTTGTTTTTATTTACATTTTGCACAGCATCTCAAGTTTTTTTGGAAATGGGGTTGTACATACAATCCTGTCAGTGTAAAAGGAATGCTCTAAATCTAGTCCTATCTCTAACATGCATACACACACCACAACTTTCATGGCCCAAGAGATCAGCAGGGATCAAACGCATGGCTTCAGAAAGGACAAATGTGCTAATACTGCCCATATCCGCACTCGTTCCTCCTTTCATCCTCTCACACATCCTTACCCTCTCTTTCCTACCCCTCTCTCATCCTCCCTCTCTCTCAGGAGCAGTGTGTAGGATTACTGCAGGCCCTGTGGTTTTAGAGCCAGTCACAGTCTGTCACACACACTCTGAATGTGCGGCTGTTTTATTAAAACTCTCTCGCTCACCCCCTGCTGCTGAAGACGGGGACACTGGGACTCCCCTCCTCTTTTTAAAAAAGTTCCACTCTGTTTTTCTCTCTGCTCTGCCTTGTCACTCACTTGTAGCAAACATGAGTGAGGGCTGCTTGTCCTGGGAATGGGGGATAGGGAGAAGTGGGTGAAGAGAGAGAGAGAGAGAGAGACACTCTGAAAGGAGACCGTGTGTTGTCTTTGATAACCGGAATCATTTTGTAGCGTCTGTGTCCCTGAAATCACAACCTTTCATCAGCCGTCCAAAAGAGAGAGAGGGGAAAACTTTCCCCTTCACGGATCCACACACTTTCCACATCTATACACCCCCAAACAGACCAGACAGAGAGACAAAGAGAGCCAGTGGCTGTGCTAAACCTGCAGCATGTTGTGGCTGGCATATAGAGTTGACAGATTCCAGCTGTGTTAAAACTAGACAGCCCATCTTTTCTCCATATTTTGAAGCATGGTTGTCTGGTTTGTATGTTTATATGTATTATTTTTACACCTGAATTAAATACGTAAATAAGATAAGAATAATATAGGTTAAACATGTTAGATCTGCCAGTCCAGGCACAAATAAAACCACAATCTATTGTTTAATTACCCTTTGTTCTGAAGGCTATCCGAAGACTATAAAAAAGGCATATGTTTAATAGATATTTTATATTTCATTGCCAGTTCCAACCATTAGCTAGCTTGCCCCCAGTCACACAGTGCTACCAAGCTGGGAGGGTGAAGCACATGCTTCCTCTGAGTTGTGTTAAGAAGCCTACAGCATATTTTCTGCTGCTAACTGCTGCTAACACAACGTCATTGAACAGCCCCATACAGAAATCTATCTACGGCTATACATACACATATCATAAAAGGTTAGGCATGTATTTCAAAATATATGGTCATATATTTAGGGCACAGGTATGTAAGTGTAGAGGGTTGAGAAATTGCCTCTTAAAGTTAAATAAGAACAGACACCCCCCCCCCCCCCACACACACACATACGTACACACACACACCTGTTTTTTTATTTTAATTTGCTGTATTTTCATTTTATTTTCATTGTTACGGTAATAGCTTTGTCTGTATTTGCTGTATTTATGGTAAAGTTCCACTATTCAGCCAGTGGGTGGCGCTTTTGGCGTCAGTGGGGATCGATCGGAGAAACTAACTTTCAGCTCTGAGCATGCGCAGTTCAGAAATAAACTGGCGCTGGCTGGAAAAGACACTAATCACTGTCTCCTTTCTTCATTGATTCACAGGTACTTTAAAAACTCCCTTTTCACTGTGTTCTGATGTATGAGCGCTGGAATGAATGTCAAAGAGCATATTATATGAAGAGTTTCTGTGGTTTTGTTGTGTTTACAAGCAGTATAAAGCGTTTCATGGCCACATTCAAAATAATCGGTTTATAAGCTGAATATGTTAAGTGTTCACAGTAATGCGTTCTAAAACTGTAATGTATGTGAATGAGCAAGTTTAAAGCTGTTAACACTACGTGTTAATGCCTGAAAAATACAGTGAAGTCGGGTTGCATTGTACCGCTATAGCGTATTGTGAAACAGACGCCATTTTGGCTCTGCTCATATTCATCATGGAGACCGTTGCGGTGTGAATGGACACCATTTTGGCTCTATTGTATGTTCTCCCCTGAATATGTCGGCCATGTTACGTGAATCGTTAACGCTGTGTGTCAGAAAGTGTTGATTATGGGTACATATGCACTTTATTTTTTTTAAATACAATTGGTTCACTTTTTTTATTACATGTTTGTTAGAAACTTAATGTTGTCAATGAGATTTAATATTAGTATTATTGTCTCTGTAGAAGTCGCATCTTATGCACTGATGTATTTTTGTACTGGAAGTAAAGTGTGAATTTATTCAAAGTGACTAAAAGAGATAAGTATTTTGATACTAAGTTCAGAAATAAACTGGCGCTGGCTGGAAGAGACACTAATCACTGTCTCCTTTCTTCATTGATTCACAGTGGTTCACGGTGCTGTCCGGCCTGTGTACCACACGCTGTCGGCCCAGATAACCCCTAGGTCTGGCGCCGGCAACATAAGTGTGGCGTGTGCCCGTCCCCCAGGGCCCCAGTGACAGCCGTGAGAGGCGGCAGGTAGGCGGGGCCTGAACTCTGAGCCCAGACGAAACCCCGAAAAGACAGCGGGGACAGGATGACATCTGCAAGGGAGTGAGGGCACATCCTGGGCCCCGCCTCCAGGGCACTGCCTCTGGTCCCAAAGCGAGGGCACTTCAATGTGCTTCACCTTCCCTCCTTCTCTCCACTCATTTTAAAGGCGCCCACAAAGGTGAACACCTGAACTGAAAGAGCTTGGTGCTCTGCCTCCCTGTCACCGCTCCCACTCTGCAACTCAGCCACCCAGGTTGAACGTAAGGTGTGGTATAGTGGCCTCACTGTGGAACAGGAGGTGGGGCCTGGTTGACAGAGTTTGGACTCATGTTCCACATTTGTGCCTTTTGGGCCCGAGTTTGCATGTTCTCCTCCTGTCTGTGGGGTTTCCACCAGGTGCTCTGGTTTCCTCCCACAGTCCAAAGACATGAGTCAGGCTAATTGGACATGCTACATTGCCCCTAGGTGTGAGTGCGTGTGTGATTGTATGTCTGTCTGCTGTCCGATGGACTGATGACCTGTCCAGGGTGTATCCCAATGACTGCTCTGATAGGCTCCAGCTCGCCCCGCGACCCAGAAGGATAAGTGGCTTAGAAGATACTGTATGTGTGTATTTGAAAACAACCAATTTAAAATAAGTTGGCATTTATGTCCATATATGATGAAATCTACATTGAATATCAGTTCATATATGCTAACAATGGGCATTCCTTATGGGCCCAACATGCTTGGAGGAGAACTGTCAGTTCTGTTACAGACCCTACACCTAAGTTTAGTTGGCTAACACTGTGCTGAGTGATGGGGAGAGGGAGGACCATTCTACCCACCCAGAAAGAGGTCAGTTATTGTCCCTTGGACTCCTGGCTATGGATGGCTATGGCATTGCCAGAGATTAGTGTAGTGTAGTGGGCAATACTGCTCCCCTCTACACATCATGCTGGTGTTCCCTGTCTGGGCAGCTACAGCAGTAAGGGTCCTTGGGCAAGACTGCTAATTCTATATTCACCTACCTCTGTGTGAGTCATTCTGGATATGAGTGTCTGCTAAATGTAATGTTTTAAACTTGTGCTCTGCCACTATCAACGGCAGAACATTTTAAGTTTCATAAACATACATCAGTTGTACATATTAATATTGTTTAATATGGAAACTTTAAAAGAAGGCTTTGTTTATCAGACTATGACTATGATAGCATCTCTGAAGGATTGGCAATGCTATGTTACAGTTGTGTACATTCACTTCTATATCAGGATTAATACAATGTGCACTCTGTACAAGGCACCAATATTGTCACACACGGTAGAAAACAGCATTTGTGACACTGCAGAATGAATCCAGATGTTTGTAATAAAAGAGTAATTTTTTTTTGTTTTGGGCTACAATGTCATATGTATTGCAAGCAATGAATTGAAGCAACAAATTAAATATAAAAGGTTTATTTACAGCCCAGGTATGAGAGCTCAACCCTACGCATGGACAGTTAAAGCTTGTAGCATATTCAAGTAACATACAGTAACTCTATATATATATATATCTGGTCAGCCAAGACAAGCAGGTAAAAGTGGCCCAAATCAGATTTTTTTCTTCATACGTGACACAGATGTGTGTCTCTGTGTCAACAGCAAAAACACACCAAATCTGTCAATTTCAATTCTGATTTGAGACGCTTTCATATTTGGTACTGAAATCCGATACGTATCCGATATGCAGCAATGCAACTTAGTCTGAACAGCCAGATCAGAATTCATGAGACTTTAACATCAATCCAAATCAACATTTGTCATAATTTCATGCTGCTGAGACTCATAAACATTAAGGCTGATGTTTCTGTTAAAAAAATTACAGGAAACATATCCAAACCACTCTGTTTTGAAAGAGATTTCAAAAGAAATGGCTGAACATGGCCATAGGAGAGCGAGGTTGAAAGTCTGAAAGTAAAGTTTAAAGAATCTAAGGACACGAACCGAAGAAGTGGCCTTTTTATGGTGAGCTTGAAAACATTGTGGATGATGAGCCCAGCTGTCAGTCAGTGAAGCTTCATGATGGTTCCTGTGATGCTGATGAAGCTGAAACTGAACCCTCCAGGAGTGACTGTTGTCCGTTGGCAGTTGTGATTGTTTACCTCTGGATGAGCCACGTGAAACAACGTGAAGTGTGGGTGTTTCACCGCAATGCGGAGGTCTAATTCCAATGTGTTCGAACACAGTTGGCTAAAGGTTCAATTCAATGTTTTCAAGAGAGGACTTCCAATTTGGTTTCCCAAGAGACAAAGTTTGAGCACCGATTGCCTAGATGTTATCTAGCTAACATTAACATTTGAAAGTTAACTAACTGGTTGCCATCTTTCACAGTAAATTAGCCCACTCAATTTTTTTCTTAAACTTAAAATTAGTTACTGAATAAACACAACTGTGATTTTATTATTGTTGTAATTATGTAAGTCTAATACACAATAAGGCAGCTTATCCAAAGAAAATGATCAATGTTGCTGAAAATCTTTCTGTTCAACTAAAGTAGAAAATATCTCATTTCTGAGTTCTGATTCCCAGGGTGCTTTCTTTGTGTTCCTGCAGCGCTGCTGCTTTGCTATTCTGGCTGGCCGTGGCATTTGAAGGCAGGCGCCAGGTGCCTCTGGCCCTGTTCCACAGAGAGCCAAGAAGCTAGAGGGTAAGAATTAGAGAGGAAAAAAGGGATTGCAGGACAGGCGGCTGGATGGAGGGATAGAGGGGTAGAGGCTGAGGTTTGAGGGTGTTGGATCCACCTCTGAGAGCTGCCTTAACTGGGACTGATTCGCCTAAATCCCCCCATGGCTGCTCATACACCTGCAGCCAAGCCCCCAAAACCCCCCTTTACTCCTTCATTCACTCTTCTACTACACATCTTTCTCCCTAAGCTGGCTCTCTCTCTCTCTCTCTCTCTCTCTCTCTCTCTCTCTGTCCACTCCTAATTCAGTTCAATGCAGTTCCTTCAGTAAGCTTTATTGTAGGGCCATATTTAATTATAGAATTGCCAAAGCAAGTACCAGTTTCCATTCTAAACAGCTTTAGTCTAAAATGCTCAGAGGACGTGAGTAAGAATGGTGGTTTAATGAGACTGGACCAAGGAAGTGTCTTGGAATGCCATTAGGGGGTCGTTTAGGGGGCAATGACCCCCTCAACCAATCACCATGCCCCACTAAATCCACTATTTACTACAGCCAGCCTGGGAGGCCTAGTAGCTGTGATGTACAGTTGTGTAGTAAGGGCAGTGTAAAATAGAGACCTAGAGAAATTACTTTAAGGGGTGCATGACTGCTGAAATTTCTCTTGAGTTCAGCGCTGTATAAAATCTTAGGCAGCCAAGAAATGGTTTAAAACTATTTATATTTATTTATATAGGGCACTAGCGAGCAACTGGGAGCAGAGCACCTGTACTACAATTCAAGATAGTAACAGGGCACCACTGAAAGGGTAGTTTTTATTACAAGTTTGGGGAAAAGCTGGGACTTAGAGTAGGGAAGAGCTTTGGGGGATTTACTGAGAATGCCTGGCAGTCTACAGTCTTTCCCTCTGATGGACTGTGGCCTGCAGGAAGTTAAGAGAGTAGTCTTCCTGAGGACCGGGGATCGTGGGGCCTACTCCTTCATGGTTGCCTTCAGTCAGTTGTCTGTGCAGGACAGCTAAAGACAAAACAGACAGACAACAAAGGAAAGAACAGTGGTTAGTCACTCTGCATTGGGCAGTTTAGCTTTTTACTCTTCTGTGGGCACGTCAACGTTTATATGGGCGCTACCTTTCCTTGAGTGAGTGCTGGCAGGTGTGATGGATCAAAGGCACGCAGCTGTGCATTTTGTGTCTCCACCCTGTAGCCACATGGTTGGACTTGTCCACAACACTGTTGCTAAAAGGGGTCATCTTCTAGACCCTGGGGAGCACCTGGTTGTGTTTGTGGCTTGGTTCCATCCCAATGTGCTGCCAGAGGGTCACCCCACTGCCACTATGTATCGCTGTTGTTAGAACAAAACCTTACAACACCAAAATGGTAACTTTACAGGAGAAGTATAAAACATACTTTACTTTTAATGTAAGTCACCAAAACATTGACATTATACAAGGGTTTGTTCTGAAAGCAGCAATACATATTTATATATGTATAGTCTACATATGTAATCTATATATGTAGTCTATATATATAACTAAATGCTTACTGTGCAGATAAACAGCTCTTCAGGTCATTTAATTGGATGCCTAGGACTTTTAGCACTGTATACTTTCACATACTGAATCTCTCTCTCCCTCTGTTCTCAGGTTCCATGGCCTGCAGGGGGGCTAATCACAGTGGACTGTGATGCTCCAGGCAGGGGTCTCTATCCAGAACCATTTTTGCCGAAGGAGGAAAGGAAGGATGTAGTGAAAGGGTCTGTCCGTGACGGAGCAGGATTTTGGCACCGCCTCTTCACCCTCAGCTCTTCTGGAATATTCCTAAACTCCAAACTCTGACCGAAAGTTTACCAAAGCCCTTCTCATCCTCCTCTTCCAAATCTACTTCCTCTTTCTTCTCTCTCTCTTTCTGTCTTTGTCCTGTTCCTTGAAAGGTCTGGACGAGTCTTCTTCAGAGTTTCTGGCACTGTTCTGCACAGGCCAAAGCCCAAATCCAATAGTGTTCACTCCTTTGTTTTCCTCTCTTCTTCTATCCTGATGTCCATTTCTCTTCTACTCTGCGTCCATCTCTCCATTTCTATTGATCTCCTACCATATCGTACTTCTGCAGATGGGACTCTCTCTCTCTCTCTCTCTCTCTCTCACTCTCTCTGTTTCTCTGTCGACCCTTCTCTCTCTCTTTCTCTCTCTCTCTCTCTCTCTCTCTCTCTCTCTATATATATATATATATATATATATATATATATATATATATATATATATATAAATAAATAAATATATATATATATATCTTACTCTCTTCCCCTGTGTCTCTATTTCTCTCTATCTTTTTCTCTGTCCCTCTTTCTACCTCCATCCCCCCTCTCTCTGTCAGGGTCTGTGTGTGCAGTGATAGCTGGAGTCTCAGGTCTTTTTTTGTTTCTCCTCTTTGTTGGAGAAACCAAAGTGAAAACATGAGTCTATTTTCACATCAGAACAGGTGATCTTATAAAAGCTTGAAAATACTGATCACCAAAGACTCCAGTTCCTGAGTGTCATGCCTTTTTCTCTTTTTAACAACACACTTTCTTATAAAGCTGCTGAAATGAGTAATGCAGCATGGCAGCTAAAAATCAATAAGTACATAATAGCCTGTCTTATCAAAAAGCTCCTTAGTGATTTGGCTTTATGTCCACATGCATGAAATGCTTCTTACTCAAAGAAGCTCCATATTTCTATGAGAAGGCTGAATATCCAAAGTGGGTGAAATCTAGTTCCATATCTGTGGTTTTATGTCTTTGGCTTTCATGGATTTGTGGTTTGTGATTAGCATTACTTTTACTTCTACTCATTTATTAACATCTCTTCACCTCTGTTGTAATAATTTACATGGTTTCATAAAACTTTTCCTCTCAATGTGGCGAATTAGCATTTTATTTTAGTCCAAAAGCAAAAAAAAATAAAAATGAAAAGAATAAAAAAAAGAATAATGGGTATTAAACTTCGGTTTAAATTAATTTTAACGTTCACATTAGCTACCAAGCTAGTTAACATTGCTTTAGTGAACCAAATTTAGAGGAGAACCTTAACTGCAAGAGTTAGAAGATTGAAGACAACTTTCAATGGAAGTGGCACCAAACATGGAAGTGAACTTTTGTCCTACTTACCACAGTAAGAAAAGAACCTGGGGCCGTATTACAGAAAATTCATCAGTCTGAGATCTGCTTTGTTGTCATGGCAACTTCATTTAAGACTGAAGTTAGGACAGAAGCCTTTTATAACAACAGTTCTTGTCTATAATCTTGTTTTATTTCCAGGTATGAAAAAGGCATTATAGAACCATTCTAAGTTGCCAAAATATCCAAAAAATTTTCTTATCTCTAAGACAAACCCCAGAGCATCTTAACCCCTGTTTTAATTGTCGGTTTCTGTGGTTTTATGCAGTGAAAGGCAGCAGTTAATTATAACCAGGATAATGATGTTACATTTATCTACATTGAAAACTGAGCTTTGAGTTGTGAGTTTTTTTTCTAGCAACACTTAATAGTCAGGCACTGCAGACTTGATCTCCACTGTCCCCTCTTATTACCTTCATGTGTTAATGTTGACAATAAAATATAACAGTGATGTTGGAGAATAATGAGGAGACTGAAGAAGAATAAGAATGGCATGCTCGGCTAAAGTGTTTGGTGAATGAAACATATTTTGGAGCAGCAACACTCTGATAAACGGCACGAAGCACTGACACAATATTCTTAACTTTCAATTTTGTTTGACTTTCTTTACACCAGTAATGGCAGCTTGCATTAGCAAATGCAAGAGAAAAGAACTTCAAAATGCAAGAGCTACCAAAGATACGTAGAAGAGAACATCCAAGTTCAATAGTTACCAAAGATAGAAGAGAACCTCCAAATCTAAAAATTACCAAAGACAGAAGAGAATGTTCAAATGCAAGAAAAGAGAACTTCAAATACAACAACTACTAAAGACAGAACTTCCAAATGCAAGAGAACTTCCCAATGCAAGAACTACCAAAGATAGAAGAGAATGCCCAAATGCAATAACTACCAAAGACAGAGGAGACCTTGCAAATGCAATAAATTCCAAAGATAGAGGAGACCTTTCAAATGCAATAACTACCAAAGACAGAGGAGATCTTGCAAATGCAATAAATTCCAAAGATAGAGGAGACCTTGCAAATGCAATAAATTCCAAAGATAGAGGAGACCTTTCAAATGCAATAACTACCAAAGATAGAGAAGACCTTCCAAATGCAATAACTACCAAAGATAGAGGAGACCTTCCAAATGCAATAATTACCAAAGATAGAGGAGACCTTCCAAATGCAATAACTACCAAAGACAGAGGAGACCTTGCAAATGCAATAAATTCCAAAGATAAGTGATACTTTTTTGATCCCACAACTGGGGAAATTCCACCTCCGCATTTAACCCATCTGTGAAGTGAAACACCACATACACACTAGTGAACACACACACTAGGGGGCAGTGAGCACACTTGCCCGGAGCGGTGGGCAGCCCTATCCATGGCACCCGGGGAGCAGTTGGGGGTTAGGTGTCTTGCTCAAGGACACCTCAGTCATGGACTGTCGGCCCTGGGGATTGAACCGGCAACCTTCCGGTCACAGAACCAGATCCCTAACCTCCAGCCCACGAATGCCCCAATAGAGGAGACCTTTCAAATGCAATAACTACCAAAGATAGTGAAGACCTTCCAAATGCAATAACTACCAAAGATAGAGGAGACCTTCCAAATGCAATAAATTCCAAAGATAGAGGAGACCTTCCAAATGCAACAACTACCAAAATAGAGGAGACCTTCCAAATGCAACAACTACCAAAGATAGAGGAGACCTTCCAAATGCAATAACTACCAAAGATAGAGAAGACCTTCCAAATGCAATAACTACCAAAGATAGAGGAGACCTTCCAAATGCAATAAATTCCAAAGATAGAGGAGACCTTCCAAATGCAATAAATTCCAAAGATAGAGGAGACCTTCCAAATGCAATAACTACCAAAGACAGAGAAGACCTTCCGAATGCATTAACTACAAAAGATAGAGGAGACCTTCCAAATGCAATAACTACCAAAGACAGAGGAGACTTTGCAAATGCAATAAATTCCAAAGATAGAGGAGACCTTCCAAATGCAATAACTACCAAAGATAGAGAAGACCTTCCAAATGCAACAACTACCAAAGATTGAGGAGACCTTCCAAATGCAATAACTACCAAAGATAGAGAAGACCTTCCAAATGCAATAATTACCAAAGATAGAGGAGACCTTCCAAATGCAATAACTACCAAAGACAGAGGAGACTTTGCAAATGCAATAAATTCCAAAGATAGAGGAGACCTTCCAAATGCAATAACTACCTAAGATAGAGGAGACCTTCCAAATGCAATAACTACCTAAGATAGAGGAGGCCTTCCAAATGCAATAACTACCTAAGATAGAGGAGACCTTCCAAATGCAATAACTACCTAAGATAGAGGAGAGCTTCAAAATAGATTAGTTACCAAAAATAGAGAAGACCTTTAAACTAAAGAGAGAGGTGGCTTGAAACTGGCTCTGAAGTGTCTACTCTGGAGAAAGAACTAGAAAGGTTCCTGTGCAGCCCAAGTACTACAGTGGAAATGGCACTTGTGGTTCTGTTTACTTGCTGGTCACATGCGCTCTTCCTCTGCCCTCTAAAGCCTGCAGAGCATCCTATTTGTTCATACACAGCAGGCTTTAGCGCTGAGACACATGTAAAGGCGCATCCTTCCCTGTGTATGTAGGTGTGCATGTATACATAGGGAGTTAATTAGAGATTAGCAGCAGTGAGGTGCTCAGCCTGCTTTCTGCTTCTTCATCACGCTGCTTGAACTCTGACTTCAGGTTTAAATAAACAGGCAGGAATGTCAGGTATTGTTGCCCAGCAGCCCATACAAATTAGCAGTGTTAATGAAGCAGGGTGTAGTTTGTGCGGCAAACAGCAATCACAGCCTAATGTGGGATCAAGCAGAGCAAACCGATTTAACTCATTTTTTCAGACTGAGCATAAACACCAGTGGCAGTGAAATGGGGAACAGACAAGTTGACACTGCAACGGAGTCAGTCCGCCCCTTTGGGGAAGACAGTCTTTCAGCTGCAAGGCAGTTATTTTCTTCTAGTGAATGGAATCAGTGAAGACAGGATGAGGTGGGATTTGCTGGCTTTTTCCTTCATGTGTGCTCATGAAACCCATCAGATTCACTAAAGTCTAGTAGATCCATGTGGAAGTAGCTCCAGAGTCTGAATGCATGCTGTCATTGCTAATATGGCCAGAGACGAGTGCATGGAAATCTGTAAAATGTGTAAAAGATATTAAACAATGCTATGAATTATTACGTTGTCATTACTAGTATTTCATTTTTAGCAAATCCGGTATAAAATGTCATAAAAAATGATCACATAATTTTATATTAACAGTCATGGTGTCATGATACAATTGTTACGAAGCATTCTTACTGCTAAAAAGACACATATAAGGTTAAATTGTGTAAGGCCTGATTCACACATGAGCGACATGAGCATTTTGCTGCCCATGTGAAGTGGTCAGCGCTATCACACAGGCTGTGAAGCAACATGGTATTTAGAGAATAGACCCAGTCCCTATTTTTTTCTGTGCGTCATGCAGCAAAATACAATGAAATAAGCCATGAACATCGGTGAAAATACAATGAAATAAGCCATGAAAATCAGTGAAAATACAATGAAGGCAGCATGAAAATCAGTGAACTCAAAAACACTATTTTAAAATTTAATTCAATACATGACGAAATACTAGTTCAACATTCCGTGCTGCAGACAGATTTCCCGGTTGGTCTGCCAGGCTTTAACTTTTTCCTAATCACAAGTCAGAATGCTGTTGAAGATAAACAAACATACCATGCACTTTTATAAATGATTTTTTTTATCATTTGTGACTATTTGCCCATCTGGAAACAGGAATGTCTGTGTACTTTCTCTCTGCTCTCTCTGTATGTATGAAAGGCCAGAGTGTGTGAGCTGTAACGCTTACACTACCACATCACTCACCCCAAGCAGAGGTAGCATTTTTGAATAAGGTCCAAGACACAAAGAAATGCATATACAGTCATATGCAGAAGTCTAATTACTCCTGGTCAAGTTATATTTTTTGGCCATTTCTTATGAAATCTCTTCGAACACAGAACGGTTTGGATAAGTGTCTTTTAGTTTTTTGTACTGAAACATCTCAGCAAATATTTACGATGTCTCCACAGTGTGAAATTATGACTGTGGAGCTGGATTGACATAAAAGCCGCATGATTTCCGGCCTGTCTGTTCGGATTGAGTCACATCTGCAGATCAGATACGTATCAGATTTCAGTCCCACATATGAAAGTGTCTCAGATCAGAATTGAAAATGTCAGATTCAGTGTGTTTTTGCTGTTCACACTGACACACACATAACACATCTGTGTCACATATGAAGAAAAAGATTTGACTTGGGCCACTTTTACCTGCTGTGTGAATACATAAGAATGCATAAGAGATTTCTAGGCCCTATCATCTCTAATCTTGAGATTACCTTGACTTGAAAGAGTTTACAATGGTGATTCGTCATTTGTTCAGGACTAGGCTTAATCTACAACATGAAACTGGACCTCAGAAATTAGTACTATATAAATGTAATAATGTAATTACATCCTTATTACATAGTGCATAGAGATATTCCATTTAGTTTGACTTTCATTCTGTACTGGCAGGTTTGATTTTGCACTTTCCCTTTTTCTATCTGACAAAAATGCTAATTATTGTTTTTCATTGTTACAAAGCAAGACAGTACCAGAAGAATAACTTTACCTCAAATTCAAATCATAATAAAATATCTGCTCTTCCACTGGCAAACGCAAATGTGTCACAGATTGAAAGTTTCAAATCTGCACTTTCGTCAGGATTTAATTTACTTTTGAAATTGCTGGCAATGACTACATATTTCCTAATTTCATTTCTACTTTTGTTCTTATTTTCATTCTGTTCCACAACCTGAGCTCCAGCAGGAGGCCAGCTGTTCCCGCTATGTCGCTGATGTACTTTCACAATATCATAATGGCTACAGATATGGAGCGGGTGTATTGCTTAGAGCTCTGAGCTGCGGTGTTGGTGTCCCCGTTTCAGTCCCTTTAGCAAGATCTGATCTGAGCTCAAATCCACTGGTGCTTTCCGTGCTAAATCGACGCCTGATAAAATAGCTCTGCGTATGCACTGTTATGCTGAGACTGAAACGGGATCAGACAGAGGGATATTGTGCTTGTCTGGGGAGCAAAAATAGACATTTATATAGAGAGAGAGAGAGAGAGAGAGAGAGAGAGGGAGAGAGAGAGAGAGAGAGAGAGAGAGAGAGAGAGAAGGCCCAGTTGGCTGCTTTAATATTACAGCAGTTCTGATGCACATTTGGAGCAGTCTGGACTCGCGTATTTGGGCCTCATAACACAACTGAAATGCCACTAAGCTCTCTGGGAGGCCTGAATTAAACATATCACTCCTACCACCAACATCGGACCATTCTTTTCTTAGAGCTCACGCTCTTTTCCTTCTTTTCTTATCTCTTCCTCTGTTTGCTTTCACAAAAAAAATTCTCACTCGTTTTTTTTTTTTTTTTGTCTTTTTTTGTTGGTGGTACACTGTAAAAAAAGAATAAAAAGTCCAGCAGCATGGGTGCCAGACAAAAGCTGTAAATACATGGAAAAAGCTGTAAAAATACAAAAAATCTGTAAAATTAGAGCCACTTAATTTCTCATAAATACTGTTTTTTACTGTAATTCAACACTTTCAGCAGTACAAATATTTATTATATACAGCATTATACAGTATTTTACCATCATATTTACAACCAGTAACAACCATTAAAATAAACACAAATGTCTGAAATAAAGATTTTTTTTTTTGCGTGAATTTACATTCTGTACATTATCAACGGTAGTGTCCAACATTATTTTACCTTAAAACAAAAAATAGCATTGGTTGTTTATGGCTTACAACATTTGTGTGGTTATATTTACCAAAAGTATCACAATTCATTTTTACACGTCTCTTTATCTCTTTATTAAAATAATTTGTGTTACCGTGCTTTTAAAAAGAACTCATTCAAATTTTAGGATGTAAATGAATGATCTACTATTACCATCATTTCATCATCAGTATAATGTTAATTTTGCATTTGAGATTTAAACATCAAACCAGAACTTCTTTTTGAGGCTGTGCATGTGATGTAATGTTGTATGATGTGGTCTGAGAACCTCCCACAAAATCCCACCTCACTCCTATGACTTTTATTTTAGGCTTTACAGGGTGACTTGCAGCAGCACTCAAACTCTATATTTTATATATATATTTTTTCTCCTGACTCAGTAATGCTACATCTTTCAATTTTAACAAAAAACTTACATAGTGCAGCTTTATAACTACACTCTTAACAATAAAGATTACTGCATGGTTCTTCACTGAAAATGAATGAAAGTGAATCTTTAGTGAATTATGAAGTGAATTATTTACAAATGTAGTTCTTTGTAGAAGAATGTTCTAAAAGGTTCTGTAGGAAACCGAAAGTGGAACTTTTTTTGGCACCTTCATTTTTGAAGGTATATAATATAGCATATCTGCTTGAACAAATTCTCTTTTTCCAACAGCCACGCTGTTTCTGTCACTCGCGTCGCTTTGCTTTTTGCAGATTAGTGTGTCACTTTGTTGCTGTTTATGTTTGGTGCACGCTGCATTATTACAGAGCTGGGATTTCTGCTTGTCGGCTTTGCTGGAATTTCACACGACTGATAAATGATTGAACACTTTCGGAATTCCCCTCAGGAGTTAATGCCATAATTATAGTCTTTTAGGTTTTTGAGGAGCAGCCAGCATGTAGGACAGCAGACTTTTGAACTGTCGATACTGACATGCCGGGTGATGCTCAGATTGTGAACTATATAAACTCTGTGGAGAAAAATGTCATTTCCAAATGTACTCAGACAGACTGGTTTGGTGTCTGAAGTTCGCTTAGCTAAAGAGTAATGAAAGCTTGTAGCCAGATGTTAGAACTGTGTATCTGCAGTGTTTCCTCTATCATTAACTAATGCTTACATGAACGCTTACATTTGGCATAGATGAGATACATTAGGATATAACATGCAAGCTAATGTTCACTACAATGCAAAGCATGCTGTACTCTTTTCATTTCAGTTGTATAATCGTACCTTCACAATAGTTGGCGACAGAACGACCAGTCATTTCCTATAGACCCATAAGAAGTTCTGATATATAGCAGTATATGAGTTTCTACTGTTTTATTGCCAAAGTAAACACCAGTTTCAGTTCTAAACAGCTTTGGTCTCAAATGCTCAGAGGATGTGAGTAAGACTGGCACTTGAGACTGGACCAGGAAGCATCTTGGAATGGCATTAACATAATTTAGGGGGCAATGCCCCACCAACCAATCATCATGCCCCACTAAAATCCTCTATTTACTACAGTACCTGCGTTTGCCAGGGTGTTAATTATCTCCTCATTATTTAGGACTGCTGCTACCAGATTTCGTGCTGAGTTAGTCAAAGTGACGCACTGCCTACATCCGTGCATCTGTATGAATCCACATGTGTATGTATATATATATACATATACATGAACATATATACGTACACACACACTCGCACACATTTTCTAAGCTGCTTATCCTTCTGGGTTGAGTGGGGAGCTGGAGCCAATCCCAGTGGAGTGGAAGGCATCACTGCTGTCAGAACAAAACCTCCATTTTATACTTTAATGCCTTTTGTCCTTTACATTGTATGTCAATTTCATGATGAATGACCGAGAATTATTAAGAAAAAATGTCTGGTTCCATTGACTTACATTAAAAGTAATGTATGTTTTTGCTTCTCCTGTAAAGTTACCATTTTGAAGATATGAGCCTATATGGACATATATATGATCTATATGCCAACTTATTTGAAACTGGCCATTTTCAAATATGGGAATTATATTTCAGCCATTTATCAAGATTTTGGTGGTCTCTCATCTTACTATCTGATGTAGGCTACTGTAAAATTATAGGCAAACTAAGAACAATGACTAGGACAAGCTGTCTATATTATTTAAGGATATAACTGGCTGATTTGTGTACTGCTGATGATTGGATGCTCAATAGGGTTGCTAATAAGTTAAAGTTTAAATTACAAATAATCTCAACGTTCTGTTTTCAGGGGTCTGTCTCAACATGTCATATTTCTAGCTTGATCTAACACTGGTGACTGTAGGGACAGTATTGCTTTTTAATGTTATAAATCATGGCTGTCTGAACAAAATCTCCATTTTGTTGTTTTTTATTATTTGACATATTTTAAAAAGCTGCCCTTTAAACTGTGTCAAAATGTAATGAAAAATGGACTAATATAAATCACTCAGAATAAAATTCTATTTTAATTTACTCTTTTGGTGCTACAAAGTTTTCTTACAGCATTCCAGAGAATCTAAACCTGGATTAATCACAGCCTGAGAATCTAAACCTGGATTAATTACAGCCTGAGAATCCAAACATGGATTAATCACAGCCTGAGTATCTAAACCTGGATTAATTACAGCCTGAGAATCTGAGTATCTAAACCTGGATTAATTACAGCCTGAGAATCTGAGTATCTAAACCTGGATTAATTACAGCCTGAGAATCCAAACTTGGATTAATCACAGCCTGAGTATCTAAACCTGGATTAATTACAGCCTGAGAATCTGAGTATCTAAACCTGGATTAATTACAGCCTGAGAATCCAAACTTGGATTAATCACAGCCTGTATATATAAACCTGCATTAATTACAGCCTGAGTATCTGAACCTGGATTAATTACAGCCTGTATATATAAACCTGGATTAATTACAGCCTGAGTACCTAAATCTGGATTCATCAGTCTGAGTATTTAAACCTGGAATAATCACAGCCTGAGAATCTATATCTGGATTAATCACAGCCTGATCTGAACAAAATCTAAACCTGGATTAATCACAGTCTGTGCATATGAACTTGAAATTCTCACAGTCTGATCTGAACAAAGTCTAAACCTGGATTAATCACAGCCTAAGTATCTAAACCTGGATTAATCTCAAAGCCTGTTTTTGTGTGTAAATCTCATATAACTTTACAGAAGAAATGTAAATTAATGTAAGAAGATTGTATTAATTTTGGACCATTTATAGTGGATCATTTATCATGAGATGTTGACACTCTAAAAGCCAGCTAGTATATCAAAAAAAAAAAAAAAATGCAAGTACAAGGTTTTATATGTTAAATTTATAGTGCACCAGTTACTGATAGACCCCCCCAAAAAATCCTGCTTGAGGCTCCCAAAATGCTAGAGCTGGCCCTGCGATAGGTGCTGCCATAGGTTAATTAAGGTTAAAATACCAGTGTTTAGACCACACAGGGCTACTCAATGACTCATAGAGTCATTGAGTCAAGCTACAAAGTGCTTGACAACAGTCAACAGACATTTTGAGGCCCACAAACTACTCTCATATAACATATAAGGAAATTACAGCCCATCCAATCATTAATAACTTCATGCATTCATTAAGACTTTCTAATTGACTGAAAGCATTCCTCTTTACAGAGAGATAAATCTGTGTATCATCAGCATAAAAATGATAAGATAAAATTTCCCAAAGGGAGCATATACAAAGAAAACAAAATAGGACCAAGGATTGACCCTTGTGGGACCCCGCATAAAAGTACATGGTGACAACTTCTCTTCAATAGATACCCTAAATTTTCAGTTGGATAAATATGAAGGCAGTCCCTGATATTCCAACCCACTGATGCAGCCTATTTATCAAAGTATTATGGACAACAGTGCACTGATATCCAGTAATACCAAAAGAGACACCTCTCCAGCATCAGCATTCATTAAGATATCATGTAAATTCTCACAAGGTCTGTCTCTGTGCTATGTTTCTGCCTAAAACTTGATTAAAATTTCCTTCTAACAGAACCAACAGCAACCACTTGCTCCAGAAATCATCATTATTTTCTTTTTTTTCTCTTTTTTTTGTCATAAACAGCCCAAACAGCCTAACAGGCACAACTCTAACAGTCTCAGTTCACAGTCATCACTGCTAATCGACGCCTATAATCCTCCTTTACTTACATACATTAAGTCTAGTGAAAATTGCTCCAGTGCAAAATTAAAGAAAAAAAAACTTCAGACAACAAACACACCTTAGCTCATGACTACATTTGAAAGAGGAAATTGTGTATATTTGATTTTTCACTGACACATTCCTTTTATGTCTGGTTTTCTGGACTCCGTAGATCTAAAGCCGTTGCTTATATTAGCCTAAGAAAGATTTTCAAAGGAGAATCCCCATAGACGGTGAATTTAGTCCAACCGTCGGCCTGAGCAGTTTCTGTAAAACTGGCAGGCTGATGTGAGGAAAGCTCTGCAGATACACGTGCGGTCCTGCAGACTGGAATAGAGACCTCAGCTTTGGTTCAGAAGGTGGCCTACGGTGCGAGGATGAGATCTATAGCTAAAGAGAGAGAGAGAGAGAGAGAGAGAGAGAGAGAGAGAGAAAAGGGGGATCTTTTATTAATGTGGCTCGTTAATATTCCAGCGCTGAGGGACGACTCCTGTGTCTCTCCTGCTGAAGAATGATGAATAACTCAGCACCTCCAC